>NC_089200.1:27113595-27435459 GCF_963930695.1 Labrus bergylta
ATAGCGTATCAATATTTTAAAGCAAAGCCTCTATGGCGTCCCCCTCTAACTGGATTAGCTGTGTGATGTGTTCTGACAGTATGTTGTTAGTGATACTCCATTTGCTTTGTCTATCATCTGGTTTTCCCTTGGTAATCTACAGAGCACCGTTATATTTCATAATTTGTTTTGCTATCAGAGCTGATTTGTAAATGTGCAAATTCTAATTAGCCATAGCTACTGTTTCTAATTTATTAAATATTAAATGAATCCTGTGGTGTGGAGTCTTTCTTCACATCCCCCAGATGAAAGTTTGTGGTATGCAAATTCAATTGCCTTTTAGATGTCAGCAATTTTTTTTAAACGTCCCATTTTGCGAGTGAAGCCATTTTCCCTCCTGTTGTTTGCCTGTCCCCAGCCCTCCTGAAGTTGATATTTATTCATCCCCTGTTTGCTTAAGGTTTTAAATATAAGTAACACAGGCTCTACTGCTTTGTTTAACTTCCTGAGTGCTGTCTTAATAACCTACTTGGTCACTTACAGAGAAGGACGCTTTGCAAATACTCCATGGAGAGAACTTGAAGATCAGAGCATTTCCTTTTTCTCCATACATACCAAACTATGTCGCTTTGCAGTTTACAAACCGGGCCTGGCTGATAACCCTTGATCTAGGATGCTTAATCTGTTTTCACATATGCACTAGGGCTGGGAATCTTTGGGTGTCTCACGTTAAGATTCGATTTTGATTCTTGGGGTAACGATTCAATTGAGAATCTATTTTAGATTCTAAACGTTTCTGGATTTGAGAGACTGGCTGAATTTCTTGCTGCTCCATTTGGCAAGTATATTCTACTAAGTTAAAGAGCTAGCCTTAGCACTTAGCAGGGAGTGACTGATTAGTCCAAAATAAAATTGATTTTTAAAATCTCAGAAGATAAGAATCTCGATTTTTTTTTCTCCCCAACTCTAATGTGCGCTCCTGAAAATATCTAGATATATCCCTGAGGTATGACGCAAAAAAAAAGACGTGGAAGTTGCAGAACAAGCACCAGAGTCCACTATACAGTGCTATAATGATAATACTTGTCTTAATATCAATGCTGTGTGTAGTTTGGCGGAATCACAATGTCAACCAATGAACGGAAAACAACAAACTGATGAACAGAAAACAGAATGCAGCCGTTTAATTACGTGCACAGAGATCGTAGCGGTCACATGCAGACACTCTTTGCACCGTGCAGCAGTCACAGTATATGAATGTCACTCCCCCCTCCTATTGGCTCAAGGTGAATTCTCCAGAGATTATCCTGCAGCGTTCTAACATCAGCTCACTCGGTCTTGCTGCGGTAAAATACTAGAAGTCTGGCAGGAGGAACTCTGGATGAAGGTTGAGCGAAAAAATTGGCTGTTTGTGTTCACACATACTGTACAGCTCCTCCTGGAAATATCAGAGGAGTTTTTC
Source organism: Labrus bergylta (assembly GCF_963930695.1). Taxonomy (NCBI): domain Eukaryota; kingdom Metazoa; phylum Chordata; class Actinopteri; order Labriformes; family Labridae; genus Labrus; species Labrus bergylta. The sequence goes on from NC_089200.1 coordinate 27,115,037, forward strand.
AGGAGTTTTCTGAGAGTGTGAAAGCCTTATTAGGGTATGCCTCCCTAGTATTCTGTATTAAGAGGAAGCATGTAAACAGAGAGAGTCAAATAGGTCTATGTGAAGGGATTTCAAAGTAACTAAATGTTGATTGATTTAGCTGCTAGTCGAAGCAGACAATGCTATTAAGCCCAAATTAAAAGTGAAAACAAGCAGTGAAGATCCACTTTGATCTCATTTGTATAATATCAACTATCAATGTCCCCTTTTCTGGATAAGACAAACTGTATAAAAATGTAATATAACCAGACTGATGTTGAATTTGAGGCCTTCACTGAACAATCAACCTGTCAGAGCTCTGCTTTATTGTAAGTGTTTCAAAATGCTCCATTTGCATTCACTCCACCTGCTTCTTCACGACTCTTTTCCTACTTTGCTCTCTCAGTTTTATGTGATTTGAATTGTTTTCGAACGCCACTTGTATTCAACTGCCAGACATTTATTGAACGTCCACTTATCTTCACACTAATTAAGTTTTAAGAAACACATCCATCAAGCTATTGAGGCAGTTAATGTCCTATTTCAGTGTGAATGTAAGTTTCTCCTCAGGAAGATGTGCATATCTCTCCCCATATTAGTGCGAGGCTCAAAGACAAACCAGATCCACGTTTTTCAGTTCAATATACATCACATATTGTGTACCAACAGGGAACTCTTTAGTGTCGAGATGTTTTTATTTGAACCTAAATAAAGTAAAAATCTTCATATAAAGAGTTACTGTCTTGTGTCTTTGTTCTTTCAAACCCCAAACACAGCATGGACTTTAAATTTGGCCGCAGTAGTTAACAACCAAGCCAAGATTTTACAAGTCATTACCACATTTTTTCTTCCCTTTCTAACAACGGCTCCTTTTATTTTAGCTCCTCTCCGTCTCTCCTCCGTCTTCCCCTTTTGCATAATAAACCTCCACCCAATTTGTCATGAAATCCCTCATTTGCTGGATACTCAGAAAGGCAGATTATGCTTATTTTTCATTCGGACAGTGGGAGATGGAGCCAGGTGTTTGGCAGCAGCAGAGTGTTCAGGTGTAACTGTGCCGGTGACGGGACATGACGAGCAGCCGCAGATGAAGGATGAGGCGTGGAGGATTTTGGGAAGAGGGGCACCCCACGACCTGCTCCCTCAAGAATACCCCCACTGATGGAGAGGAGGTAAAAACTTTCTTTTGAATCACTTATTGCTAGAGTCAGCTAATTAGCCAGTGAAAGCCATATTGAAAATACAGCTGTTAATCTGGGAGAATAGGGACGGGAATCTGCTTTGCTCAACAAGATTAATTCATGCGTCCTCGGACAATAGTGGTGTGGTCTGTAACAAGTCCATTAAAAGGCTGTGGTGATATTATAAGGGGATAATATTGGCCTGAAAGCTGTTGTGTTCGGGGTTTCATGAGTATCATTTCTGTGATTAGGACTTGATTTCAGAGCCTGATTACAAACAGCATATAATGGACCTCTCTCTTGCACTGTGATCTTCTTTGTTGTGTGTTAATGGGGAGACCCATTTCATTGACTCAGTCCACTCAGTCCGCTCTCTGCTCCATAAACGTGTATCTATATATACGTGTCTTTGTTACACCTAAACATAAAAGCCCCTGTTATTCTTATGTGACATCAAAGCCTTATTCTTAATTTATGGCTCACACTCAATAATGCTATATTATGATCCCACTTTCTTTAAAATGCAGTCTAGTTTCTGTCAGGTAATGATCAAGTAATAATAAAAAAAAAACTCTTTCTGAAGGTTGTAATAAAGCATTTTTTTAGTATTTTAGTTATAGTTTAGTTGTTTAGTTATATTTTAAGAAAAGCCATTTAATGATGACATTCACAGTATAGAAGCTGCTGCTGGTGGTTTACTCAAAGAGACCATGGCCATGGCGCTGGCAGCCTAGTGGTGATGTTGCATGCCCCATGTCCGGAGGCTTTAGTCCTCATTGCAGTGGCTGGGGGTTAAAATCTGACATCGGCCCTTTGCTGCATGTCATCCCCTAATCTCTCCTCCCCACACATCCTGTCTTTTTTCAGCTGTCCTATCTAGTAAAGGAAAACAATGGCATAACAAAAGTATCTTGTTGAAAGAGACCTCAGCCTTAGATTCTAAATTATATTTGTTATAAATCCAAGCATGGACAGATGATATTTCGATCACATCTTTTGGTTTATTGTCACTGCCCTGCCAAATTTAGTACAACAAAGGTCCCGTTTTCTTCAGGATTTCTTTTCACTAGTAATGTAGATATCATTGAGTCCTTAATTGCTTCTTTCCCCCATGGAGATGTCTTAGACTGTGTTGTTGTGTGGTAATGTACACATTTGTTTTCACTTTCTTTCTTTTAAAGGGGAGCGATTTTTATGCTTTTTTTTTTAATGTTTCCTGCCATGTTTGACATTTGAATCCCTGGTTTTAACTCTCCCTGCGAGTAAATTTAGTTGCTAAACAGCAGCCAGGCCTGCAAAGCCAGCTCATCTTAGCACACTGCCCCTATCTTATAAGCCCCTGAATTGAAATATCCCCTGCTTGAAATATTGACTTTAATATCTCATTTGAAAAATTCATGTAACCTTTTGATGTTAAATCCATACTCAATTTGGCAGAATGTTATAGGAATATGCAGAAAGGGGATAGGAGGCATTATTATGTTTTTTTTTCCTGCAGAGAAATTTCATTTTATAGTTGTAACACCAACCTCCCCTGTGTTCCTTTTAGTCCATGGGGGGGGGGGAGATGTGGCCATTAAGACCAAATGAAAAGAGCTATTGATTGGGCTCTTATGCCTTTTTTATTTGCCTCATTTCCTAAATGCATGATAATAAGGGCTCAGCCACTGAAACTAACAATACGCCTTAATGAATGGAACTCTAAAGAATTAACCTAAGTTTGCATAATGATTCACAGATGTTTCCATCAAAGGATGATGTGCATTAAGGTCTGTTGTTTTGTGGATTCATCTTCCATTTACTAAATACAAGCTCATCGTCCTACAGCATTAGGATTCAATGGAGACCATATTTGATGATTTCTGTTTTGAGAAATGGGTGGGTGGGTTTTTTATCAGAGATGATGTTTTTTTTTTTTTAAAGACATGTTATTACAGTAATGTTAGAGCTGATGTAGTCAAATGAGGAACAGGAGGTTACAACAAGTACAGAAATAACATGCTTTTAGCTAATAGAGTCAGTCTTTGAACAGAGCTGTTGATATCAGAGCACTGAGAAATGAACATGTTCTCAGCTCGAGAGCCATGCTAACAAAGAAAAAAGCTAATTGTTTACCCCAGGTGGTCTAAGAAAATGGAGGACTCATGTTCAGCATCAGCCCAGGATACACTGACAGTTTCTTTATGGTTTTATTGAAATGAGTACCACAAAAGACGTTCCTTTTCTCCCTTTATTCAATAGGGTTAGGGTTAGAAAATCATTTTTCTTGATATTTTCACCGCTATGTACAAAGTCTTCATACAGGATCCCATCAATTTTTGTCATTATCTACAATTTAATGTATTTCACTTCATACTTTGGATGTACTTTGATGATAAATAATTATGAAGATGAAAAGAATCTTGACATTTTGAGACAAATTTGATTTATTTTTAATTTGGGTCTGGATCCTACTCAGAGTTGATCCTTTATTTGGGATTTGACTGTACAATTGCTGATGTTTTGTGCAATGTGGAAAGCATTTATATTGTCTGAAAGGCCTTAAGGATACACAAACCATTTGGTAAACAATTCTGAATGCAAACAAAACAAATGTTTGTTTACAATGAAATCTCCACAGGGCGACTTTAATTATGTTCCTGAAGTTAATCCTGGCCTAATTAATTCTGTTGTTTTCTTTAACGTGTTTCAGCTTCTTGGACACATATTTTCCTCTCATGTTCTTTAGTATGACGAAGTGATCCAGGTTTGTCCTACTTTTTGTAGCTGATAATTCCTTTGGTCACAACAGAAGCATGTCAAATTGCCACGAGTCTTCCTATCAACAACGATTTCCTGATGCTAGGTGAGATATTTCCTTCAGGGCACATTATATATTATATGTCCAACCAGCATATCTAAACATGAAAGCAAAACAAGGTTATCTCACAGCCCCTCACTCCTTTGATCCAAAATACGGTCACATCCTTAAGTAAGATGTTAATTGCAGTGTCTTTACTCTACAGAATTGTATTGTCTAATTTGCTTTGGCTGTTTAGGTTTGCATTACCTCAGGCTATGTATTTGCATAATGAGCATTTGGAGTTCAAGCGGTTTATTGTGGAGCCAGTGCATGGGGGTGAGGCTGAGGTGGTTTCTTATAATTGGTTTGGAAAATGACTTTTTTCTCCCAACACTCTTTCAGTAAGAAAACTGCATCTTTTGCATGGCATTTCTGATACAATGGAATCCTTTAAAAAGCACTAAGATGCTTGAACTTGGGTTTTGGTTGATTCAGGTGCAGAACGTCTACGAGGCTCTGGAGCCTATCAGACTTGGTGGCCAAACAGTGTAATAATATCTCCCAGACTGTTACCTGAACGTCATAGTCTACCTTTGTCTTTTCTGCGGACTTACTGTTAAATTTGTGTTGTTGTTTTTTCAGAGCAGCTGTAGCCTCATCTTTAAATAATCATCCCTTTTTATGATGTTATGTTTCCACCGTTTTAGCCTTCTCAGCTAGTGACAGTGAGACACCCCGAAGAATGTCATTGAACAAAGGGAGTAGTCTGCCGGTGGCCCGTGTGGCCCGGTGGCACATGGTCAGGTATACATTACATTTATCACTGTAACACTCTAGAAACAACAGTAGTGGGCCTATTACAGGGCTTTGCCTGCTACAGTAGCTTCATAGCAGGACAGTTTTCCCTGCTGCTCTCTTTGCTGTCTCAGCTTAACTCCATCCTCTATCCGGGGACGGTCACCTGCAGAGGGGCAGATGGTCTCATTTCTCCCACTGGGACTGTCTCTCTAACGTGCAGCAGAGTTGCAGTGCTTTCTTTTGCGACATCTTTCCCAGATACGTCCTTAGTGTCTGTAACGCTTTGTTAGGTATTCATTTCACTAACAGTTTTGATGCTTCTGAGTTTGTGTGGATATTTATCTTTGTGATTTCTACCTTTCTAATACATGAAAGTAAGAGGACCAAGAGGTGGTTTGATTGTTGACCTACTTTGGCAAGTGTGTGAAAACTAGGTTGTTGGATAAGTCAGCTAATGTAGTGTGTGTCCCATCTGTTACTGTGTGAAAACAATACAATTTGCAAGCCCAACTTTTACATGTTCCTGCCCAGACTGACCCCCACCTACTAATCCCAAGTGTATCCACTTGTTCTCTCCACAAGAAACCTCTCTTCTGTGATATTGTGTCTAACTTCCTGTCTACACTGGAGGGCGAAATGGTTTTTTTTCTAGGAGATTTCCTGTTTTTGGTCATCTTGAGCCTATATTTTAACATACTGTATAACTGATTTTTATTCATGTTGTGATGTTCAACCCTAAGGATTACCGGAGCTAAAGAGATATTAGAAACTTATTGTAAACATCAACAAACACCAACTGCTATTGGCTGGTTTAATTTAAAAATATAGAACAAAACACATCCAAGGTAAAATCTCTTAATACACTTTCTCAGAAAATATCAAGGATAATTCAAGAAGGCTATGCTCGTTTCTACAGAATAAAATACCAGTATAGCAAACGGTACTGTCTTAAAAATGGTATCAGTATCGACCAGTGCATGCAACAATCTAATATCCTAATTTATGAGAGTTGTAAATATTTATCTAGTAACATTGTTATGTTGATGAGTATGTTTGTAACTCACCCAGTGCAGTGATGAACCTATTTGAGTTAATTTATCACAAAATAGAAAACAACATTATAGTGCTAGCAGAAAATGTAGTATTAGCACTATGTCATCTGATGGTGTTTCTTGCACTGGCAGCGCCTAATTTCTATACAAAACCAATGCAGTTCATTGTTTTTTTGCACTCAGTGTCCCCACCACAAAAACACTTCACCATCATCTGCGTTTATGTTGTGGCGCTCACAGGGCTCTTACATGAAAATAGTTCAAAGTTTGGACCACCGCTGCGCTTGTTAGTGTCAATTAGTCCTCTCCAACCAATTAAAAATCCAGCAAGAGTAATGATAACAACTTGTTCAACAAGTGTTGTTCTTGCACGTTCCTTACAAATGTGGCACAATTTAAAAGGGAATTAAAAAGGCTTTCCAACGGTGTAAGATTTATTGCCAAGAAGCATTATTACTACAAAGAAATAACCTACCAAACATACATTTCCTTACTTTTTGTGCGATGTTTAGATTGGTACGCAATATTGGCTGATACAAACTTGTTGGTCCCTGGTGTTTGGGATATAAGGAAAGTACTCAGCATAAACAACTTCACAGCTCATACAAAAATGCTAAATATATACAGCACAGTAAAAGATCTGGTAGATACATCTGGTATTGTTTTTTATTTATGTATTTTATGAAATGGACCTACCAGAACTTTAGCAATAGCATTGCCAGTAATTGGCTGATTTACATGACTCAAGTCCTTGTGAACAGAGCAATGCTCATCTCCAGTTATTATAGTTATAGTCAGCTGACAAATCACTGTGTTTACTAAACTGTATATCATCAATTTGGATTGTTATGCCAGTTATTCCAGGTTTAGGTACAAAATAAGGTCTGATAATCTAGCTATGTTATCAATAATAATAAAAGCAAAAACATTACTATTCTCACCTTTTTATGGCCCTCTATTTTTGTTTTCACTAATTACCTAGTCTTGCACATTCAAGTCCTAATGCTTGCGGAATAAAATATATTCCTGCATATACAGTGGCCGATTTGCTTTGCACGTCCCACGTCTCAACACCTCATTCATAATGCATGATCTTGTTAGTGTCTTACCTCTTCTTTACCCCCTCACTCCCCATGTCCCACTCCCCCAACCACAACTGTTGGAGAAGCTGGAGGGTACATATGAAAGTCAGCTTGCGTTTCCGGCTTCTTCCAGACTTGCAGACATGGGATCGGCTCATATCCATCTAAGGATTATCCCCCACCGTCTCCCTTCCAAAAAAATCATTATATGGAAGTGTCAAAAGAAATGAGATTAGTTCTCTCTTCTTCCCTCTTTGCGATGGAAAATACATTTTATGTGTGAAATTCACCCAAATAAGTTTGGGCTACAGATGAGTAGGCTCCTGACAGTTATGAATGAGGACCATAATACATGAAGGCGCAGACAGAAGGAGGAGCCGCTGAAAACATTTAAATGAATCATTATCAGCTGTGTTGTGGCTCCGACACCCACTCACTTGACCTCTCATAACCTCGGTAGCATTCCTTTAGAAATTTTCAGTCTGCATTGAACTGGTGTCCATATGCAGAGCCTCTTCCTCATTACAGTAGGCAGACAGGGCAGAAGCATCTATATGCTGCGGTAATGAAGACCCCACAGAGGCCAAGGGAAAGGCTCCAATCGAGTGGGAGGAGAGGAAAAACAGGTGGAGGGCTTGGAAAAGAAGGTCAGGGCTGGAAGTGGAACAATGAAATGAAATAATGTCTGGGTAGTTATTTAAAATGCATCTGCAGAACAGTTTCAAATGCACATCTCCTAATTTTCTGAAAAACACTGATTGTGTTCAAGGCCCATGTGTGTGTGTTTGAGCCTGATCTGAATTCAGAAGATGCATATATTGGCCTAAAAATATTACATATATTGTTATCAATAGCTAAGAATACGACCAATCTGAAAGCATTAATCTGAATATGGTTAAACATTAAGATGGGCTGAATCTCATTCCAACCACTTTAAACTCAGCTGCAACCTTTAGTGTCTGCTAGAGGTCACTGTGTGATGAAGAACCACGTCGTCTTCTGCAAAATGTAGTGATGCAATCAGAGGTCCCTAAACTGGACACTCTACCTTCCTGGCCGTGCCCTGAAGTCCTGTCCATAAAAATCACAAACAGAATCAGTGACTAGGACCAACCCCTACTCGCTAGGAGCGATTTTGTTATACACGGACAGGGTGGCTCGTAGCAACAGCCCAGATAGTGATACATAATTGAAGGCCTTGTCCAAGTCCACAAAAATGAAAATAGACTGGATCAGCAAACTTCCACTGGAGTCAACTGTTCCTCATTCAGAGAGGAATCTTCCTCTTTTCTCCAGTTCCTGAAGATTTCTTCTTTGAAGATTTGTTAGCACATTCAACATTATTTCTTTGTACATTCTGTGTTGTTCTGTACTAATTTATTATCTGATTGAAGTTTAAATGGAACATTTAGTTGTTTGGGGCTTATAAAATGTACAATCCAAATGTTAGGTTCCTCATAAACATGTTAATTCCAAGAGAGTTGGCCAGTAAGTTAAACGTAGATAAACTATGAAAGAAATATTTCTTTATTGTAAAACCACATTTCCCATGTTTTAAATGATAAAACGTCTTGTATGTTAGCTTGAAAAACGGACTGCAATGTTGTTTCATGTCAGTCTTTAAGCATGATGTTTTGTTTAGGTTAAAAAAAAATTCTATGAGAACATTTCAGTTTGAGAAAAGAGGGATCATTTTGTCTTGTTGTTCTCTAAGCCAAAAAATGATAGAAATGTCCTTTTCCATTATGATTTACACAGCAGAGAAACATATTTTATTATTTACATATGTGCTGGTAATCTGATGTATTTCTGCCATTTGGTGGCTATATAGCATTTATAAGTACTGAACTAGTGATATGTAGAGAGATGACCTTTTTTTATCCCTCCTTAAATGGTGTGTTAGTGGATGGTTTCTACGTTTGGCCAAAAGTACCAACCAGTGGAAACAGTATTGATGAATTAACAATCTTTCACTTGAACTGGAAAGAAGCTTTTTTTTTTTTTTATCAACCCTGACTGACCCATTAATACCAGGAATAATGAACTGCTATTGTAATATGAACGGGATCTTTGTTGTCTCTGGATAGCAGACGTGGACTGCACACACTCCCATCTTCACGATGAGGCTTCAGAAACAAGGTCCTATTGTTTCAGGTTGAAACGATGTTCAGCACAAATGCTGTTTTCACTGGAACAAGGTGTAAAATATGACTGATCAACTGCTGGTAATCGCAAAAGCAGGTCTGTGCAAACATCTTTAAAAACCCCTCAGGGTGACTGACATCTCAGTTAAGCAATCAAATCTGTTTCAGGTTATTGTTAAAAATTAAACTGATAGCACAATAGCTTCCTTTTTCACTGTGACTTCAGATTCAAATGATATGATGAATCTACTGAAGGACGCCAAGCTACGTTTTACCTTTACTATGGGCATGTGTTTGAGTGTGGAGGGGGGTTTCTGAGAACTCTTTGGAGATCACATTTTGTTAATTGCCATCATCCATCAAGCATAACATTCATAAATGGGATAGCCATTGGACATTTAAGATAATGCTCAACTATTATGATGGATTGTGGTTTCAGAGCTCTTGCTCAATCTGGTTAATGTCTGAGATAATAATTTAGCTCCAATCAGTCTGATATTGTTCATGTGAAATGACCACAACCTCCTGAGGTAGCCCACAACTTATACAACAACAAAGCCGACGTAATCACTAAGATACATTTCCAAATAAAACAGTGAGTGATTTATCCTTAAAGGGATAGTTCTGTTAGAGGTGGTAGTCATCATGGCGTCCTTACTGAGAAACCAGCAGAGGAACATGTGGCATCCTGAAGTCATGCTAACAACAAAGAGGCCTGCTAATGGCAAAGTAATGCACCGAAAAATCCCTTACTGTAGTGTAGACTTATACATACATTGTTAATAGATCCCTTTTTCATAGAATTGGCAGTCATACTGGTTAAAAGCAGACCTGCGTGTATAGCCTAACTTCTAGTCCTCATACCAGTTTCTCAAAGAGCCATGCTGATCGACACCTTCTGTGTCTAATACACTTACTTTTGACCAGTACCTCATACAACCCAGCTTAAAAAAAGAAGATATATCCCTTTAGAATTGCACGTAAACATTTCAGGATACACAGTTAGATGGATATGAGCCGATCCCATGTCTGCAAGTCTGGAAGAAGCTGGAAACGCACGCTGACTTTAACAGTTATTTTAAATAAGCACATTTATTCTATGGGCTGTCACAAGTAAGCTTAAGTCAGAATCATTTTAATTATAATGTATTTATTGCATTTAGCTTTCAATTAAAAATGAGCTGTGCCCAAAACAATGTTTAGATTTAATTTGGTCTGGCTAGCTCTTTAACTCAGTAGAATGCCAAATGGAGAAACAAGAAATTTATCCAGTCTCACAGATGACTGGAGTAGATCCTGAAGTATGTACTAATTCATAAATAGAGTTTGAATCATGAATCCAGATTTGTTTTGAATCAAAAATAGATTCTCAATCGAATCGTGACTCCAAGAATCTAAATCGAATTGGATCGTGAGACACCAAAAGATTCCCCGCCCGATCGTAAATGGAGACATATTTAACATAAAAGTAGTATCCAATGAAAAAACTGCTATAAATTACAAACATCAGAACAAAATTATTTTAACATTATTAGTCATTCAGTTCATGTCATGTAATAAGAGTCATTTTCATATAAAAGAAACAGTAAGCCTGCCGTGTAAAACTAAATTGTAGGAGAAAAAAAAAAACTAAGATGTGTTTCAAAATGACTGACAAAGTTCCCCTTCCTCCCCCGATAGTGTGTCAAACTTTATATTACAACCCATGGCAAACATGAACTCAATAAAAAATGCAATTAATTAAAACTGAATGAGGCGTAAAAGGGTGTTTTTGATTCGTGTCACCATGGAAACTGGATCATTGTTGTTTTCTTTCAAGCACAATGATCTGAAGTCGTGAAAAAACAATTGATAATGAAGCAATAACGTTATATGAATTAAAGAATAGCAGCAGCTAGAGATGACAGGTAGTACATCCATGGGGGTCTGCAGGTACCTCAGCTGATATGATGTGTTTAAGGTGTTCATGGTGTGTTCGATGGAGCTGGGGCTACTATGTGTTTGGTTACATACTCTTCAGATAAATTCTCTTTCCTGTGTCAAAGGTTACATAAAACATCATCGCAGTCTGACTTTGAAGAGACACATGTGTCAGTGTCAGTATATGACAAGCAGGTGGAGCTGTGAGCAAAGTTAATCCCAGAGAAAAACTCTGAGTAACATTTCATGTTTTTTTTTTCAAAGAGAGAGAGAGAGAGAGAGAGAGAGAGAGAGATGAATGTTGATGCATTTATTCCTGAGAAGCTTCCCCGTAGATGGAGCTTATTATTACTGTGCAGCCTGCCTCCACACAGTTAGCTCTGTATAACATCAAGACCTTGCCTTTCTGCGCTTACTCCATATCTGGCATAACTAGAGGCTAACACTCTCATTTTAATTGATGTTACTTCCACATCTCTGCTTTCTTCCTGTGTATTCTGATGCTTCTCCTGGTTGTTGATGTAAGTGACAGTGTGGAGAGGCGCTTCTAATCCGGAGGTGGCAAATAATCAAAATAATTTGGGCGCTATGTGTGTGCGAGTGTGCTTGTGTGGGGCAATGGCCTGTATGTACTGCTTGTCATTTTTTCAATTACTGGAGCTGTGGTTAAATGTTCATTTTCAGCAGTCAGCCCGGAGCAAAAACTACTGAGCCCCATTAGGTTTTACCCACAGCCTCACACTCATTAGTTTTCTCCGGTCAGACGAGAGTGAGGGAGAAGCTGGGTCGGCCTCTCTAAAGAGGTCAGGGTGGAGTCTAGTCGCAGCAGAGATTGTTAAGGAGTTTCCAGCAAGTATCCTACAATAGTAAGATTGCTGTGAAGACTTGGGTGACCTTTTTGAAGCAAATCAGAACACAGGCCTAATTGACCTTATCTCTCGTTTTCCTTCTCTGTGTCTTTCTTCCTTTCTCTCACATGTAAGAAACTACTGACCAATGAGAGAAGCTGGAAAACAGGACGGCACAAAACCAACTAAAAAGTTATGTTTGAAGGGGACCAATTACGCGTTGCCTTGTTTTCTGTAGTATGTAGCAATATCAGATGTTCGAATCAAAGGTGAACAGCGTTTTGAATAACACCGAGGCTTTAGACTGCTCTGAAAAGATGTTAAGCTTGTTCTTCTGTGAGTTTAGGTCAAGCCAGAGGACTTTCAAACCGTCCTGGTTAATGAACGTTTGCATTACAACATGACCATTGTATTAGTTAAGAATAATTGGTTTGTATGGACTCAAATAAGTCGATATTGTTGTTAATATTTGTTGCTATGCATCACTTTAACAACTTTTTCTGCGAGTGTTTTATGCTAATACATGCCGGTGGTGATCGAGCAGAGTGTTTCCCTCTTTATAGTTAACAGTACTCCAGGCACTGTCTGCAGCACATGTAGCAGAGCATCGTGGCTGACCTTATTTTACAGAAGAGTTGTTGGTAATCAAAGATCATGATACATTTCTCATATTGTAGCTTTTGGCTGGGGAAAGAAGATCTCTGAATACTTTTGTTGAGACAAGTTGTCATGAAATCAGACGGGTATCCATATAGAAAAGTTTGATTTTCCTTCCGGCTTGAAGATATGTCCCCCATGTTCAACTTTCAAATGTTGCGTTTATAAAAACGTGTGATATCAAGCTTGCAATATAAAAGCTAAATCCATAAAATAAAATAATAAATATCTAATAAGTCTGTTGGATCTGGGATCAGTGAAAAGTTTCTATTTCCAATCTTATCATATTAATACAAAACAAATTTAGTGGGATAACATTTTTACCGAAAGCCAATCAGGAGACCAAGAGTTCTCGAGAGGTGGGCCTTATAGGGACAGGAGCTAAAGTTGCTCATCTAGGACAGGTTGAACTGAGTCAGATAAGAGCCTTGTTTCATGGAAAGCTAATCTAGAGAAGTACTAGTACAAAAATACAGAGTATGAGCATGTTAGGTTTCCTGGAATCTGGATCTAAAGGAGACCTTTCAGAAATGTACATTCTGTCCGCTGCTTATGGGCACGGCTGCTTTTATCTCCTCTCTTGCGTCTATCGTGATGCTTTCAGAGGAGTACAGGCATCATTAACCAACGTCCTCTGTTTCCATTGACCTGAGGGATTCTGTCTTGATTTTGTGCCGCTCCGGCTCTGCCAGCTAAATGGAGGTTACAGAGAGATTGCATCCATTATTGAGGTATTCAATTCAAATGTCACCCGTTTCCACTTGGCACTGTTTTCTCTTCCCTAATGTTTGCTCTGGGCACGGGGGGCGGGGGTGTAGGACACCAGTTTTCGTGCTTGTTGTCTCAGCACTGAGAGGGACTTTTTTTTTTCTCCAGCAGACATTAGCAGAGACAGATTCAAGGTGACACTGTTGTAAGTCTCGCCACTTCACCTTGCACTCTGACACCTGGACGTTCTCTCACACTTTCTCTGCATGGTTAGTATCCTCCTGAGCACCGGCCTCTGAAACAAGCCTGATTGTAACTATTCATCATCCGGCCTCCACTTAATTGGTCTAAAAGTAGATTGTAGGCTGGCACAAGCCCCTCAGGTTGCTGTGGACAGAATACAGTTCAGATAAGAAAATACTAGAGGTGCTCACATGGAATAAACTCACTTTGTCTCTAAGTGCAGGTTACCCATTCGTCCACTACAGACTCAGCTTTCATTACCCGGTTACCCTCCTGTCAGTATAATTCAGTCCTATCATCCCTCAACCCAGTTGAAATTAACAGGTAATTTGTAAATGTCACTTTGGGTTAGACACCTCATTTTCTTCCTTTTCCAACAACCCAGCAACCACAAGCTAATTTTTCTTGTCTTCTGAATAAGGTTTTCATTCACAAATAGAGTTATGGTCCACTAAATAAATGAGAGTAATTGATGAGGGGAAAAAAAACTGTGATTTACCGTAACCTATTAGAGTCAATCAATGACATAGTACCCAGGATTCCTTTAGTTACTGTAATGCGGCATGTCTGCCGTGATTGTAAAGACGTCCAAATGAGATGAGAAATGAGATGTGGAGAGATTTTAGATGTATTGTGTTTCACTCTCAAAAATCTACCAACACACTCTTGGATTTTAAAGGATAGATCATTTATAAAGTCAGGGACAGACATGTAGTAAGCACCACTTATACCTACATTAGTGAACACTACGTAAAGAAAGTTTACTTAAGAGCATATTTCATACACAAGGTGAATACAAAGTGTTTTACTTTAACTAGGTTTATTGAAGATATCACTTTTGTTGTCTTTGGCTGCACCGATGACATACAGTAAGCTGTTATTGCAGTTTGTCTTCATCTCAATGTCAAATCTTTGACTTTGAACTTCAAAAAGAAACAAGGAACTGCTTTTTTGTTTTATCCACTAGACTTCAGACGTTTCGTCTCTTGCTGTATCTTTGTCAAATTCACAACTTTATGTTCTTTCTTTTTTGCTCCAACTAAAACCTTTTCAATGCTGAAAAATGTGTTTTCATTTTTCTGTTAAAGAGCGAGGAAATTGTTGCTTCTGTCATCACAATTTAAAAAGAAACACTGAGATATATCATAAGGCTTTGAAAATGAAAGTGGTTTGACAGTAAAGCCAGGGTTCACATGTTGATGAGAACGACTATTTGTAATGTTTTTTTTAATTCCCAACAGCAATCCATAAATCAGTTTCTCAGGGAAAAAAATCAAAGAAAGAAAAGTGTTTAATGCTTGTGTGCCTAAAGAATAGTAAGTTGTCCTACGTATCTAAATGCAGGTAACATATTATCTTTTTGACTTAATGAGTCGTCTCTCAACCAGAAGGTCGGGGGTTCAATCCCCAGCTCCTGCAGTCACATGTCTGACGTGTCATTGGGCAAGACCCTTAATCCAAAATTACTCCCGCTGCTTCGTTGGCGGTGTATGAATGTGTATGAATGTGTATGAATGGATCATTTACTTCTGATGGTCACTTTGTATATCAGCCTCTGCCATCAGTGTGTGAGTGTGTAGGTGCGACTTTCATCATTTGAGTAGTCAGAAGATTAGAAAAGCATAATACAAGCACACGCCGACACAAACACTTGAAGGAATCTTGGTGTTCATCCGTTACTCTATCCACTATCCTATCTCTACAATAAAGGCACAAAAAGCCCTAAAATAAATCTAAAAGAAATAAAAAATAAAACATTTAATATTATTATTATTTTTTTTACTTGACCTTCAAGGGGGGCGGTTCAAATTGCATGTACTTACAGTAAATCATTTCAGTCAGAGCATCTTTGTTTTCACACATGATGAACTAGTGATGGAGGGTCCAAATTATTTGACGAATTTTGAATAAATAAGCACAGAAGTTCGGATTTGATGAGAATCGCTTCAGTCTTCCATCAACATTATGACCTCTTCAATTCTAAAGATAAAAAACCTTCTTAAATTTAAGAACATTTAATGCTTTGTTCTTTTGTTGTCGGAAAACAGTTTCAAGCACATCATTCAAAATAACATTCAAGCTAATTCCCCAATCAGTCAGTGCATTGGCTAAGTGGAATTCAAGACTGATTTCACCATGTGATACCCGTGTGCCTCCAGCCTAAAAGCCTCTGTGTGATTGATAATAACCAGAATTGGGGAGACGTTTGGACTGGGAAAAGGCCTCTCTCATTAAAAATATGGTGTTCGTAATGAAGAGGAAATAGAATTAGCACTGAGAAGGATGAAGGGGAGCAAATTGCTGAGAATATTGTGAAGACTGATCGGCAAACCTGCTCTCCTCCAGCCACAGCAGAAAGTCATTATGTGGGTTTTGGATATAGGTTCCCCATGACCGCATATTTATTATCTATCTAAATAGAATCACTTACCTCTGATGCTGCCTCTGATAGCCAGTCACCACAAATATCAGTTCCCCTCGGTGCCTCTGCTGGCAATTTTACATAAGGCCCAATGATTATGCGCACAACCAGACAGGATTGCATTTTGTTGTTAACTTGATTCCTGTTTTCCTGTGAGAAATAAGTATTTGTGGGGGAGATTTTTCGCCCTTTAAGGGTGTGAAACGAACACTGTTTGACATCCTGCATGGTGGAAAATGAGGTCAGTGGTAGAAAGTCTGTGCACCTTTTAAAACACTGAAAGAAAAATGCCTCCTTGTATTTCTCTGACAGTGATGTGGCCTCCTCTATGATCCTGTATCTTAAGTCTCTCTATCCTTGCTGTCAGTATGGTGCAATTTAGCTGTTTTTTTTTCTTCTGCACAGCCATTGTTCAGGCATTAAGACAATAAATATGTCTTACAACAGGGGATGCGGCACAATGCCTATTCATAAAGGCAACATATGCAGTGCTCAAAAGCATGTATGCACATAGGTATTGGCCCATTTGTCAAGCCAGGAGAGCTAATTATCTCATACCGTGCGATATTGTTTTCTAGCCACGCATTTCATTTTGCAACATTAGAACATACGTGGTGCGGGCAGCAGAAATGGTTTCCATGAGCATGAATGCATTAGAAAATTTTGGGAGGGGATGTTGTATTAGAACTCCACAGGGATATCAGCATGCTACACCTCTTTTGGTTTGTCATTCATCTTCCTCGGCGAGGGCGGAGAAGGAACCAGTGGGTAGTGACGCCTTCAGCCAACTTGGCAGGTTAATGAAGGTAATTTGATTTCATACATAATGGCTGCCCATGCCACGCAGGGCTTAATTGCACTCGGTGTCTGGGCGTCATTCCGTGGTACCATCCGAGGCCTTGTGTATTTCCTGAAGGTTGTGCAGAGGCAAACAAGTTCCTTATTCAAGCGAGATGGAACCGATAGCTCTGTTTCATCTTCTAATAGTTTATCTTATTTCCCAGGCAGCTGTGAGCTCTGCTGTCACAGTGTGACAGCAGCAGCTCGGTTTTAGTGAAGCAAACTAGTTCATTACAAAATGGCAAACAAACACCATAGTAGGCCTTACAGTCCCGGGATGACTCTAACAGAACGTGCTGGTGTTAACTCAGTCCTATTTGTTACACCTCGAGTTGATATTATCCGTGTGGCATCTTTTTATGTGAGATTTTTGGATTGAATTTTGGGTTGGTTGTCAACTTGCAGACATGTTTCCCTGATTTTCAGAGAGGTTTTATTTGTTTTAACGGTTAAGATATCTCTTTGCATGTGCAGCGTTTGTGTTTGTGTATAACCAGGACTCCTACACAGTGTGGAATAAATATGGAATAAATATGGAACTTAATTTTAGTCGTTACCAGAACTGGATTCATTTGGAAAAAAGAGAATGGAAAGATTTTTTTTGATTATTACATCATTATTGTTTTCTTTGCAATCACATCAACAAATATTCATAAAAACATATGTAACTCAATTTTGTTGTATATTTAAACGGGCAAGAAACAACAAAATGATGCATATTCAATGTCTTTAGAAAAATGTATGAGTTCAGGTTTCACAGGTTAGTTTATGAACAAAATAAAATCCTATATATTTTTACTCCAATGTCAAATATGAGCTGAAAAATCAGAGAGACAATTTTATGATTGAAAATGTTTTTTAACCCTGAATGATTTTCCAATTGTATTTTTTAATCTTTCTGCAGAATATTGCAGGGTCATCCTAAAACTGCTGTTAACATGGTTGCTCCTCTCAATCAGTGAAATGATGACGACTGTCCGTTTGTAGCCATCATTGATATGAAGTATCCTTATAATTAGCATTTATTCTGTTATTCTGTTCATCACTTCAGTTTGGTATTTGGATTCTAACAACAAGATGAATGCATGTAGAAAGACAAAGCCTTTAGCAGCTCTTTATTAGCTGTTGATTGTGTCAGCTTGCGGATATGGAAACCATAGAAAAGCATTTTAAGTAATTTCTCTTTTCTCTATCTTTTTTACTGTTTTAAACATCATTTTGTATATAGATACTACTAATCAATGGAAATAACAACTTTCCTATTGAACCCCACATTAATTTGAATGTATTATATATATATTATGAATATGTATATATTATATTATATACAAATACGTGAAACAATAGAAAATAAGGAAATGGCACACAAGCTTCATGGTATTATATGGTCACATCTAAGTCATATTTGTTCAGTGTATGGAATCAAAAGAAATGCTAAACCAGTGGCAGGTTAGAGGAATCAGAAAAACACCACCCTAAAGTTAATTATAGCTTTTTTCTCACCCTATAATTGGATCCTAATCAGCATGGGGTTCAAGCTATTTTCCTAAGACCTCTTCATCCGATCATTATCTACAAAGCTGTTGTAGATATTATAGGCCATATTCCTTTACTCTGCCATACAATCTAAATGGATCTTGTTTCAAAGCCTCAAGGACAGTCTGTGATGAGCTTGACTAGACTGCACTTTGCTGCTTATCTCCATCTACAGAGATGTCTGTAAACATCAACACATCAAAAGTATGTTGCATGGGCAACAATTAAAAACAGAAGTTGACACCGAGGGATTTCTCAATATTATGAATTCAAACATCATGATGTAGATATTAAAAATATATCATTTATTGACCTTAACTATATTAACTATAATAAAGACTTTAGTGCTCTTCTAGCTTGGGCTGTGCAAAACTTGAACATTCATCACTTTAATATACAAACATCAAACTTTTCTCAATGCTTTGACAAAACATCTTAGGAAAGTCTTGAAGATGTGTTTTAGAATTGGGCACAAAGAAGACCAGGACTAAAGAATATAACTATATTTAAAAGGTCAGCGGTCAACACTAGTGAGGCAAGAAATCTAAAAACTCTTTTCTGTCCCTTATTTAATATCTCAACCTGAGAACAGAAGGCTGGTAAATAAACTGTTTGAAATTTGATACTTTTGATACTTTTTTTTAAACTGAAACAAAGCTTTTTTAATCATCAATAGTATTTAAAGGGACTGAAGCTTTAAGAAACGACAGATCTCGGTTGTGATTTTGAACCCAAAGCTGCTGCAAGAGGAGAGAGAGGACTGTCTGTCACAAACACTGAATTTACCCTACCAGTGTATTTGTACAATTTAGACGGTATGAAGAAGTCTCCCTGCAATTGTTGTTGATAAAAAAACAAGAAATTACCCAAAAATGGATGCCTAGGACTTGTATATTGTTGCCGTGGTAACATGTTTGTTATCATTGAGTATTACTAGTATCATTTCTTTACATTTCTGGTATCTTTGCAAGCCCGGAGGATTGTGACCATATAAATATTTGATGACATGAGTTGCTTTTTAATGGCAATTATTTTTAAATAAGTAGATTTCTTGGTACAAGGAGCTCTAGTTATGTGACATCTAATGTTTGAGAGGAGTCGTTGTGAAGAGAAAATGTGTCAATTGAATAATTTCTTGAAAGTTTTAAATGCTTTGTTAATATATTTTATTTTTAACAGAATTACAACAATGGGCTTAAACAAAGAAAAAGACTGAGGGACAGCCATAGTAAATGAAATAAAGAAAAGATTAAATAAGATCAAATGACTTAAATAAAAACATAATGCAGCACAGAGATTTGACTGTTGCTTGTTTAAAACCAAAGCATGCTGTGGCATTCTGTCAGAAATCTCTGACCATGTCTGAAGTGTTCATACTGGACAGACTTTGAAGTGTTGTTGTTTTGGGCTGAAAAGGCGGCAATGCTTACTAAATCATGAGATATGTTGGCGGGGGCGGAGTCTGTACTGATGAAGATTAATGGCAATATGTTGTTAGCAACAACCAGGCTCATTGTCCTCTTACTGTACAACAATGTTCACCAGATGCCAGGCATGCATTGGACATCCACTGGACTCTTGACTCTGCACAGTGGTTAAGCACTCTTACAGATTCTCTTAATAATGAGCTAAAAGCCTGTTTGTTTTCCTCTCCTCACAGCCTTCTAGTGTCTGTCAAATCATCTGAATAAATGCCTCGTATAGTGTGTGTGTCATAAATCTAACATTTTGCTTTTTTATTGTTATAGCCTACAAAAATGTAGGCTTTATCTTTTGCATGTAGACTTACCTCTCTCAATCTTTTCCATTTTTTAAGGCAATAAATGTGTATGTGGGTATGTATGAGATGTGCTTGGATTGTGTTTGTGTGCTGTCGTATGTGTACATATTTTAGATTTTATATGCTGCAGCTGGATTGCTCCTACAGAGTTTTTTTGTATATATTTACAATGACAATAAAGATCTATCTGTCTCTCTATCAGTTGTTTCGATTGATTTTGATTGAACAAGCAGAAGAGTAAGTTTCTCTTCTCTAAACCAGTATTACATTTCAAGTAGTGAGGGAAGGATGACCATGTAAGAAAATATTGGATTTGCAAAATAGGTTATGTGTATAAAAGCAACACTGATACGTGAACCTTGAGGATACCAATACTTTCTTTTTTAAAGAAAATACTTTTCAAATACCGTTATAGTGGATGATACATAATGAATGAATAGAATAGAATGCCTTTATTGTCATTATACAATTGTACAACAAAATTATTAACAATATAATGTTTCTAAATGTATTGTGCACCAATTTTGCCCTGATGTGATTGATTAAAAAAGCAGCCTTCTGAATACCTCTTAACAACTTTATCAAAGAAAAACAAATCTCATTGTAAATAGTCAACCATTTGTGTGTCTGGTACAGTATATGCTGCAGACAGTGCTAAGAGTAGCGCTACATTCTGCTTGACAAAATATGGGATGGAACCTGTCCTTATACACCCCAAGCATCCTTTACATGGACTTGAGGATCCTGGTTATGAGCCCTATCCTGGTTTTGTTCATATTCAGGATTTGGCCTTTTAGAAGTACACAAAGAAACTTGGTTTTTCATTACCCTGTATTTATTAAAATGACTAATATCCCAGTTTCTGATTACTGCATGTTATTTGCGCAGGCCCCTGAAATGCTCTACTGTCCAGTTGGGAAACTGGCTTCCTGTAGCCTGTTCACCACAAACTTGCATAGGTCAGCATGTCAAAGTTTTCTCCCATCTGAACTTCCAATTATATCAGATTTTTTTTTTATTACAGAAAGACAAAAATCAGGTTCTTTGTTTTTCCAGGTTACCGCAGCCATGTTTGTTTTGCTGATACGTCACTTGACCGAGGTTGCACCTGAGCAGGTAAGTGGCAGCTTTCAGAACGTGGGTATGACGTGTACATGTCACAGTATTCTGTTTTCTTTGGTAATTCTCCAGGAAGCAAAATCAGGATATGATGTTTACATGGACAAACAAAAACAGGATATTTAAAAACCCCATCGACACTAGAATACTCAAGTCCATGTAATTATTTGTCTCATATGGAAACATATTTGAATTACATGCATTGAAACTAATAAATCCTATGTGGAGTATATCAACCTGATAATATCTACCACCAATACATAAGTTGGGCTCCTGTTCCTAATGGCAGCCAACACCTTTGAGCATCATTGAATTCATTTCACAGAACACATTAAAGTAATGGAACAAGCACTGATGCAATTAAGCCCAATTAGATTAACATTTTTAATACCAGCGGATCTTGAAGTGATAGTGAGTGACATGTGGACAGTAATGAAGTACTTTGATAAAGAAAGATGTGCAGAAGAGGCTTTATAATGAGATGGAGCATATTTCCAATGACAGTATTAGCTTCCATTGCCATACTGGTATTGTTCCCTGTTTTCTGAAGCCAAGCCAAGTTGAAAAAAAAAAGTGTCACTCTCACTGGGAGTGTTGAGTGGTTTGTTGGAATGCACAATGTCTTTGCTCTTAGTTGAAAATTATCAACACAGATGTAAAGCCTGCTGGAAAGAAGTGTGCCCTTGACTGATATTCAGCAGGGTAATACTCAAACGCTTGAACATTTTATCATTATTACTACAAAACTCAATCATGCTCTTTCCAGTGTTTTTCTGGACCATATCAGGTTTATTATGTGGTCTACTCTCGACTCTGATAACATCTCCATCATATTTGAAGAGGTTGGGATGATCTGCCAGAGCTTGGCATTACATATAGCTGTTTCTATCCAACAGAGAGCTGTGTTTAGGTGGATGTAATTGAGCCTGGTGTTAGAGATGACAAGACACACTAGATGAAGTGTCTATGCTTTCAAAGCAAAAATATTTTTTACAGTATATGTGCAAGTGTAGTCCTCATTTAATGTCCTTTGTACTGTTTTAATCTGCTGCTGTTGTATAAGTGCACAGTTACTGAGTGCACTGACTTTTCTTTTGAAAAAATAGGGGGAAAAAACTTTCCTTTTATAAGGTCAACATCCACGGTTGTTTGGCTCCATAATCTACCATAAAGCCAAAGCCAAAGTCCACTTCTGAAAATGGCTCATTAAGATTTTGATCAATCTTGTGCTTTCGGTGAGACAGACGTAGGAAATGCCATCAGAAAATTGCATTTCCCAATGACATTAGGCGCCCAGTTGACCATCCAATTCCATGTGTTTCTATTGAGATGTTAAGATCTGATATGATTTGGGTCAGAAAACCTGCTTTTTTTTCTTTAAGTGAGGCAATTAAATTTCCTTGATGGTCTCTGAGAGCACTTAGCTTAAGAGAATACACTTTTAAATCAAAAACCTTTCAATCATCTCAAATCATATTTGGGAAAAATCTGCCCCCGAGTCTGGTGTCACATGCAATGCAATTGAGCATGTGACAGACCCGCGCTGAGATGGGCAATGTTGGGAAAGGTTATTGTGCGTGTCTCCGAGGGTTGTATATTGGCTGTGACATGTTGTTTGTCGGTGTTTCGATGTAGTTTCATATCAAAGGCGCAGGACAAGATAAGAGGGGCTAAACTTAACTGAAGACAGGCCTGTTTTGAAATGGAGACAGACTGTATCAAACAACATAAATAAGACGACATATATTAATGGACTTTTTCACCAAACACATCCAATTCAGCACTTCCTCTTTAAGACTAATGAAGAGTAAAGACAGCTTAGATTTCAATAGATCGATCGCTAAAAAGCTGGAACCTAAAGAAGCTCTGTCAGGTTAAGAAACCAAAAATATAAGAAATTAAATTGAGATGGGAAATTAATGTCACAAGTTAAGCTAACTGACCTACATGTAATCTAACAGACTACAAGCCTATTTAAGATTAGTGATGAAACACACCACAACTGATCTGTGATCTGTTGGAATCACCACCCAGGGCTCGGGCTGCACGTGATCAGCGGCTTGTAAGACAGATTGTAAAGCGTTGATGTTTCATTGTGTATTGTCACACACTGATGAATGAACCGCACTTTGGGGTCAGGCTTACTAGGGATCACACTCCGGATCTGGGCCCGAGTTCCTAATGTGAATCCACCCTCAGGAAAAGATGATTACAAAAAAGATTCCTGTACATTACTTTATTGCGACATACATACAAAAAGTTAGGTAAAGATAAAAATGCTAACTTAACTGAGAAATCTACATTATGCTTGGGTTTGGTTGATAGTTTTATATGAAGTAGTTTTGTTTGTCTGTAGTATACCAAATGTATTATTATCATTTGTATAAGTAATAAGCATAAAGTTTTTGAAGGTAAGGTTGGTGTTTTTTAAAAGTGAAACATTTCAGTGTAATGAATAGAGTAACTTTTGACTTGGACATTGAGGCTCCTGTGAGGAACTTAAGGTGTGCGATGATTATTTCGCCCCCTGTGGACAAAGCTCTACCTCTACCTATCAAAAATGACTATATAGAATAATCAATCTTGTCACTGATGGACCCTATGGTCATATAGAGGCTCCAGTATTCATTTCTGTCTGTTTTATAACCAGCTAACTGCTCACAGGAGCTGTAAGTATTCAAGAGTCATTATATTCCACAATTTACGGCTGGCAGTGGTTTGAGGGATTTGAATCTTAATGCCATTTTATTTACCTTCCTTACTCGTGTCCTTGAATTATACAGAAATAATGTTTTTTATGGTGTTCAAAAATTGATTAAAGGTGAAAAATAAGCAAATTGACCACCTGGCAAGTCTGTAATACTTCTGTCTCTCTAACCTCCTGTTCACTGGTTTACCATCCTGCTCTATTTTCAGACGGCTAATTAGGCAAGTTTTATAACCAGGTTTACTTAACTCTGTCATGCAAGGATAAATTACCATTTTGCACTTCTCACTTAGTCATCTTAATTACCAGAGGCAATTTATCAGGCTGTCTGCAGGCTATGAATAATTAGAGAGATTATTAGATGAGAGGGAAAGCTGTATATATCAGGATACACAGTGTGTGTACAAGAGTATATGGTATGTTTTGAAGGGACTGGAGGAAGTATGGTGTTTTAACTACATAAAATGTTACAGTCGATCATATTATAGTAAAAAAGTTCAGATTAACAGATGTATTTTACAGTCTGTCCTCCCCTTGTAGAGATCATTGGAAACAAACAGAGAGCTCAGTGTTATGCAGGTTTACACGTTTTAATGCATGTGTATCAGGAGTGTGTTTGGGCGAGTGCTGGCCCTTTGCTGACTTTGTCCTGACATTCATTCCCACACTATATCAGCAGCCAGAGAGAGATGCATCACACGCCCCCTCCAAATAGATCAAAGAGTGGTGTGTCACGCCGCTGTGGGCTTACTTGAGAGACTACCAACATGAAAATACCACATCCCGGTCCTCAGTAGGGGGCCGGTCTGTAATTGTGTCTTGTCAGACCTCCAAAGTCCCTCACGCAGCTTCGTACCTGACATTTTCCTCCAATGAATTTATTTTTCATTCTTTGGTGTTTTGGCAACGACTTGTGACCAAATTTAGCTCTTTTCTCCTTCCATATGTTCTGTGAGACAGTGATAAAAGTGTGTGCAAATTGTACTTTTTATGAAAAGAGAATGCTCCCCCCCTCCCAATCAAGAAAAGGTCACATCAAGCAGATGATGAACGTGAAGATGCAACAGTTTATTATTCATTGTTGGCCTCACTGTAATTTATTTTGCAAAATGAAATCCGTACAAAACAGAAAATACACATCAGTGATTCATCTCCAAAATCTTTTTACAGTCAGTTTGCAGTAAATTTTGCTGCTGCAGATGCTCTTTTCATTTAAATCAAATTGTATAAAATACAACACAGTCATATCATGCAGGGCCTTGTCCACAGCAAAGGTCCTGAACTCAAACAACCCATAACACATAATCAGTTTTTCAGAGACACCAGACCACACTCAATGATATAACAAAAGCTCACTGTTTATGCTTTTATTACATTTGACCAAACGAGACGTGCAATCTCTTTGATGTTAATTCTTTAAAACAGATTTTTGGGAAGTTCAGGCCAGACATGTTTATATATTGTACTTCAGTAGATTAGCTTTAAGAAGACTCTGATATTCGATATCAGTATCAGACGCTTGAATCCCTGTCCAAATGATTTGATGAGATCATTCCCCCAAACACAGATCAGCTTCTTACTTTAAGGACTGAGTGGTTTAAGTTGACAACTACTACTTTTCTTCATAGGCTTGAATTAAAACTGCAGACATGCCCTATTGCCCAAAGAGTTAAAAAAAAACAAAAAAAAACTGCTAAATTGAGTCAATCCAACCTCTATTAGTTCTAAAATAAACATTAGCAATACATGAAAAGTAAACATGTGTACCTAACCGTATCAACACAATAAGTTAGGAACACACTGCGCTCTGTCAAAGGTAATCTTGTACCGTGCAGCTCCACACCTCTGACTTACTGTAGTGCTCCTTGAAATCTCCCCGTGCTAACATGCTGTGTTACTGAGCAGCCTGAAGATTAGCATATGACATGACAGATTACATTAAATCATGTCTGCGGCGTACTTTATGACATTAGCCTCTTAGCCCAGGCATACAGATGCATGCAAATGCTCCCCCAAACCGTCTTATTTAAATCTGCTGCATGACATGGCACCTTTGATATGATTATTAGTCATCTAAGCGACTTGACTTCACCATCATCAGATAGGAGGTGTCAGCCAAGGTGAGAAATGATGGCCACTTTGAACAAGAACCTTGACAAGCTGCGGCGAAACACTGAAAAGCAGACGACTGACTGAAAATGTTATTTAACAAGGGATGTGTACGTGCAGAGATTTTTCTGCTGTACTTACCCCATTTCCTCACAAAGTGTGGAAAACTCGGGACAAAAAGAATCACCGTCTTTTCAAACCTAACAGAATAAAGTTGTTGGATATGTGGTTGTTCTTTTCATGCTGTCCAACTCATTAGTAACAGAAGTCAGTCTCTCTCAGTCATCACTGCTGCCCAGATGGCTCCCCAATCTGCCCCATGTAGAGTGAATCATCATAATCACACATAATCTGCTTTTTTAACACATGCCTTTTGCTTCAGTTTTTTAAAATTATACACTTCAGTTATTCATAGATGAGTCTTTCCTGCTTTTAGATCCGCTACTGACATGTAGATTGTACATCTAGATCCAGTTTGAGACTTCTTGATGGGTGAACCTCGTTCAAGTTGTCAGTGCTATCCAGTGTTTGCATTCAGTGATACCCGCAGCTACCTACTCTTTGGGGAGGTAGAGATTGTAGATACTTCTCCTCAATTATTCCCAGTTTCATTGGAGAAGCCCCCAACACCACTCGGGTGTCTTGTCTGTGCTCCCTGGTCTTTAATCTTAATTATAAAGCTATCATTACAGCATGAACCCTGGGCTGCCAACAGTGGAGCCCTGGGCTCATCTGCTCTGAATCAATCAAACTAAGTTCTGCACTGGAGGACTTTTTTCTTTTTTTCAATCAGGTCATTTTGATTCTCCCTTATCTCATTTTCATAATTATGCTTGTCCCCCTCACTAATGGAGTGAAAATATTCTACCTCCCGAAGCTTTACATGGTCAAGTCTGAATATTTAAACCATGTTGCAACCTTGAACGTCTGACCTTGTCTTCAAACTTTGTGACAATAACTAGTTGTATTTTTTGGTAGCAGGCAGAGCTTCAGTGAATAATCCAACAGATCAGATTGTGTTCCCTGCAGTGCTTGTTAATGGAACATTGTTAATAGTGGAGGAGGAGACGAGAGCAAAATAACTTCAGCAGTTTATTGTTTACGAGAACGTGTAAGATATGGAGCTATGTGTCTGTGAAACGCCCTCATTCACACTCAAATTGTCAGCTTCTGCTGTAAATCACGGCAGTAAAATTGGATGACAGAGAGAAAGTAGGCAGCAGCCAATGACAAATTCTCCTTATCTCAAACACAGCTGACATCTTTAAGCTGTGATTAGGTGGGACGATCAAAGGCATTCAGTTCAATTGACAAGTACAGTATGTCTGTGTATGTGTGTGAATGTTGGGGTGGGACAAAATACTGATACGGCAACATATCGTCGACCTGAGTCGATATTATTATTAGTTTTCTTTATTTTGGGCTTTTCATGCTTTTATTTAGAGACAGGACAGTGGATAGAGCCCGAAATTGGAGAGAGAGAGAGAGAGAGGGAAAGACATGTGGGAAAGGAGCCACAGGTCAGATTCGAACCCAGCTGCCTGCTACAGAAAGGCAGCCGGGTTCTGCCTACAGAAATCCCAGGAATATCATTATTTTGCTTTTTTAAATACAGCCTTCTAAAAAGAATTCCAAGGCAATTTGACATTGCCAATTCACGAGTCCTCATGGTGGCGCTAATGACATGGACGACGGTTATGTGAACAGACTTTTAATGGCCACATGAAATGTATCATTTTATGTTGCAGTGTATTCTATAGTAACATCATCGTTACCATGCACATTGCCAACCCCAGTACAGGGGCTTAGTGTCAGGGGGTTTAGTTCAATCAAACTGATCAAGTAATCTGCATATGTTATGAGCTAGCACCAGCTACACATATACATACAACAAAACTAGCCCTAACCTGAAGTGTGACAGAGAAGTCAAGAGATGACAGGTACGGAAAGCACTGATTCTCACACTGGAAAAACAAACAAAGTTAGGTCAGCTCACTTATACGCGGGTCTGCCGGGGCACCGGCGGCCTGATCGCACCGGACAGCTTTTAGAGCGACGAGCCCAAGCTTTGTCTATGAGTTCAGTTTTGTTTGTTGTAGTTGGATCACATAAGATACGGCTGGTTTCAATAACAAGTTCATGGGAGTGGCTCATCTGTTAGGTCCGACAGCTTCCAATCTGGCGTCCATATGGGTCCTCCGTCAGCTGCCACTTCACCTGTCGTATTACGTCATTTAAAGCGACAGAGCACCGCTCTGAGCGCACCTCAGGAATGGTGCGTTCAAGACTATCGGATAATCCAGTAAACACAGCTTAAACCCATTCTCTATTCTCCCCATGAAAACCAGTCCAAAGTAATTAACAAAACAGACAGATAAGGGTGAAGAAGACAACCTTACTATTTCCTAATACAAGTATTCTGTGTTCAGTTTAAGTTTTATGAAGGTTTCTGCAGAGATGGTGCCACCTACATTTGTGTTCAATATGTTCAATAACTAGGTGGGTGAAGATTACAAATATTTTCATTTCATCTTTATTCTGATGGATTTGAAAGAATTCAACCATCTGTTTCGTCCCATTAGTGATTTGAACCCTCCCTACACTACGCTGTGTCGTGACTAACCCATTGCTTGGCCTGCAATTTGTTGACTCATGTTTGGTTTGAATAAAATGAAATCCCATGATATGTTCAGACTTTTGCAGCAGTTTTTAAACATTGTTTGAAAAACATTCATACGAGGATTGCTACAGTAGTCCTGTTACTTTAATGTCATTTACAACAATTGTTGTAACGTTTGCATAAAAAACAGACCAAGCTGTCTTTTGTCTTGGCTTGATGTAAAAACACATTTAATAGTTCTAGTTATTAAAGGCTTTCTATGTGATTTTTCACACTTAAATATAATAGAAATCAAGGATATCCTCTGAAAATAACTCTGTGAGTCATGACTGTCTACAATGGGTTTGACACCCGAGTCCCACTGTCTGTGATGTTTTCAGAGTTTTCAGAGTCCTATCTTCAGTTTGTTGACATAGGCAGTCCGGCCGGCTGACTCCTCCCCTCACGTATAAAAGGAATTGATCTGGCACCTCTCCAGCTACCAGACCAACTTCCATATATGGTCCACACTGGGACTTCAACCGGCGACCCTCCGGTTCCCAACCTAAGTCCCTACAGACAGAGCTACTGCCGCCCAACATTGATATCGATGTGATTAAGGTTCAAAAATATTATATTCATGTCTTTTGTCACATTAATTGTGTCTTATTATGTCCCTATGTGCGTCATAGTAAAGCCACCTTCCTGCTTCAAGAGTGAGGGAAAGTAACGACTAAGCTGCATCTTTGAGTGGCTCATATCACTTTACAAAGCTCACTGACAGCTCAGTTGATAAGTAAAAAGTAATATTCACCTTGTCACATCAAACATTTCACCCTTTAAACGTTCCATTACGCTATTTTAGTTAACTTTGCCATCCGTAGCAAGTTCCTTTTTCCTTGTTTTAATCAATGCTGTAACTTTCGACCTACTGGAAGTTCCATGTTTTCTTTCACAACAAAAGCAGGTTTTATCCAGACAGGAAGTAAAGTACCTTTAGCTGAAGATATTACAGAATACAAAATAAAAGGGGTTTGAAAGATGAATTTAGTTAAATAACAAGAAGATCATGTATAAGCAGCAAACCTGTTTAACAGTAAACATGGCGGGGGCTCCAGGGAAACTCAAGCCCCTCCACACACAAGGACTGCTGTCACCGTGTCCTAACTGAGTGTGATGCAATAGTTTGATGCTTGCTGTTAAAACATGTTCAAGAAAAAGGGAAACACTCGCAGCCTGCTAGCTCATATTGTTAACCCAGCTTGTATTACAGCCCTGATACCTGCAGAATATGAACATCATCAGTTCACCCCTCAAGTTAGACTCTGTTTCAAAATATTAATAAAGCTGCTTCATGTTGTCTGAAAAAAGTAGGTGTAGACAAGATCATTCTATTTAAAACCTTTGAGTTCAAGGTACACATCTGATCTCTGTATATACAAAGGTTTGAGCAGAACCATTAATTCCCCCACCCATAGGCCTCTGATCTCTTAATTTCTCTCGGATTGAATATCCAAATATAGTGCTGCAATGAACAGATAGTCATTGAGCTTTCAAACTTTTAGTCCACAGCGGAGATACTCAAAGGAAATCCTACAAAAAGCCAACCTGTAAGTCACATCATTCATCATTAATGACGGTGAATCAGATCAAAGAGTAGATGAATTGAGCTTTTCAGCTTTCAGCAGGCGCTGCAGGTACAGTCGTGCCTCATACTGTCCATGCCACCTAGTCCAAGCACAAAGGGAAAAGAGCTTGACAAGTGAGCGCATGACAGAGAAGATTATGTTGAGTTCAGAGGTCACTTTTCTTTAATGTGCAAACCCTCTCAAATTCCTTTTATTGCTGTCGGAGAGACAGCCAAAGCCTAAGTTTAATGCGATAGAATGAAGGTCCCCATTGGTTTTAAAATATGCAAAGAAGTACATGCTAACATTAACCGCTGCCTACATTATTTATCCATCTGAAAAGTGTTTTATCAGCACTAGGCATGCTTTACTTTACTTTTAAATATTCAAATTAGAGAGGAACTAAAAGATCTACTGTGCAAAAAAGGCAGTTTAACTTTTCATTTTAAAATTAAGTTCACATATTTAATATGTTTGGTTAGAAATGGTTCGGTTTATTGCATATTCTGTGGAGCAGCATTTTTTAAAGGAACTGCTGGAGGCCTAACCCTCCTCAGTGATCAATATTTTTTTAAACAGAGCTGAAAAAGAGTTGAGCTGATGATCGTTCAACTTTTTAGGGAGACAGTCAGTTTTGACTTTGTGAAAAAGTAGGATGTCTTCAATGTTTTTACATTATAATTGTATTTACAAAACAGCTAGTAGCTTGTTAGCTAACCAGCTTTGTTGAAACATGTGAATCCAAGGATTTTTATGTATGCAATAACTATATTCCATAAAATGTGTTCCATTTAAAGCACTTCAAATCCATTTTCAAATGTATGAGATCATAAACTTAAAGATAAATCTTCACAATCTACTTTGTGTCTAATCTTGTTTTTAGTGGATGTTTCCTCAGCTTTGTTAAGATGGCAGGAGGTTTAAGAGGGAGAGGGAAAAAGCTTTTACTGTGGTTTACTTTGGCCATACATCTTTGGGTTTACTAAAAACTGAAGGCTGTTCTTTGCTCTATGGCCCTCCATCTTCCCCCCTCGCTCTTTATTCCCTAACACCCATCGCAAATGTGGTCTGGTATGTGCCTGCTAATTTATCCTTTCAATGCATGATATCCTGTCATCTCCTCATTTGTCCCTGAGTGTTTCTAATCTGAGATAATCCCAGTCAAATCCGTTGATTGTGAGTTTGGACCTGATCCATCTCTAAAGAAGCAATTTAATGGGCTTCATGGCACTTGGTGTAAAGTCATTTATCTAGTGGATTGGATGTGAATGCTTGTTTTAATAAGTGCTTGTCACTAATAGAGGGAAATGTGCCATTTAATTAGGCAGAGTGTAGACCTATGCCATCCCCACAACTTCAAGGATTTTGGTATTCTTGTAGGCTCGGCTTCAAGCCGGCAGAGAACAGCTAGCAAAAAACAAGTAAAATCCAGCTTTTCCTTCAGCATTTCTGTGGATATCAAGAGATTGTGCACCACCATGACGTAAAGCATTCAGAGCTTACACTCTGGTTCCCCATTTCAAGGTGAATAGTTGTCATTACTAAACCTTTTAGCCGCGCAGCAATAACCGAAAATAATAACATCTCATCCACCCAAAAAAACATCTAATTCAAAAATTAAAAACACATCTTCCCTTATTTCAGGTAAGAGCATTTTAGGAACATTGTGAAACTTGCTAAACATTTTGTCATCTCCCTCATACCAAACACAGAGTCAACTTCTCGTTTGTTTCCCCCACCCTCTAAGGTGATGCCACACCAATGAGGGAATGTAATACTGATTTTGTGGTTTCACCTTGCTTTATTTTGTTTTCATTTCAAGAATCGGAAGAAAAGAACTTCAACACTGTAAAGTTTAAAGATAAATAAAATTATCACTTAAAAACATGCAGGGTAGATGCTGCTGTGATAGCAACAACTTTTGTTCGGAAGAGTTAGGGAGTAAAGTTACATTGTTTTTATATTTATCCTGTCAAAGTTCACTGACTTAGTGTTTACAGTTCTTAAAGTTTAAGTGGCAAACAACGATTGTCAGTTAAACGTGTTCAGCGACCTGCCACAGTGCCAGTAGTCCATGGCTATAAGCAGAGGTGTAGTGGTGCCTAAAGAAGTGGGTATACTCTGAAGTATTCACCCAAAGTGGTGAGTCCAGCAGAGTCTAAACAGCCTATGATGTAAACAGTGACATGTAAGACTACTCTTACATATTTAGTTCGTGCACACTTTCCAATTAGAGACAGAGTAGGGAGGGTCATCCCTTCACCTTCCTCAGAAAATAATTGCACAATACTACTGAATATCATCAATCAATCAATGATTTAGAAGTGTGTATACCCAAAGGAGACGGAAAAACAAGTAGGTATACTTTTTATACCGGCGTATACCCTGCACTACACCACTTTCTAAAAGCTCATTTTAGTTATCATTTGAGTGTTTTATCTCGTATCGCCTTTAGCATTGTTGTTTCTTTTCTATTCTTTCTTCAATCAGGCAGGTGCTGAATACACTTCAAACACTACCAACAAGCTATAACATTACGGTCAGCTCTGATTCAGGTTGAAAAAGAACCAAGAAAGAACTGTTTGACAAAGCAGGGTCATTAAGAATCTCATACAGCTTTTTTCTATGAGATCATTGAAGCACTTTTATGTTTTATTTTCAAATTTAAAAAAATAGAATACTGAAATTATTTCATGACTGACGACTCCCCCCCCCCCTCCATATTGTTATCAAGACATTTTCCTGAGACAGAACCGTTGTGACCTGAAAACATAAAATGTCACAAAGAAACCACAACCTGTTATTGGGTACATTTCCTTTAGTATTTGTATTCAGTCAATATGCAGTAAGATGCGGAAATTCCTCAAATCTGTTTGTCATTTCCCAGCAGTGAGCATACATGATTACTTGTTGCAACACAGTGTTGTTTTTAGCAGAGCTGTCTTTGCTCTTACATGCTCCTGTTTTATTTTCAGCCTTCATCTATTTTCACATAAAACAAAGAGAAGTATGCTCCTAACACATATAGAATCCACTTCTTTGGCGTTTTAAGACCTTCGATTCCCGAATGATTCACAACTTCTGATAGGCAGCCTTTATAAAAAAATACACCAAGTTTCCTTTTTTTCTTCACCATGTGGCTTCCTGCTCTGACGTGCCTGCACTGTGCAGCTGTGATTGGCTGTTTTTTTCTTTAACACTTCCTCAAATACAAAAACACAGGATACAGCTGAGATTGAGTGCAGTAATCGAAGGTCTAGTTCTTTACTACTAAACTTCTATTTGGACACATAGATTAGTTTTCCAGCTGCTCATATAACCTCAGTGGGAGAACACAGAGGAATGTTAACAGGAAGTAGAGCAAACAGCAGGAATTTGAGGGTTCAGAAGGGAAGAGAAGAAGTAGTCTCAAAGCCACAACAAAGAGGGAAAAATGGGCAGTGAGTACAAATCACTGTCGCCAGCTGGCTCATGCAGAAGTTTGTCCGTCGGTATGTACAAAAGTTATTACCCTCTGCTTTGTATGGAACATAATATACACTAAAGAATTAATTTTGTACATGTTTGAGTTAGCCCTCCACTGATTATGCACATCAACATTTCTGTCAGTCTGTCACAAAGAGAACATCTCAGCCTGGGAGAGAAAAGGTAGCCACTGTGGAAGTAAAGCTAACTTGGTATAGCACCTTTCACAGAGCAAGGTCACAAAATGATCATCAAATGCTTGACTTATAACATTTCAATTATAAAAGTCATTTTGATTTATTTCATTTTTTTATGTCTATGCTGTGTTTACACCTAATGTTCCCACTTTGTTGGTATTTAAGACCTCTTCAAAGTTGAGTTTTTGAAAAGCTGAAGATTCTTTTTCAGATTGATTTTCAGTTTGCACCAGTAGAAATAGTCCCTTTATGATGCTCTAGTCTCCCCTGGTTGCATAATTCTGCATGTACATGAACATCATCATGTACAATTAGAAATAGTGTCAGGTGAATAGTCAGTAAATCCATCCTTCAAAGAGTTTGTTGAAATTAAAAATATCAGGAGATAATCATTGGATGAAGAGAAACTCACTGATTTAGATGCTTTGAGAGAGTTTTGGATTCTTGATAAGGTGCAACTAATTAGCAGGCTAATGTTCTTGCTCTGTGTTAAGTCTCATTTTGTCACGTTGATAACATTTCAAGCTCAAATGACAGAGAACATGTCAGGTGAACATTAGTTTGTATAATAACAATCCTATCTTCAGTCTAGAGGTGCTCTTGGCCTGTGCTTCGAATTCATGACGGCTGTGGTGTTAACTTACCAATCCCCCAACCCCCACTCAACCCCACCCCCCACTGTAGCCAGATGGCTGTCACACAGGCGGCTCCTCGCCTGGACCATGCTGATTTCCCATCATTCTTTAGTTAATGAGGTCGTTAGCAATGCAACGGACAATTAAATTATCTCAATCTGGCATTTCTCCTCATTTGTTTACTGTATGCTGCACTGTACAGTGTTTGAAACCCATCAAATAATGTTGCTTCTGTTGAGATCATGGCTTTTGTTTCTTTTCTATGATTCATCTCCCTGATACTGAGCTGCAGGGAATTAAAACATCTCTGACAGACGCCCACAACTAAAGCTGTTTTCAGACTGTAGAAGCAGAATCAACAGAGCTTGTAATAGATTTCTTGTGTGTAAATTTCCTTTGTGAGATCGGCCTCTTGTCTACAACAAACTTTGCTTCAGTAAAGAATCACTCTGCATGGAGACAACACAGCCTGTAGCTGCTGCTGCTGCTACACCGAGTAAGTTTTGTTAGCTGCTAAAACATGTAGAGGGTTTGACTTCAGCCAGTTGGTCGAGCACTCACCTTCATGTGAAATGTTCCTGAACACTGTCACCTCTGACAGTTAATTAAGGGGGCCACAGATCACGCAGACGTGTCAGCTCAGCTACGATTGACGGCGCCGTTTGTTTACATCTCTGTTGTAATGTTGTTTTCTCGTTATATTTTTTTCCAGCAGCAGCAGCAGTACATCGCTTATTTAGTCCCAGAGTGCCTCAGGGCTTGCCATAATGATGGTAAAAGCAGTTCAGATTTGGAGGGATGAAATGTTAAAAAGGACGTGTTGGTATAATTGGTGAACCTGCCATCACAGTAAGTTTGGAAATATTTTCGGTCAGGCTGTTGGAGCACGCACACTGCCTGTTAGCCACTCTGTCATACTCTATAGGTTAGTGTCGCCATGGCTCCATTATTCTCCTCAACCTCTTCTAGACATGTTAAGTATTTTGACAAGGAGTGAAAACCAACTAAACCTGATATTATGTTAGACCGGCAGATGGAAAGGAAGCAAAAAGATGAATTCTGACACACATTTTGTAAAGTACCTCACTGAGCTGATGTCCATTAGAAGGCCAGGTGGTTGGTGTAAGGGACAGGGAGGTAAAGGATGTGGCAGCAAGACACAACACATACTCAACCAAAAAAAAAGAAGCCTGATTTTTGACCAAACTAAAGTGGGTGTTGGGTAAAGAAAAGTTTATCCTGCTTTCCTGTTTCCCAGCTTGTCTTAAAGACATTAATGAAAGGTGAGATATATGCTTGGTCAGTAGTAAAAATCTGCTTACACAGAATCTGATGGCTTTCATTAAAAAGCAGCCTTTGATTATAAGATGTTTCCATCTGAAGATAGATCTTCACCTGAAGCGATCTGGTACATTCAGAGGCCCAAAAGAGACAGGAGCTTCTGAGGCAGCAGTTTATCCTCCAGGCAGATGACAGCTAGCCCTTACTGCTGCATACGCATGTTTTTATGGGATGAGACCAACAAATCTGGCTTCTAGCTACTGTCCAATAATTAGCTTGAAAATCACTTACAGCAATACTAGTGACGTGCAAGGTTAGAATCAAAGATGCTGGTCGTGAATGAATCCTGTGGCCCACATGCCCGGCAGGTAACGCTCGATATATTCCTCTGCTCACCTTCCATGTCCACCCCTAATTGATCTGAGACTGTTCATTTTACTGTGAGATATAAGTCAGGGTTCAAGCAGCTTTTAACAGTGGTAAAGGTAGAATAAGATACAGTATATGGATGTCATCAGATTAAAAGTTCTTAACCTTTCACTTTAGCCTGGTTCTAACAACAAACATCAGGACGAGTCCAAATTGAAATTGCCTGTAGTTTGTCTGTACGACCCACTTTGTTAAATGATGGTTCACATTTTTGCTGCTGCAGCACAGGAGACACCGATAACATCTGAAACAGCTGCAGCCATAGTTTTTTGTATATTCTTACTGTCAACCCGCTTCAATTAAAGCACAGATTTACTCTGTAATAATTCCACTGGGAATAAAACAACGGTAAAATGCTTAAGGGAGCAGTACTGTGTGTGTTATAAAAGCTATAATAGGTAATGAACTGCAGTGTAGGTGGCAATTCTTATTCAATTAACAACTTCCGTAAGAGAGTGAATCTGCTATTAGCCTCTGATGCAATGTTAAAACAGATCATAACATTTTCTAACCTGCATCTTCTCCTCTTCTTCTGCAGAGACGTCAGAGTGCTTTATATGCAGGGATGTTGAACTTAAAGCCAGTGACCCACTCAGGAATTTCTGTGACTGCAAGAATTTACTTGCCCATCACGTGTGCCTGTCCACATGGATCCAGAGGGTAAGATAGTCTTTCTATGTAAAAAAAACCAATAAATTTATATTTTGAATTTCAGTGTGACTACTTTTTTCTCATCAGCCATTTGTCAGGATGTGAGGGAGGGAAAATGTCTGTGTTGGATTTCTAACCTTGAATAAATGTGCCTGCAATGTTAGCATTCGTCATTGAGACAAAACAATGCTGTTTGCCTTAAGGTAATGAGCTCTTTTTCAAATAGAAATACCAATTAATTTTAATGAGGGTTACTAACAATGATAACACGTCATTGTTAAGCAGTTGGAACATAGAGGCTGAAACAGTGAGGAGTTCTTCATAATGGACTGGAAGAAATCCAGGAAGCTATTGTTCATCAGACACCTGTCACCAAACGCATAACTGCTCATTAACATCTGTAGCACTCTTTGAGTCAAATTGTTGTATTGATACAGCAGTCACTGATAAGGTGTTTTTGCCCTTGCAGAGAAGCACTTTACACTCGTCTTAGTTAATGAAGTGTTAGTTTTATGTAGGTGGCTCACATTTCTCTTCCTGTACATCATGAAGCTTATTGTTCCTCGTGCTAATTACTCTTAACTTCATTCATCTCCAGCCAACCGCTGCTGCTGCTGCTGCTGCTGCAGCCAGATTTGTAAAAACTATATAATTGCCTCTTTTTAAGTCTTCTCCCATAAGTAACCAAAAAACAAAAGGGTGTGTTGATTTGGAAATGTAAATAACTGCCAACTTTTACATCTTAGCTCGGTTATAGGCATAAACGTTCCTTTTTTTATACGTCACATGACAAGAAGATGGACTTCAGAGGTTTTTTATGTTGCATGGATAGAAAACCAACAATATCCTTCATTGTAAAGTTGCTTTTATGGAACTGAATAGACCAAATTATGCGTAATAACAAAAGGGCCACCGACTCTCATGAACAGGACAGACACTTGTCACCAAACTCATTTTACTACAAGCCCTACATTGTTTCTTTTTTTCGTCATTCACTGTTATGAACCCTCACGGCCAACTAGCAAGAAACTAGCTTATGGCTAGCTATGTTGTGCCTTGATTAGGTTTTTCTCAAAGTATAGTGCGTTGTACAAAATGAAATTACTTGCAAAGTATATTCAGTGTTATATGCAGCTCTGACACTGGAAGGATTTGAAGTTGGCAATGCAGTCCAAATTCAAAACATTGGAGAGCCCTGTCTCCCCTGCTTCAGTGTTTAACCAGCTCTGCATCGGGTCTTGAAACCTTCCATTTTCAAAAAGCATCTCCAATATTGATCCTAGTTTGACCACTTTTCTGCTCGTTGAGCTTATTAGAAAAATGCCAAGGCTATTAGGTCGGGGAGAATCAGTTCTATCTGAACCAGTTCGCTTACCTGCTTCCATCGTTGCAACACCTGTTGGTTTCCAGTTTGCCTGACAAACCGAGGGGCGTCTAAAACGGCTGTGCCTTAAAACCGCCTACCTTCTCTGTTAAAAACAAAAACAAACCATTCAGGACCAGAATCTAAACTTTGAAGGAGGACATACTGGCTGCTGTGTTGTCAGAGAGCACTCCAACATAGCATGTTTCCTTAATGTCTGATGATATTGTAAGGTCATTTTATCATTTAGTTCAGTGGATATCTTACACATTTCCCCTTTAAATCAAAACTGGAGGAGCTGATGAAGAGGTGATTTTGGTATCAAGTGAAAATAAGTAAAATGATCCAAACTTTGGTTATAATGTATTTGACTCTGCTGAAGTTATTTTAGCAATCATATCTTAAATCTGCATCTTGCACTCGGCTTCACAGAAGGGTAAGATTTAATTGTCCAAGAGCAGCTTTGACTGGAGGTCCAGAGAGCACAAAGAGCAGGCAAACAGAAAATGCCATCAATCTGTCACTTAGAGTATGCACTTAAGGACATTATCTGTATGATGACTCTGCAAAGGGTCTGCTCGAATTGGAATTTCACACAGAGTGAAAATAATAACATCTTATGTCTAATCCTGTATCAGAACCCTCTGTATCTGTAATGTGCTCCACTGTACATAATAGATACATTAGTTAATATCACATTCTGTCATTGTGTATTAATCAAGGATAAAATGTCTGCTGTTGAAATGCTTTCTGTAGTGTGGTTCACTCCTGTAAGCTTTTGGTCTCTTGATACTCTACAAGTGGTAGACAGCGTGCTACAGCAGACCTTTCATCTGCACCACCCAGCTGTCAAAGTGAAGAGCCACTTCCATTAAGTGTGTGTCTTCCCACTATACAATTATATACAGACACACAAGCTAGCACTCATGAAGCAGACACACACACACACACAGTCCCACTCTCAGCTGAGAGCGTGTGCTGATGCTACAAGACTACTTTAGTTTTTTGTGTGTGAGGGAGGCAGACAGAGAGGGAGAGAGAGTGTGCGACCTTTTAGAGTGCTCAGGGTAGGGAGCCCCTTTCCCTTTTACAGAACAGAAATCAGCAATTGACCTGTCACTTTTGCTCTGATAGCCATCTCTGGAAAAGAGGTCATGCACATATGTCTAAAGTGCCTCTTAACCGCATTTTATGAAGCCAGAAAATGTAATCCAATAATGATTTGACTTACGGGAGAGAAAGAGAGAGAGAGAGAGTTAGCCAGCTGGGAGTGATAGCATGCACCGTTAGCGCTCCTAAAAGCATCTTGAACACAAAAGGCTAAATTCAACGGCTTTATTTAATTTGAACCACAACAGTGTCACACAGATGTTGTCACTAAACAGTGGGCACGCTGAATCCAACACAACAAAACAGCGCTGGCATTCATTTCCACAACTGTTGATACATACTTGAGTGTGTTCGCTGCAGAGGTTCAGACTATCTGAACAATTATCATCTGCACTGAGGCTAACCATACGCTATCTTTTTTTAGACTGCCTCATTTGTACCCCCCGCCCTCTCCTTCCCAAGTTCCCAAAGACAAATAGCGTGGCGCAAAACTAATTAGTAACCAGGAACTAGTTAGAAGATGCCCTTTGAAAAACATGTCCTGAGGCAGGATTTAAATATAGGGACAGAGTCAGTGACTGAGTGTGCCTTGGAGATCCTGGCCTCCAGGCGAGGCAGCACTCTGACCCCTGACCCTCATTATAGGGAGTGCATTCCTAGAGGGGTGAAACCCCTCGCAGCACAAAGTACAAGGGCATGACAGGACTGTATTGCTCGAACCGCACCAGCCGATTGTGGCCTGGTGTGTCTCACTGCCTAACCCAACGACGGCTTGAGAAGATACAGAGCAAAGATGCAGACCTTTTTGGAAAGTAATGCTGTACACTCGCTATCCCAACAGATAAATATGTTTTCCATTTTATTACAGCTGGTTTCAATCCAGTGCAGTTATTGGTAATAGTATTCTGCTGTGATCTCATCCATCAGAAATAAAACACATAGTAGTAGGAAAAAGGCAGTGAGAAGAGAGCTGAGGAAAATGCTAACAACTTAGCAGCTAAATATAGCACTGATTTGAGAGTTTACAAAAGTGTGAACAGATGAAAAAC
The DNA here is from genome assembly GCF_963930695.1 of Labrus bergylta. NCBI lineage: Eukaryota > Metazoa > Chordata > Actinopteri > Labriformes > Labridae > Labrus > Labrus bergylta. Next base: position 27,155,390 of record NC_089200.1, read on the forward strand.
ATAATGACAAGTTGACATGCTGACATGGATTTGATGTGTTTTTCAAGTGTGATGTTAGTGGGTTTGTGCATGTGTGACAACCGCTAGTACGCCCTTGACTGTGAGTGTGCATGCTTACATTTTCCCTTTAATTGCAAGTGGTGTGAAGAGTGAGTAAAGCCCCCCCCTCACTCCTCTTGTCCTCTCCTACTCTGTCTCTCTCTCATGGGTTGATAATTCTCATCACTGCAAACAGACTTGGTTTACATTCATTAGCCCAACACTCACAGCAATCAGGCCACAGTGCCAGGGGCAATGGTCCTCTTTATAAAATCACATTGCCTAATAGCAGTGTTCTATAATTATATGCCATTAACATCTATCAAAGTGGGCTCCTACATGCAATGCATATAAGCAGTGGCTTTGGCAGTTTGTGTTTGTACAAATGCTTTTTCTTGTTAATGGCATCTCCAGATAGTTAGCACCGGCTTGAAGATTGTTGTCAACATGTTATTTTTGTTTCATGTGCACTTCTGTGATGTCGAGTGGAACATTAAGTGCATGCATTAAAACAACATCCACTAATGCAGGAAATGTCCAAACTATTGATAACGAGAGTCTATGGTGGTCAACATTGTAGAAAACATAAAAACACTCATGTGATGGTTTGGTAGTTTTTTTTTCTGGAGCTACAGTTTTGTGTTTCATGAAATGTTCTTGTGTATTTCACTTTCATTCAATGTTTTTTGAATTGTTGCTTTTTTCCCTTTAATGTGTCTTTGAACGTTTTTCTTCAGTCCTTGTGTTTTTTTAAATGTTTTTCTTAAGTGTTTTGTTGAATGTAGACTTTTTTTTGTAATGTTGTGTTTTTTCTTTTTCTTTAAATACTGTCATGTTTAATCTTTGCTGTGTTTATGATGTATTGGGGTTTCTGTCTATGATTTGTGAACAGTCTTTCTGTTTTCTTTGTTTTTTCTTTCTGAAAATGTGTTGTTTAGTGAAATCTTCATTTTTATATTATCTTTGTTTCTTTGTTGTTATTATTTTCTGCACTTGCACCGTTAAGTAAAAAAAAATCATGTTTTTTGGGGGCTAAAGGCCACCATACTTAGCAGGCTTTAGGCTTTGTAGTTACATAAGCATTATTACCTAATGCACCTTTTGAGCTGAGGATGACTTTTATTTATTTAATTTTATTTCATGTTTATTTGTAAATGGAGTAAGTAACCCGTTGCTAAACACTACAGCCTTAGATATTTTGCAATGGCCGTCCCTAGATGGGCTTTTATCACGTGTTCTAAACAGCTATAACTTCTTCTTCTTGTTCGTCACTTATTTATTTTATTCCGAAATCTGCTTTTGAATTGTTTTTTTGATGGTTGACTGTCACTAAATGTCTTTTAAATGTTGTTTCTTTACAGGGATGTGGGAGTGAAGACAAGCTGCAGTGCATTGTCTGCAAAGCCAAGGTAAGTCAGATTTTTACTCATGAGGCCAAAATCATGAATCACAATTTTCTTCAGGAGGCTTTCAAATCTGTACAGCCTCTTTCTGTGATCTTGTGATGTTGGCAAGGAAAAAACTCCCACAGACACAAAGAAAGATATAAAGTAAGAAAGACGAGACCTCAGGAAGGATTAAAAAGATTTAATGAGACATTCGATGATGTCTCATTCTTTTAATCTGCTTTCGTGAAATGTACATAACACATTTAAACAAACACCATTTAAGTCATTAAACAGTGGCTGCATCTCACAAAACAGATTGAAGCAGAGCAGATCCATAATACTAATGAGCAATCAGGTCTTTGTTTTGCTCTGTGATTTAGTTGATTTGCTAGCAGTTGTGTTGCTTATGAGCTGTAAGCTGTCTTTTATTCCTTATTATTGCAGCAGAACACTCGCTGTGGAGAAGAAGGGAGAAACATTACAATATTTGGCAAAGGATATAAGCCATGTAATGACAAAATCTGTATTCATTTCATGAGCAGAAATTAATCACGCCTTCCTGTGGTACATTCCTAATGCAAATTCTCCATGAACACATTGTGTCTTGTGTTTGTGGCTTTCTTCGTCTGAAACGGTGGGGCTGATGTGTCATCACAGATGGGGTTGCAAGCTGGATAAGGTGTCCACATTACTAACCATCTGAGATTAGAGAGTATGCTGTTGATGTGTTGTATGTATTCATGCTTGTGCTGTGGGTCAAAGCATCAAAAGCTGGCGACTGAGTGTTTTATTCATTGTTTGCTCTGCGGCAGCGGGTTGAAAATGTGATCTTTGCCGTCTGTGCTTGTGTCTATGCATGAGAGGGAAGGAAATGTCACAGTTACTCTTGACAACGACCTTTGAGGATTTTAAGATATTTTAAACATGAAATCACGCACACATTCAGAGACATACACTGATGAAAGTTAAATGAAACATTTAGTCTGAAAGGAAGTCCCCTCTGACTGTGTTTGTCTCCATTTGGAGCTGGATTGTAACATGTCTCTATTAGATGAACTCTTGGTGTTGTTTGGATCTGCAGGTTTTTAAAGTTGAACTGTAATGGGGTTTTTTTATTTGCTGAAAATTTAAACTAAAATGGTATTTTGATCATTTTGAATATTTAGAAATTTTTATTTAAAAAAAAAGATAGAACATTTTGTAATTAATCATTCTCTATTTGTATAGCTCCAATTCATAACAAATGTTATCTCAAGACATTTTTCAAAAGAGAATGGGAACGACCTCTGTTATATATTATATAATGTTGTCGTTGTTACAAAGAGCTGACATTAGCACAAAGCTACATTTATCAAAGTTACAATGGTTAGGAAAGACTTCCTCTAAGAGGCAGAAAACTCAAGCAGAACCACACTCATGTTGACCAGCCGTCTACAGAAACTGGTTTTAGACTGTTTTTTAATGCACCATTTGGCTTCAATGCCTTGGAAGCATTTGACATCTTTGACCTGAACCAGGGTTGCTCAGAGACATTTTGAATCCATGGATCCAGAATCGTTTTGAGTGGAATATAGAGTCTGAATCAAATCGTAACCCAAAGAATTGAAATTGAATCGGATCAAATAGTGAGACACCCAAAGATTCCCAGCCCTACTTGTAATGTGAGTCATTGGCAGTTCCTACATATTGTTGAATTAGTAAAGGAGAAGTTCCTGATGTCTGTCTGGTATTCATGTGTTTACAACCATAAATCAAATCAAACTTTGTCATTTTACAATGCAACAGCTGAAGGCAGAATGAGAAGGCACTTCCCAGGGATCTCTCATCCACTAAAGACAGTGTCCTGCATGACATCATCACTGTCAAACAGCTTACTGAACAATGTTCTGTATGTTACACAACGTGATTCAATTCATGGCATGAAATAACACTACCAAGCAAAAATATCAGCACTGTTTAATTTCTGGGTCAGAAATATAGCTAAACATTTTTAGTGCCCACACAGGAAATCCGCGGTCAGATGAGAGTCAGAAAAACAATGCCCCCTGGAAACCGCTTACACAGGAAGCTGTCACTTCAGAGAAACAAAGATAACATAAATAACTTACTCTTGGTGACTTCACCAAACAAAAAGTGTAAATAAACAGATATTACGCATTTCCTGATTTCTTTAGGGAAATTATTCTTCCTTTCAGTCGACTAGGATTGTCACAGCACCAGAATTTTAAACTGGGAGATGATTCTAGTAAATATCAAATCATATGGAAACCTATTTTAATAGCATGGCAACAAAAATATAGTCCTATGTTCTTAAAACTGGGTAATTCCTTAGGAAATACGTTGTCAGTGGTTCAGTACTGGATTTTGCAGCAATTGGTTAAAAAAAAATACTGGAGATCTGAAGTTCTTTGAAAGATTCAGTGCTTTTTGATACAATGGATCAATAAAATAACTGAGAATGTTTTGTTTGAATTCATGTGGTATCAAAGTATTGAACATTTTGACAACCTTGCAGTCCACAAAAGAACAAAACATCCTGTGATTTTATACTGTATCAAATTTATAATGCAATCAGTGTTTCCCACAGGATTTCATGAGACTGTGGTGGGGGGACACCGAACCCTGTAGGGGGGTCCAGGGGCATGAACCCCCGGGAGAAAAAATGTGTACATTTTAAAGTTAGATGCATCAATTTTGTGCAAAATTAAGAGGTTAAATGTATCAGAAACTTTGTTCTCTTCTAACAATTTCGTGCTCTTTAAGTGCACAAATTGTCAAAACATAAAATCCAATGCCCATGGAAGTTAAATGGCTTTAGGCTTGGCCCATAGAGACCCTCAAGCAGGCATACTGTTCCTACTCCTCTTTCAGTATTGATAACCGCTTCTTTCCAGCCTCTTGTCCAAATTTGGATAATTTCTCCACAACATGCTTCTATTTGATGACGTCATACAGTTTGCTGTACAAAAGCATATTTTATAAATTAATCGTAATGTTCAGTATTATAAATATTTAGAGTATTAACAGCAGCTCAAACGATTTAAGAAAATTCCAAAATCAAAACGTTCAGACGTGGTTTATGACCAGTTTTTATAGTTTTTAATAAGCAGGGAGGGTGACGTGCAGACGCACAGACAGAGGACCACTCAGCGCACATTGAGCAGTTCGGACGCCATCAGTCTGTTTACAGAGACTGCAGTCTGCAATGAAGTTCACATACTTGACTGGTAAACATGTAAACTGTAGAGCAGATGATCAGTTTAACTTTTTGTTTCTTGTCCGTCCACTTACATGCGCAATTCCGGACTCTCGCTCGCCCATATAACTCTCTCTCTGCCTCTCAAGTGCGGTCCGCGGACCCAACTTTATCTTTAAATGCACGTTTTTGACATAATGAGGAAGAGAACCTCTTGAAAAAAGGTCTGATCTAATGTTTAGACTCATAAGTAAACTTTAAGTGCAGTTTTTCAAGACAACAGGCGAGCTGCGGAGCTGCGCGGCGTCTTTAGGTGAAATGGATTTGTTCCGCGCTTTCATAAGTTGTTTTGCAGGTTCAAAAAGATTATTCAGCTAGAATTTCAATATTTAGGTTTACAACTAGTTATGCTGCTTTGTCTGACAGGGTGATCAAACGTCTTTGATTGATTGTGTTTAAAAACTCCGAAACCTGCGCAGCGATTGAAAAGCTCTGAACGGCTGTGAGTTGTAACACTCTGCAGGAGTTAAACAAGGTACGGACCGTTTTAGGGAACGGACATAAAAACAATCACACATTCCGGTGTAGGCTACTGCAGCCACACATCACATTTAACGGGGTAAACTGTACTTTAAATCTAAAAAAAAAAGTTCTTGTAGTTGATAATAATTCCCTGACTCTAGCATGGCAAATTAGACTATGGCGCGACAGATTAGACTATGGCGGGCCGCCACAGTCTAGTTAATTAATGGGAAACACTGGCAATGGTCCAAATCCAAAATAAACTTTTTTTCCAATGCCATAGTATTTATCTGCTTTTCAAAAGAGGTCTCACATATATATCTCGAGGTTGTTGAAAAGTATCATGAGCTGTTGGGCCAAGCTGAAAACTCTCACTTGATTGTAATAATGTAACTCAGTGTTTTATGGGAAGCCATTTTTTTCTGTTTCCCTGTCAGTTTTTTGCTGCAGGCAAACAAGTTTTCAGGTATTAAAGCCATCTCTGCTGTTCTTTTACCTAAGAGGGGACAATTCTTACACTTCCTCACTAGCTCCAACTGACCGATACACTTGTCTTGGTCCATTGTACCGATGGGATGGTCATCAATTATTAATGTGGAGCAGTAAAAGTCTGAGAGACATCCCACTGAGTGACCAAACAGCCATGAACAGGGTTAGTGGCAGTGGCCTGGTGAATGCTGTGAATGGCAGCTGTGCCATTTAGAGAATTATTGTAGCAAAGTTGCTGCTGTGTATTGATATGAACTTTGCTGCATTAAGTTAATGCATCAGTATAATAACATTTTAATGTCTGCAGTGGCACGGTCATTTAATACTTCTCCACAGAGAGATGTAGATGTAGATCAGCATGATGATAGTGATAATCATTTGGTCCTGTGCTGCTATCACTCTTTAATGCGTAGCTGCAATCACCCTTGGTTAACATTAAAAAGATTTTACCATTAGGACTTTGAGCAAGCGATGCTCATTACAGTCCACAGTTTAATGTGGCAGCCATTTTTTGTTTCTTGTTGATGCTTCTTTTCCTGTTGTCTTCCCTCTTTGCAACGGGGTTTCAAATGTGGGCCATTTGTATGAGTTATGCTAATTTGTTGGGGCAATGAATGCATTAATTTCATTAGCACATGGCCTCAAAGCAATAATTACCAGAGTAGGTGTGTCACAAGCAATCATGTTAAAATTTGCCAGTTAATTATGAAGATTTTGTTCTGAGGGACCTGGATTTGACATGAGTCGCCGAGGGAAAAAAAGAGAGAGGGGAAAGTTAATGCATTCCAGTGGCCGAGGCTAGGTGCTTGTTGTTGAACACAGTGGGGGTGGCTGTGGCATTGTGGCCCTACTGGAACGATTTTTTGCATGTTGACAGCTCACATTCTGGACTAATTACCGCAAATAGCAGAGGGCTAGCTGGTGCTCGGTCAGTCCAGGAGGGTGTAATTATAAAGAAAAGGAGGTCCAGAGCCGCCTAATGGCCTCTGCTGCCTTTGATTGGAGTCCGGTGGAGAAGACATTGGTGGGGAGATGTGATGGGGGAAGAGATTCGTAAGCTCTCTTCTTTGGCCCTGATTAGCCCATGTCCAACACAGAACTGGAGTCAGGAGGACAGACTGTGTGTCTAATGATGCAGACTTGATAAAAAAAAAAGAGGTAATCTCTGTACCAGGAGGGGCTCCTTACCTTATAACTGTAGAAGCTGTTATGGGACTTTGTTTTGAAAAGAAAAAGGATGCTTTTATGTCCTGTTTTTAATTTAATCTCAGTTGTGTTAAATCACTTGAATAATAGATTTCTGATTTCAGATTCAATTTTCATTTTTGCGACAAGACACCCATTTTTTTAATTTTGTGCAAAATTAAGAGGTTAAATGTATCAAAAACTTTGTTCTCTTCTAACAATTTTGTGCTCTTTAAGTGCACAAATTGTCAAAACATAAAATCCAATGCCCATGGAAGTTAAATGGCTTTAGGCTTGGCCCATAGAGACCCTCAAGCAGGCATACTGTTCCTACTCCTCTTTCAGTATTGATAACCGCTTCTTTCCAGCCTCTTGTCCAAATTTGGATAATTTCTCCACAACATGCTTCTATTTGATGACGTCATACAGTTTGCTGTACAAAAGCATACTTGTCCGTCCACTTACATGCGTAATTCCGGACTCTCGCTCGCTCATATAACTCTCTCTCTGCCTCTCAAGTGCGGTCCGTGGACCCACCTTTATCTTTAAATGCACGTTTTTGACATAATGAGGAAGAGAACCTCTTGAAAAAAGGTCTGATCTAATGTTTAGACTCATAAGTAAACTTTAAGTGCAGTTTTTCAAGACAACAGGCGAGCTGCGGAGCTGCGCGGCGTCTGGATTGTTCCGCGCTTTCATAAGTTGTTTTGCAGGTTCAAAAAGATTATTCAGCTAGAATTTCAATATTTAGGTTTACAACTAGTTATGCTGCTTTGTCTGACAGGGTGATCAAACGTCTTTGATTGATTGTGTTTAAAAACTCCGAAACCTGCGCAGCGATTGAAAAGCTCTGAACGGCTGTGAGTTGTAACACTCTGCAGGAGTTAAACAAGGTACGGACCGTTTTAGGGAACGGACATAAAAACAATCACACATTCCGGTGTAGGCTACTGCAGCCACACATCACATTTAACTTTAGATTTCTGATTTCAGATTCAATTTCCATTTTTGCGACAAGACACCCATTTTTTTTTTGCTGCGAATAATGTTGCAAGTCAGAAAATCAAAAGAGCACCCCAAAGTTACTTTGCATTACCTGAAAATTACAACTTGTCTCGCTGATAGTTTATCATGATATTAATTGAAACAAATATTCAACTGCTGTATACAAGAATGAACCATTTTCGAGTCAAATGAAATACCAAAATCCAGGGGACGCACGTTTTGCTCAGTAACTAGATGAGGCGTCCAATGTACTAAGGTCTTCACACTGGTCGCAGGTTGACTCCATATACTCCTACTACGCTACTTAGTGCACATCAACTCCCAATCTCTCGCGCCACATTTCCTGTCCCTCTCAAACTGTTCTATCTAACAAAGGTGTAAAAGCCAACAAAAGATAAGGAGGATCAACCTTGTAGGGCACGTCACACATTTGTAACCTAGCTTTCTATCTGTTTGACTGCTCTAGTTGTATTAGTATCCAAGGCAACCACGACAAAGCCTTTTTTTTATTCAACCTATTATTTTAGCCAAGAGACATGTCCTGACCTGAGCAAGATTCATAATAACATACATACATACACATGGACACAAGCATAGAAAAATAAACATTTAAGCAGGGAATTTAAAAGGAGGGATTTGTTGGAGTCAGCTGTTTAAGGTAAAATAAAAGCATCGACACTTTCAGGTATCAGCATCCTATTTTTAGATTTCAAAGCAATTGTTCTGATTAATTTCAACATACTGAGGAGAAAGAGTACACAAATATTCTTCTTTTCAATATCTGTATGGGCCTTGACAACAGTCAGGCCCTTTTCTGCAAGCCAAAGTTACATAGATATTGTTGAATATTTCGTTTGTACACAGATGAGCAGAGCAGTTCTTCTTGATACTATAGTGGTAAGGTAGAGCTCTACAATTTGTGTTGAACCTTGAAGAAGCATCGTAGCTGTTTTTTGTTTTTTTGTTTCTTTACAATGATTTAAAAGATTGATTAAGAAGAAAATAACAGAGTCATCAGCATAAAATGAAAGTAAGCACAAGTACATTAATTATGGATTAGATAGCCTCACAGATCAAGCCCAGTCAAACAGAGAGCCAGAAGATATCAAATGCTTGTTAGAACAATTCAGTATCTCAGAAGCCTTTACAACAAAGGCAAAAAAAAATCATAAGTGGGGCAACATGTTGCCTTAGCCCAGGCCAAGTTACAATCATTTATAGTATAGGAATTATTCCAAGTTTGGCCTCAATCACAGATAAACCCTAAAAGGAGAATAAACTGATGAAAACCTTTTTTTAAATGTATGACAATCTGTACATTGTGAACTGTTGCAATGAGAGGTCTCTTGGATCTAATAGTGTGTTGTGCTACTTCACTTATATATGAAAGTAAACTGTGATTCGACTGAGTGTAAAGCCTTTCGGTTAGAATGTATAAACTTTTGAATAGATATGGGCAGGTTCAATGTGGCAAGAATGAATGGGGCAATATAATTTATAATTTGAGAATCAATTTTATCTTTTTTTTGCTATAACCCCCAAGGGCTAATATTTTTGACAAAAAGTATGTTTTTCTGAATTGCGTGTATTTATTTATTTTTTGTCAATTTCACTGAATTGTTGAGTTGAGTACACGTTCAGTTTTTAGGGATGTTGAGTTTATCTTCTTTTGAATAACCACTTTTCCTAACAGCTTTTTCACTTTATCATACAGTTGAATCAGTTCTGTCTTGATCTACTGTAGCTTGGATGTTACCACATTTATTATAGCTGGAGCCCTTTGAGATATATTGCATTGCAGACAACAAAATAGAGTTATTACAGTTTGTTTTGAATAGTGTAATATTTTTGCTAAATGGCCAGTTAGTGATTTCTGTTTTGGTTAAAAAAGGTTTTTGTTACTGACCTTGTCACTCAAATATACTACCTCTAAAGGAAATGGGCAATTAAAACCAAAATACAGAGGGAACAAAATACAGACAGAGCATCCCTTTAATAAGCAACAGCTAAGTTTAGACACTGTGCTCATAATACTTAAAATCTTCAGAAACAAAATTCTGCACCGTTTCTGAACCTTCCCCGCCCCGTGTCTCTCAAGTGTCTCCTTAAAGGTGCAAGCATTTACACTCCCATCCCCCTCATTGGGAAAAAAAATGTTAATCATCAGTTGATTTTATATGGAAAGCAGATTATCCTTTGATTTTGATGAATGTAGCAGCTGCCAGACTCTTCATTTGACTAAAAGCAGGACATTCTGCCGAGGCCTCTCCAATGTCACTAAGCCTCTGTCAGGACAGCACAGTGACAGGAGATGACACATGAAAGGAGTTCCTCCTCATGGCTCTCCCAGGACAATGGAACATAGCCTTGAGGTAGTACATGTGTGTGTCTGGATATGTGTGTGCTAGAGGATGGGTGTGTGTGTGTGTGTATGTGTGTTGCTAAGTAGTGGACCACATATGAACATGAGACTAAACATCAGAAAGGTGTTTTTGTATCATTTACTGTAAGTATAACTGGAGTTTGAATTCTTAGCTTTTTTTCTAAGAAAATTGAACCATATTGATTATGTGTCTGTCCTGCTTTTTTTCAATTTTTCCAACGAAGACAAAACATTTTTTATTGAAGGCATGACCAAGCTTTTTACTGATGTTGATAAAAGGTTTGTAAATGGCAAATGGACATGGACTTGTTTGAGTCTTCTTCTGACCACTCAAAGCACTTTTATACCCCATGTCTCTCCCATTCAGCTGACCTCCACTCCCTGATGGAATATGCTGCTACGTAAGTGTCCAACTGCCCAACTGTACTATTCCATTCAACCATGTTGCGGGAGCAATTTGGGATTCAGTGTCTTGCCCAACGACACTTTGACATGTGGCTACAGGAGTTAGTCCGACAACTTTGCTGACATTTGTGTCTAGAAATCTGCCAGAAGAAAACATACCTTTTCGGGGGGGAAATGCAAAGGAAACAAATGAATGTAACGTCTATGTTTAAGCATTTTAAACAAAAATAAATCTCACATGATGTGTGGCTTTCCTCATTACAAACATTTTCATAAGTAACTGCAATTTGAATTCACGTTTCCTTTGTATCTTGATAAAATTTCAATATTTTTTTGTCAACACTGCAACAAGTAACACTGATAGTGATGTGACTGATTCCCTTTTTTTTCTGTTCTAATACACAAAGGGAGACCGGTTTCGCAAGAGCGCCCTGTCTCTTCTTATGTGAATGAACTCACAGATTGGACTGAGCATTTGCTAACAACCTTAACCCCCAACCATCACCTGTATGGCAGTTGAGATCAATTGAAGTGACATTTTAAACTATTTTTTGCCCCCACACAGACATTGCACAAATTAAACTACCACTAATGACCAGCTCTAAATGGCTTTACAGCTCAGCATATGAGACATTCTCATTAGATGAAAACCAGCAAGAACTCTCAAGTCTCAAAGCAACAGTCTTTTAATCAATCCTTGTTCTAATTTACAGCATGAGATAGGAACACATTGGCTGAAGACCTGGGGACCATTTTTCAATTCAACCAAACATTCAAACTCTTTAGTTGTTCTTGCTGTCAATAGTGCTTGCCTCCACAAATGTATTTATTTGGTAGAAATTTGGCCGAAGCTTGTGTTCGGTTTAGACTGAATTGTGGCCAGGCAAAAATTTTAAAAAATATCACTGCAGGTGGTTTGGTTGGATAAGGTTTTAAATAACATTTAATTTCCATCAAAGCAGGGTCAGACTGTAGCCATTATTCCATGGTAAGACTTGTACTCAGTAATTTCACCCTTTTTATTTAACCTCCAAGGCCTCCTCCTCTTTCCTGCCATCGTCCCTGAGCACAATTCATTTGAGTTCCTGTTCAGGAGGGTCCTGAGGCTGATTCAATTAAGTTTCCTTTAATTGGCTTTCAGGCATCCAAACTGAAACTGATGGAGAATTAATAACAGCTCCAATTGGTCTCAACGTTGTTTGCAACCTTGGAAACATCCTAAAAAAATAGAGGTTGGTACAAACCCATTTTCCATGTGTCTGTTTTGGCAGTTCAATAATAAAGCTGTGAGGAAAGCGCGGTCACAGTTACTGTGTGGTCCCACATCTTGGTATGCAATTCATCTCTTTGTCAACACCCTAGACGTTTGGTGCAAACTTTGCAGCCACAAAAACACAGCAAAGGCCAAAGAAAGCTCTGCATAAGAGCTATCTGCCTCTTCTGCTACGAGATGAAGATGTTTTTAAACATGTTGTGTTTGTGTAGTGTTCTCCTAACCCATTAAATCCATCAATTAATGATGAAAGATTAAAACACTCTGTGCATTCCTGTTAAGCCTTTCCAGTATGTTCTCTCTATTCGTCCTTCTCTGAAGCACATGTTGTACAAAGCAAACATAAGCCTAAAAGGAGCAATTTTCTGCTGTCTGACAAGTATTTCTCTGTGGGTATGGCTCAGTCTGAGTCCAGAGAAAGAGAAATCATTTGCAGATGCATTACTATTTAGGCCGGTAACAAAAGAAGAGTTGTAAATTGGCAGGAAATGATGGCTGCTAGAATTAAGGTTTGAAGTTCACGTATCATTAACAGCCATGAAATCAACTTTTCCTCTGACTGTGCTCTCCCCCCAGAGTCTGCCTTTGTCTTCAAACAGCGCCAAAGCAATCATTATGCTCAGACATAATGCACCGTAATGACAGTAATTTCAGTATCAAATTTTCAAATGTTAGGCCTTAATTCATTGTGGTTAAGTAGCTTACTTGTAATTCACATTTTCTACCCTTCTTAGCAGAGTGCTCAAGGAATGAGACATCTGAAACAGGACAGGGGAGCTACGCAGGCAGGAAATTTGAACGGCTGTATTCATTTAAATGCTGTCTCGAGCACGGGAGGCCTCTGAAGCTTTCACAATTTATTGGCAGCAAAACAAAAATATTCAGTCGTCTTTCAATTTACATCTGTCACATTGGATTGGAATGTATTGTAACTTATTATAGCTTACACTTAGTTAAAAAAAAAAGAATACATTCATGAATAAAACACATGATCACACATCACTCAATGAAAATGTTGAACATGTTTCTCATAGAGGACACACACTTCATCAGAAATAGAACTCCACTAAAGACGTCAACTATGATATCAGTTACTTCCATTAATAATTAACTGATTAACATTAACCAGTAATATAAAACAAAACAAAAAATCACATCAATGTCAATAGATTCATGTCTTTAAGAGGCCATGATGACTTACAATACCTAAAGTACACAAGACCTGGCTGTATTGAAAAGCTACAAATAATAAAAACTTTCCTTTTTTCAAGATGTATTTTTTGGCTTTTTATTTGATAGGACAGCCGAAAAGAGGCAGGAAATATTGGGGAGAGAGATGGGAATGACATGCAGCAAAGGGCGGCAGCTGCAATGAGGACTAAAGCCTCTATACATGGGGCGCATGACGTAACTAGACTATTCAGCACCCCATAACAGAACGTTTTTTTGATGTAACACCTCCCCTTATGGCCTTCCGCAGGCATTAAGTATGTTTTCTAATTTTCACTGTCATTCTAACAACTGCTGTTCTGTTTACCACTCATCCTATGCATTGGAAGAAGCTACGATTCTTGCAATATCAACCATGTAAAACAATTCAAGATCCAAACAACACAGCAGCCACATCTGTCTAGCTAACGATAAACAAACTTTCTCATTCATTTTTCTTATCGTGCGAAGGTCTACTGGACTCAGCCAGGGTCCACATGATCCAAATATCCGAACAAAATTTAATCCAAATAAATTACATCCATAAAGATCCACAAATTGCTTCAAAATGTCCATCGCTGTTCAACTGTTTTCTCTGCACTAATTCATGTACTCTCAACTTTCACTTGACATGTCATTTGATCAATTAGGACCTTCCATTCACCGTTCCTTGATTACCACAGTCATGGAGAGCCTGAGTTGAACCGGGACATTCTTGCTCTCCCCTCCATGGAGAGCATCACAAATGATACAGATGTGTCAGTTTGAAAATGAGATAACATCAGGGACGGCAGTCTCATCTCTTCAGAGAGTCAGGAGCAAATGATTTGGCTAAAGTGATTCAAGTATAGAGAATTACGCTTACAGAAACCCAATTTACAGTAAGGAAAATGTTTGGATCATAATTTTTCAAATTTACGTCCACTTCAACAACTAGTATAAAGAAAATGAACGCTGATAATGAACATGTTACGGATTAACGGATGTGTGCCCAGCTCTGAGCTAAAGAATTAGCTAATTTCTAAATGAAACTCAAAATATATAAATAGTTCTTAATAGATTATAGATTTTTTATAGATTATAGACATTAGTGGTCAGTAGTTATTTGGGTATAAACAAAGCTCTTTAATGCGAAACGATTTATTCTAATTTTTGTCTCTTTTTTTACAGATTTGTTTAAAAGAAGCACAAAAAAACATCCAGACAAGGAAATGGACATTAAGAATTTGTCAAATGTTCTAATGAAGTGACTGGACGGCATTTGATTTAATGATTGTAGTGGTTATATCTGGAGAATAATGATTCTAATAATGATTGATAACATAATTATTATCATATTTGTTAATATAATTCAACACAGTTTCCCTCACACATTGTTTTATTTACTGCTTGTAGTAAATTATGAGGCATATATAATGAGACAGAATGGTGGTGTTCTCATTATAATGATTTGTTGGCTTCAACAATATGGACATAAAACCCAATAACCACTCGGGGTTGATAGTTAGGCAGCTGGCTGCGAGCCTTTATGATATTCAACACAACTACAAAAAGCAGTTGTCTTATCAAAACCAGTCAAGTAAACAAACTTAACCTCAACTACATTTAATGACGTTTATTTCAGCTTCAAGTTTTTGCTTCTTTAAACCAGTCCTAACCTTTTTACATTTGCAGCCGTTCATTAATCAACATCTTCCTCATAGCTGACCTTGCTTGGTGAATCAGTATTTTCCTTATAAGGCCCCTCACAGCCATTATGCACAGATTCTTTCGGTTCCAAACTGAGCTGTAAATTTTGAGAGAATCTGACACCCGTGCCCGAGGGTTACAGCAGAATGCTAACGAGGCCACAGCGACATTTCCATCACCATACAGTCAGTTGCACCATACATCAGCTCTGCGCCGAACATCTCCCAGCGACACATGAAGTCAGTGACAATTCCAGACGCAACACTTTATTAGTGTCCCGCCCATACCCGCCGTGTAATGAATGAGGCCATTTAAACAGGATTTACGATATCTTTAAAACTTGATTGCTTAGAATTTGAGAATTATTCATAAGACTAAAGCATCGTTTGTCATAGAGCGAGTGCTGTTTTGCTGGGAACAAATGGTTTTGTTGTAGTTTTTCAAATGAACTCCTTTTCATTCACTCCTCAAATAAGCCATTTGCATGCATATGTGTCCACACAACGGATGTAATTAAAGGGAATGAGGCTCAGGTGACAACTCACAATCAAGTTCTCTTCATAATGCATTGTGCCACTGCAGAGTTATAGTAACAGATACAAATGCAAATGAGTAAGAGTATGAACATGTTTTGTACCACACTGAAACTTTGGATGGCACAAAGAGAACAGTGTGTATACCAAAACACGATTGTAACTCTGAGGTGTTACGGGGTATACAGAGCCTATAACACATGCCAGATTTGACTTTTCTGATACTGGTGAACTTCTTGTTATGGATAACAATACACTTAAGGAATTTGATTATTTCCCCCTGAGTTACAGTTCCTTATTTCCACCATGAGAGAGGATGAGTCTTCCTCGCCTTGTTACAAAGATTATTGTGCTCACTTCCTGAGGCAGTGTGACCATGCTTTGTGTGCGATGCCCAGATCATCTCTCAATTACACAAGGCTCCTCAGGCAGAGGGTGGGGACCCAAGTGAAGGACCAGTTATGTCCACACACACACGCGCGCACACACACACACACACACACTGCTATAGCTCGGAGGCATAGCTTACTATAGCCACAGCCAAGAATGAGGCCTCTCAGGATAGATTTACACACAAATAAAACCAGTCTTATCTTGGCCCACATGTGAACGGGAACTGATTACACGGTCTACATTTCAATGCTCAGATTAAATGGAGTCAATTTTCTATGGCCTATTTAAACTAATTCCAACCTGCAAACACAACAAAACCAAATCTGATATTATTGCACTAAGGCCTCAGATAAGTTCCACCGTCCACCTGGGAAAGTGGGAAGAAAGTTTTTAGAGAATGAAGACATTCACAGTTTTTGCAAGTGAAAATTGAATGTTTTTGACGACTTGTAATGTGTACAAGGGAAATGTTCCATATCTAGACAGGTAGAGAACTAGGAAATATGTGTTTCCTTCACACATTTTACTTATTTTGTCACTTTCTTTCCATCAGTATCATCCATAATTATCCTGCACACCTGCTTGAATACATCTGAAACTTCAATCTTTTCCAGAGTGACTTGTGATGAGACCAACATAAGACTGAGTTTAGTTCTGTCTTAAACAAAATGAAAAGCAAGCGTGACAGTGATACACTCTTTATTGATTTTTTCGCTGATTAATTGTAGATAAATCACATTTACCAGAACCCAGGTACTCCCTTTATCAACTTCTTGTTTTAGCTTTATCACACACCTTATTGCTTCAACAAAGCCATCACAGAATACACATTAATGTCAAACAGGTTACAATTATTCTGAACACTTTAAAGCCAGGATCTTTGACTTATAGTAAACACAACAAGCTATGGGGAAATAATAAGTGACAACTTTGAGCTTCTATGAGATGCCCAGGAAAAGCACATGAGAATTTCATCCGTTTCAAAGCTAAATTTCTCTTCAGATTCACTGATATTAAATCACATTAGAGCTAGCATCAGCAACCATATGCTAGTGGTCATAGTGGACCAAGTAATTCTACTAAACCCTTGAGAACAGTGAGCCAAGCAAGGATGCTCTTCATTTGTCGGAGGAAAAATGTGTTTTTTTTTATTCCAAAAGTGAGAACGTCTCTCTCAAAGGCAGCTGAAGAGTCAAACTACCATAAGATGTCTGATGTTATGAATGTAACTTCCCATCATGTCGCACACTGCTTTGCCTGGAATGTGGAGACTTTAGCATCCCTTCATTCGATTTTTTAATATGTTTTGAAGGCCACATTTGCTGCTTCTTCCATTAACATCTCATCTACTGATCACCTGAGGTCATTCTGATAGTTAATAAATGTATTCAAAATCCTTCAGTCAGAATTGGCTTTAATTAATTTAGTTGAAAATCACAAAGGTTGGCTCTAGCCAATTTTTTAATTCATTTTTGAAGAGTTCTTCCACGGGAAGAAAAAACTCTTTATTAACCATGAAGTCTTTTCAAACTAAGTTTGTGTGCTTGGGGGATGTTCACACATATGTGGGAGTGTTTTCAAAACCCACACAGTAACACTGCAACGCATCAGCAAAAGCTCATGATGAGCTGTGGTTTTATGTTTGAATGGTCCATTTAATTAGGTTATGTACGAGATAAAGGCCAGCCAAAAGTAATCACAAGGATTATTTACCCTTGTTAATTGAGGTTCCATCTTAACACCACAGCTAAAGGTTAATGTTCTCTTGGTATATTATTTACCGTCTACGCTCCAAAGGCCGGCCTCCTGCTGCATATAGCTGAGGAGGCGAGGCTCCACAGGTACGAGGGGGAATGTAAAATGATTTGTAGCATGATACTGACAGTATAGTTGAACTTTGGATATTTAACGGCCCAGCTCTAAGCTTTCTGAAATATTGTACAACCTTCATTTTAATAATCTTACTTTGGCTCAGGTGTGATGCTCAAGTTTCCTGGAGCTTTAGGTGGGTGCAGCCTATCACCCCCCTAATCTCTCCTTTAACTAACCACGGATAATTCTCCATGCACATGTAAATCAAAGAGCGAGCTTTAAAGTGAATTGAAAGGTAGATTTGAAGTGACATTGTGTGATTAATTCTGCCGCTCTCTAAATGACCCTTCGTTCTGTCTTCATAGGAAAGCTGCTCTAATAGCCTTTCCAATAGTGATTAAAATTACACAAATGTGAACCTGTAGGTTAATAAAAATGGTAATTTAACTAGTATCTGATTTAATTGACTCTGAAGAAGTACTTAAACGTGTTTGCACTCTGGAAAATTGACATGGCTCAGCGGCAAAGAAATTGGAATATCCAGCTGTCAAGATAATAAATTTGACTATTTCATCACTGTAATCTTTATACAATCTCCCTTTGTGCTGGTCTCTACCGCTCACCGCTAATGTCATAAATCACCTCAATGTTTGCAATAGTTTCATGTGTTTCAGAGTTATTGTAGTATACTCAAAAGACTCCGAGTGTGGTGATCAGCTGGTCTTCTTAACCTTTGTAGATTCAAGATTTGGAAAGTTTGACTTAATATTCCAAAAAACTTCTTGCGTATTAAAGAAGAATGAAACTTTCTCCATCCCTGCAGGGTGGGAATGAACGCACCTAAGACTTTTATACCTCAACATGTTGGTTAAATTAGCTCCTTAGCTCCTCCTTTAGTATTTGTAGAAATAAACAATACATAGTTTGTAACAAAATAAAGTTGAAAGCAGATATGAGGCCATTTTCAAGTGTTTCTTATAACTGGTTGAACTCCTCAAGGTACTTTCTGTTCGTATTCAACCAGTTTAAATAAGTCTCAGAGCTCCCCAAAACATGTCTGTGAAGTTTCTTGTTCTAAATCCACTCTGATCCTGTATTTGATCATGCCTATAAATCCCTCTATTTCAGCACTGCTCAGAACAGGCTGTTTCTGTGTCTGTACCTTTAAATATGTAAATGAGTTGTGTCTGACCACGCCCCTCTCTGGAAGGGCTTGGGTGGCTCGGGCTTTCTTGCATCATGCCTGAGTGTTTATGGTGAGAAGTCAGACTCAGAGGGCAGAACAAACACCTAGCCGTGGGAGTGTCACCCACCTGGGGGAGGAGTTACTGCCCTTTGTGATGTCATGAAGGGAAAATCTCCAAATGGCCTGTTTGAGCACACATTTTCTGGAAAGTGGAGCAGGCAAAAGACTTAGAGGATGGACTTCTCTCGTAAGTGGGGGGTTTAGACAGACTAGGGACACATATTAGTGTCAGAGAAACATGGTAGAGTGTATTTTGCACAATATATGACCTTTAATTCCATAAAATAATACATGCATTTAAGAACAACTGAAAATATAAAGGTCATGTTTCACAGTTTAATAGATCAAGCACTTTCCAACTGTTAACAGAAGCTCTTATGGATGCTTGAATATGCTTTGAATACATTAAATAAGCTCTAAAAGTGACCTTACATTGTTTGATAATGTTTAAGTGTGGTATGGAAGTGTGTTCCCTTCATACAAAATGTGCACACACTTCTTTTAACTCCTAACAGGAGTGTTAAAAACAGATTTACATGGACTTGATTTGTATCTAAAACTGTACCACAGGCCCGTGTTTGTGGACCCCTTCATGGCTTGCAGAGCAGATGATTCTTTCAGGGCTATAATCCCCCCCCCCTTTTTCATATCTTATTTATATGATGCCAAAAATATGCTCCCATGGCTATCATTTTTCCATGGCTGTTTGCAAAACCAGAGAGCTAAGAGGATTTATCTTTTTGACCCATCAAACAAAGACAATGAGCTACACAATAGTGGTGTCCAACAGGGCGGGCTGAGGGTGGGGCACCTCCAACCATCCTCGGGCCTCCTTCTAAAGAAAGAGTCATGTTACAGGTGAGAGAGCCCTTCCTCTTGTCTGTATCGACTCTCACTGCCTCTCTGAAACGCCGGTGCATGTGTGTTGTTTGCAGGGATTACTGTATATCACAGTTATATCTCTGGCCTGTTTTGACCAGCTGGGGTTCAGGTTTCTGACAGAACACAGCATCAGATATCCGCGATGGCAGTAACACGACAAAGCAGCTGCTCCCTGTCTCCAGTAAATACCAGTAGAGCATCAGCCTTTGCATGGAGACTTAGTAATAAAATGGTGTTGCAGAAGTCTTCACTTTTTAAGGAGCCATTTGCCCCGGGGCCATGGCTAATGGTTTACTCACTCCCCGACAGCCCCTCAGGCTCCAGGTACTCTCACATTGTCAAGCTGCTCTCATTAACTCCTATAAGTCCTGCAGAGATAAGTGTTAGACAGTCACATACTGGAGGCCGTACAAGTGAGGGAACTATTGACTGACAAAAACACTTTTTTAGGCGGGTGTACACATTTAAATTACTGTGTTTCTGCAGGTTGGAGACAACTATTTTCCACAAGCTGTTATTGAGACGGACATTTGGGGTGTCTTTTTGCCTTAAGTAGTACACGGTTGTTGATCATGAATTTGTTATATATTGAGTGCTCCTTTTAGTTAAAGTAACTTGTTCATAATAGCTCATGTAGACAATTGTGACAGATGTTGGGTAGTTTAATATCTGAAGGTGTGATGCATCACTTCGTATAAACTACTCGTGCATGTTATATGTATCATCATTATTTTAAATGATACGATACAATACACTTGTCCTCTGGGAAAATTGTCTTGGACAAAGTGTAAGTGTAGATTACCGTAAAAGTAATGGGGTAATAGAAACCATATATTTTTCTCTAATTTTTAATGGAACAAAAGCAGCAAAAAGAGTAATCCTCAGGTAAAGTACCATTCTAGTACTAGAATGCTTTCTTTGTCATCTACCTGCAGTTTGTTTTTTCATGAAATGATTCAGTTGACACAGTGTGTGTCTTAACAAAATGATACTTAACGTTACTTCAGTTCATATCATTGCAAGTGTAAAGTGTATTAAGTATTGACATAAATAGTGAATTTCTGTTATTTTGGAAAAGAAAACTGACATGGCATTGTTGCACCTTTGATTACACAGAACACAAACCCTTGACTTTACCCAATTTAAAGGCCTTTAAAAAGGTCAGACTTGTCTTTGTTCTGTTATGCACTATCAGAGTACTCTCACTAAATGTGCTTGTTTTCACCACTGTTTGGCGGTGGCAGGCCATTCTTTAATGTCACCAGAAGCGAGCCCTTAAAGTGAGCTATGTTGATCAGTATTATGATGGCTGATATCATAGCCAGCTTTACTGCTGCAGACGATCTACTACGACCCCTAACTTTTTGTACCTGTAGTTGTTTTGAACCCACAATATGAATAAGAAGTTCCAGGTTTTTGTATAGTGATGTAAATGATCAAAACCTTTTCTGCTTGTGTAAGAACAGTAAAGATCATTTTAAGAGATTTTTAATTTTTTAACTTTATTGCTGTCTTCTTTTTGGTTTTTAATCAATCAATCAGACTTTATTTGCATAGTACTTTTCATACAGTGATGTAGCACAAAGTGCTTTACATAAAAATAAATCAGGCAACAACAACCTGACCCCCACACCTACCCCACAATCCATAAGTAAGGTAAGAAGGAACTCATTAAAAATAGGTACTGACGGACTGAGGAATCGCTGTCAAGAGAGGAAACCCAGGAGGTCAAAATGTTAAAATCAAGATGGAAAATAACAAAAATAAAATGAAGAGAATAAATCATAAAATAAAGACAATTCAATAAGAAACGCTAAAATAACAAAAACACTGATAGTTAATCCATAAAAATTAAATAAATTAAATAAGATAAGAAAACACTAAAAACAAATCCAGAAAATAAAATGGAATCAAATTATATTTAGATATAGAAAGTTTTAGTAACTAAATATGTGCATTAATAAAACTACATGAGATAAAATGAAATTCCGTTAAAAGTCAGACTAAAAAGGTTCTGTAGGTTTTGAGTTTGTTTTAAAAAATTATTGACATTATGTTGTGCAGGTAAACTGTTTCCCAGAAGGGGGCCGTGGTAATAAAAAGAGGCCTTTAAGGGGCTGGCCTCGTCTGGGAAGGCTGATCATGTTAGATTGTTGCTCATTAAGTCATGATTTTGCAATATTTAGAAGTACAATTTTTCAAGTACATAGCAAGGCCTTTATGGGTCGTGACACTGATTTAGATTAGGCTGAAATTCATATATAGTACAACTATAACATATATAACTCCTAACCAGTAAAAAAATCTGTACTTTAGAGAAAAATATTATTTATTTATTTATATTTAGGTTTTTAGGACGATTTAAATTAGGTTAAGTTATAGTCAAACTTATATAACTCCTAACAGTGAAATATTGATGCTAGTAGGAGTGGCACCAGTTTAAAAAAATAGAGAAGAATATAATTCATTGTTTTCTATTTAGGTTTTAAAAACGATATGATTGTTAAATAAATGAACCCCTTGAAATCCCCTGTTTCACAACCATGGGCATAAAAGTCTGTAGAGATGAGAAGGAGAACTTTATCCGATACAGTGTAGGGTTTTTTTCTCTTCTGACTTAATTAAATAATTTTGTTTTTATGAGTACAATTCCAATATCTCAGTGATTAATTTAACCAAGATATTTGTTTTGCAAAACATACTAGATACTGACTAACAGTGCAACTCTCTTTTTTATTCAACATTATAAAAGTCATTTTGTAAGAAGAATTAGTTTTAAGAACGTAGGTGTTAAAAAAAATGCAACAGAATTAGTTTGCAGCTTCTCAACAACTGCTCGACTGAAGTTTTAAACATCACTCCTCCGGAACGAGACATCTGGCGGAGGTGCTCTTCACTACACAAATGTTTAACGCAGACATCGTGCGATCTCATAGCAGAGAAACCTCCCACCACTGTCACCCAGTCTCCAACATGTCGAGTGTGTTGTAAAAACTTAAAAAAGTCTAAGTACCTATACAACACATTTTCTCCCTCCCCCTTCCTTTCACCGTGCACTTGTGCTTGTTGAGGTTGAAAAAGATTAGGGGAAAATAGTGCATCATAAACTGGCTGCAGGCCTCGGGGCAACAGTGTCTGCTCTAAAGCTGGATAATCTCATATCAGTGTGGCGTGTTCATTTAGCTTAAAAGATAGGACCGTTTTAGAAGCACCTCCTAAGGTTATTATGAAGCTTTTCATACTCAAGATGATAACTCAGTCTGGCACCTGTGTAATTTACTAATGACACATGATTTTAGCCTGCACCGACTGTGAGCCGGGGAGGAATTACAGAGCACTGCAGAGCCTCTGCAGATACGCCAGCCACTGACATTGAGGCACAACCTGGTAGGGTTGTGTTTTAACTTCTTTAATTAGGTGTGTTTACTCTCTATTTTATTTGCAGAGATCATGGGAGAGCCTGGGGAAAGGTAGATTTAATTAAGGGACACTGATGAAAGCACACAGCTCACACAATCTCCAAAGTGTTTCTTGTGATATTGCTGAAAAATATCCTGATGACAGGTGGTGCTGGG
The DNA here is from genome assembly GCF_963930695.1 of Labrus bergylta. NCBI lineage: Eukaryota > Metazoa > Chordata > Actinopteri > Labriformes > Labridae > Labrus > Labrus bergylta. Next base: position 27,178,614 of record NC_089200.1, read on the forward strand.
GAGGAGTTGACACTGGCTGTGAAACAGAACGATATGGATTCATTTTCACCATGTGTAGGTGGAGAGGTGTTATAGGTCTTCTGTTATATATCACTGAGCTCAAATTAACTGCTAAATAAAATCCATTTAAATACACTATCTGACTGGCGTAGCAGAGTGGGAACACAAAAAAAAAGGTGATTGCACATAAAGGAATACTGATGGTCGCTGAGATTGTGGAAATGTACGAGCAGCTTTGCAATTAGCAAGTGCAGGCTTGCCACATTGTCAAATGCCCTCACGCTCTGTCTCTGCGATAATTGTCACAGCCCCTCTCTTTTATTACAATCTGTCATAGAGTCAACCATATTCATTATGAATTCTTATCTGCTTGTGCTTTAACATTTGCCAGATGGCACGTTGGTATCAAACGCTAATAATGATGTATTAAGGAAATTAAGACTTTATCAAAAGCTACTTTATGTGGTAAAAAAAGGAAAATCTAAATACACTGATGCAATGGTTGATCCTCCATGATCCCATCTGTGGAAGAGGAAAAGGTGAATTATTCTATTTTATAGCTGCACAATATGCAAATTGGAGAGCAGAGCTGAAATTAGATTTGGTTTAGCTTAACTAATCTCCTTTGGTCACAATTTAACTGTGATGTAGACATTAATCCCATATAAAACATAAAGATGTAATCTCTATTACTGACATATAGTAGTGGGAAATGAAACATGTGCAGTAAGATGTGAGGACATGGACATCAAAACAAATTACCAGCAGCTTTTAGACATTATTTACACCTGTAAATTCTCCACAAAGGGATTTACCTTTGCCATCAGCTACAGATGCACCGGCCTAATTAATACGTGCACAGATTATCAAAATCTCCATGTATTAATGCAGATATAGGGAACCCATGTAAAAAAAAATGGACTATGGTGAATTTAAAGGTAACAAAAAGACACTATTCATTTAATCTGACACTTGTTATCTTTTCTTGGTAATCCTAATCAATAGTTTTGATTTTGTCTTTTAATATTAAAGCAGAAATAATCAAACAACATTTGTCCCCAGCGACATTTTGTTCTCCATCAGTACAACAACATCTATCCATTCTAACCAATTCCCTGCCAAATGAAAAAATGATTTCCCATTTATTTAAGTTCCAAATGTTTCTGCTCTGCCGTTGGAATAGACTTTATGCCCCTTGAGCTGCTGGAAACTATTATTTTAAAAACGTGTAAAGTTGAGATTGAGTTACTTTAGAGTATAAATAAGACAGGATTTTCAAAGAAGTCAGCGTTGACCAATGGTTTGGCATGGAACCTCGAAACCCACGTCTCATAGATAAAATTATTACAACGCTGTGTCTGTTTTACCCATCTATTGCCCCAAGCTATGCTAACCAACCCCGCTTTATTCTGCATACCCTGACTGCAATTGTACATCAAACCATAAGAAAGACGACAAACCAATGCAGAAGTGGAAACAAACTGCAGCTCCTTGAGTGTCCACCGGGGGCTGGCTCCATACTCAAATGCCCATTTTAACAGCCGAATTGAGTTCATAGCCTGGTACAAAATATAGCTCATGCGCTTTGATTTTATTAAGTCTAAGAGTTATTCAAACATTGTGCGCATTGTGGCTGTTGACCAGGAGACTTGAGGCCCACCTTGGTTCCAACTCTTTGCGTGTTTCTAGATTGACCAAAAGTTAGATTGAGACAGCATACCATGGCACCGCCATCGTTCGGCTCCAAAACTCCTCTTCATGAACCAATTGGTGATGTCAGTAAGACTGCGTCCATGTTTTTGTGTTTAGATTGACCCAACAACCAACATACAAATGCTGCCATGAGTTTGATTTATGTGAATTATTGATGTATCTTTGAAACTGTACATTGAATTATATCAGTGCCAAAGGCTTGGATTAGCACAAAGAACAATCCAATAAAAATGGTTGAGATAAGGAATCACAGGTTTCTTACTAGTATACAGTATGCTATAAACAAACAATGCAAACTTTCATATATTATTTTTCAAAGCTGTGATACATCTGCTATCTAACCATTACTTGTATCCAAAGTGAAAGTAAATCCTGTTGCTAATGTGTCTTTCCTCTTGAGGAGTAGGCTCAGAACAGAGGGGGATTTCAGTGATGCACAATAAATAGCTGAGCAAATGAGGCTCAAGGGAACAAGAGGTACGGTCCTAGATTTTCCTCCCTCAGTGACATCTTGAATAGTTCAGGAGTTATGTGCAAAACTTGTGGAAGATAATGTCTGGTGACAGAGACTTGTTGTCACATTTTTCACCCACTACTATCCAGTCCCATTGCATTCGGATCACACCTCCTCAGGCAGATAACTGTTTCCTCAGGATTAATGTCCCAATTTCTGCATCCTCCAACACATCACAGTTAATGACCTTGATTTAAATCACAAGACGGTGTGTAGGAATTCATATGACTTCCAAACAAGAAAATAGATCAGCCTTTGATTTTGTTCCTGTCTAACCCTTTGCTACACAACTTTTACTCTGCTATCAGTGAGATTGTCGATCGTCTCTACTCTGGGATTGATTGATTCGGTGCAAGTCTACCAAGCTGGGACACGTCAGACATGACTATAGTCTTTCTTATTTTTCTGCATTTTTGTACTTTTTAAAGTCGCTTACATCCTGGGTATGTAGTCTGATTGCCAAAGCTCAAAGACTACGACAAGCTGAATAATCGTGTGAGTTACGTGGCTTTACAAAACTGAGAGGTATGATAAGCTCAAAGGATGAATTAGTTCTACTTTAGAGGTTGCTCACCTGTTTTCAACATTTCCAGTAATTCCCAACATCAAGGCTAAGCAGATGACAACATCGCACAAATGACAAAAGTCAAGTGGAAGCAAAGCAAACTACTTTAAGGCCTATAAATGATTTTAGACTCAGAGGGGGGTGAATCCTGAAATGTGACATATTCACATCGCACAAACACCTCCCCCTCATCATACACCAACACACTCTCTGTCAGACTTCCTCATTCTTAGAAGAATAAATACCTACACATTTTCTTGGAAAAAAATCCTCACACACACACAAAAACACATTAAATACACAATTTGTTTAAGTGACAATAGATTCAAGCATGGGAATAATGATTACACTTTCTTCATAATGTAGCTTGAAATGACAGTAAAGCTATAAAATAATTGTTTCCTATTGCAGCATTTTTGCAATGATTAAATTCAAATGGTAAATACCCTGGTGTATTTAGTGCATCTGCCCAAAAATTCCTTTAAAAAAGAAGCAAAGAGAAGCAACAAAATAAGACAGTAAACAGTTCTAATAGTATGCAATTGAATGCTAAAAGTTAGCAAGCCAGCTATCTCAGGAAACTGTTTCACTGACATCTCAAGCATGCAACACAAAAAATAAAGAGCTTTATTGTACTCAACGGTATCTTCATTCATGTTTGTATGTCAACAAATATGGAATAAGTGGAAAGTTTAAAAATCATAAAAATAACAATGAGTGTATTAGGCCTGTCAAGTTTTTAAGACATCACAGTTTTACCACTCCTAGTCTTTTTAGTGACAGCATGTTAAATAATAAATAAAGAAACTGGATATAAAGCTGTACCGTGTATTAGCTGAAGTGTTCAGAGAGCAGGTCACAGTGACGTACGTGTGACGAGGCTGAACTCATGCCTGCACTGAGCCCAGAGACAACCGCTTTCATTGAAACGAGAGCATTTATGACATTCATGTCTATGAGACAAATGACTCACAATCATGAGTCACTTCTAGTGCAGAAAGACTTTCGCCTCAAAATGTTATCTTTCTGTGATACTGTATAAAAACCCTGCCTGTAGGATGGTGTAGAGATGAATAAGATCAGTTACCACTGTGAAAGTCTGTTTGAGAAGACAAATTATATCAAATATTGTGGATTATAAAAGGTAGATAAAAAGATGTTGTTTTTTTCTATTACGTTATCTTAGCTGTTAACAAAGAGCAACATCTGGATTTGATCTCATAAGGCCTGAGGAGTCTGACTAATCACCACAGTAACCTGAGTAATCTATCGCAGATGTGAAGTAATTGCAAACACTGACTCTCCAAATAACCTCATTCAAATGTAGAGAACGCACTCGGTCAAAATACAAGTTGATAGGCGATTGACCTGTCTCACTTTCCTTCAGTGCAACCTGACCTGGCACAGTTTGTGAAGAGCCATGCTATTAGAAATAAATCAAATAGTATAAACACAAGTTCAAAGATCCCTGTAGTGTTGTGATTTCATTTAAAAGGCTTTAAAACTGAGTCGGTGTTGATAGGTGAAGAGTTTGTGCTGACATGCATGCAGTAGATGTTTAAAGACAAACTCACACAGACAACAATAGAGCTTGGACTTTGAAATGCAAGCTGCAGTTTCCTCATTAATAGTGTAAAATAGGTTTCTCTCCAGAGAAGTGACAGAAATGGTGTAATGCTGGGCTTCATGGGTAGATCTGCTGGCTAATTGGCTCTTTAAAAGAAGGTTAAGGCATTTTAAAGGCCTCAAATTGGTCTTTTCTCCTTCAGAGCAAGTTTTGAGTGCCAAAAATAATTAGGGCGGTGCTGATTATTATGGACCTCATATCACACTAAGGCAAAACAGACAGCAGGGAGGATGCCAAGGGAAGCTTTATGAGTCTCATTTGAGGTAAGCTGAACTGATGCTCATTAGAAACGGAGAGGGTTGTGTGAGAGATAGTCAGCAATACAAATTACATAACTATTTTGTAGAATTTTGAACAACCATTTGTTTATTTGTAGCCTATAGTCATCATTAGTGGGATTTAATTTCTGTATGGAAACATTTTTATTTTGTGTACAATGATGTCTGAAGCCAAGAGGAGGTCTGATTATATAATCAACAGAGTGTCCCCACTTACAGAATATGCCAAAGATAGGCAGATAGGCCTGGTTCAAATTGTTCAAACAACAACAACTGATGGTTGTTCTTGTTATCGTTCTTTTTGGGCCAGTCTGAGTAGTACAAAAAGCCATCAGCACAACACTTTCAAGACACCTTTTTAATATGTTTTGTCAAAAGAGTTGCCCATTTACACATCCAGTAGAAAGGCGCCCCATCAGGAGTCAGGTTGATGGCCTACAGAAAGATATAAGTCAATTATGAACTAACCTCGAAGCACTTTTATGTTCTCCACCTGCTACACTGGGAAATGTATGCTTTAAGCAGGTAAATATCCTCTATTTGACCAAGCAGTGCTAAATCTGTCTATAGTTAATTGACTGGCAGGAGTGTTACATGGTTAGAGCACTCAAAACCTCTTGAAGTTCTGAAGTGTTTGGTTTTGGATACAACCAAGGCTCTCGTATGACCACAATCTTTCCTGAATCTTAACTAAGACCTCTATTTTGGTTAATCTAAAACGAAACTTTACCTTAACTTAAAGGAACAGAAATTGATCTTAAGGTCACTCAAAAGTGGAGTTGTCCTGGTAACTAGGAAGTTTGTACAAGACATGGCGTACGAAGGCTGATGAAGGCTTTATGCTGAAACGTGTCCACTGTTGATCTGTACGCTGCTGCTCTACCCAGATTATAAAACGTTAAAGAACATTGAGTGTGCTGACTTTCTGTTTTCTGTAAGTCTTTTTGTTGCTGTGCACCTGAAGATTTGTTACTGAGTGTGCTCCTTTTTCTGATGTTTTGATCTCATACAAAACCCGGTGCAATTACCACCAACTCACAGCAGATTATGAAGTTTTTACTATAACCGCGCATGGACATTTGAGTCGGTGTTTTTGAATTTGACGGTCTGTGCATTGCCAATTTTGCCCTAAATGACTGCTTAAATGACACATTTAAGTAAGCACAGAGAGTACCCGCATACAGAGACGCTACCTGCTTTGCAGCGAAGTTTGGTGAGCATTCACCCTTTGTGTATTCTCTGTGACTCAGACAATTTCATTTTTGTCTAATGTACAAAGGTGAAGCAGACGCAAACACTGCCAAATCATTTTTCTGAATCAGAAGATGTGTTTTACAGTTGCACTGATTCATTTAAAAACATAGACAATTTCCAAACTGCTTGGAGCTCCATGGCCATCAGCTGCTTAGTGCTAGGCACAACAATGACAAAGACATTGGGTTTATCAGAGCGTTCTCTGTTGAAAACAACTTCCTGCTGCTTATGAAAACACATTTGACAAGAGCAGGGAGACAAGAACACAGTTGAGGCCCTTTAAACAAGAAACAAAAAAGAGAGCTGCAAATGCTTGTCAGGCAACTAGAAACTGCAACATTTATAATCAACTATTTAAAAGATGTGCAGTACCTTTCATATGTAGTTTAATTATTTTATCCATTTTACATTTTAAAATAAAGAATTGTGAAGTTTTAAATCCTGGATTTGGTTAAAACCCCTTTATGTTTCATCTATCTTTATTCTATTGATGAATTTAGTTGTTTTACTGCTTCTTAGAAAGGTTAGGGGATACCTAAAATGTTCACCAACATGGAAAATAAATGTTTCTCTTATACTTTTACAGTTGTCCGTGTCAACCCTATTCTCAGGCAATGACAGAGATAAAACATTAATCCTCAAATACTCCTCCAAGCACTCATCCCTCCAGGCTGCAGCTGTTCAGGGACCTCCACATTGTGAGGGTCCACGCAGCAGACATGGAAACATGGGGAGTAGTCGGATGTCCTCGTAGCCTCATTCTCCCTGCTAGCAGAGCATGTCCCAACTGTTGTCAATTTATCAATGTAGCGTGCACTAGTGGGCACAGTTTGAGCCACCATTAGGACAGGTGCCTCCATCCATCATGGCCAAGTCACTTATTCCACCTTGTCAGGGGAAACTAAATGGAGCTTTTGAAGAAATGTAAACAACTCTCAGTGGACAATCAGAGGAGCCGTCTCAACACTCCAACAGAAGAAGTGAGTACAGAAAGAGTTCAGCCTCACATTAACATCCAGGCCCCCTGTGCTCTTACTAATGTCTCCCCATATGCCCTTTAATTGCTGACTGAGACATTCAGACTATGAGCTGTCTAATGTTGCGACTGCATTTCTATTGCTGCATGATTCCTTTAGATGTAGTCATACAGTTGTCTTAAGTACAAACAAGAACACCCTACTGCACCAGTGTTGCATCTCTGGCAAAAAAAAAACATCAACAAATCTTACATTCCCATTTCTGAAAAAGTCGGTTGAAACATTGAAACCCCATATTTAATTGAAAAATAGTACAAGACAACATATCGAATGTATAAACTGAGAAATTTATTTGATTTTGGAAAATTTTATGGCCATGTCCTATATGTTGCCAACATCACATTTAAAAAAGTCATCTGTCATCTTCATGGTTCTGTTGCATCACCTCTTTATTTAACAATACTCTGTTGGAGTTTGGGAACTGATGACACTGATTTCTTTAATGTTTTGTCATTCTTTCTTTATGTGTTCCAGCTGTTCGACAGTTCAGGCTCCTATTTTACATTTCATATTCCTCCGAGAATGTGTACCGTAAAATCCGTTGTATAAGACGCACTTTTAATACCTATTTTTTCCTAAGTCTTAAAAGTCTTAAAAGTTGGCTGCGTCTTATACACCGTGCGACCAATATACCAGTATAAAATACTGAAACACGTGCCGTCATTACAGCGGGGCAGCGGCCACTAACTGCAACCTGATGCGATTAAAAACCCATCCCCATTCATTGTGTATTGAAAGCAGAGTGCACGCTGTGCTGGGAAAGAAGGCGACACAGACCAGGCTGGCTACGCAACTTTTTCCACATCTTTTCACCCTCACGAGGTCATAATCATGCATTTACAGAAAACAGTGGTAAATTGTTCCGTAAATAAACCTTGTGGAGTGTTCTTTGATTGAAAGAGTCATATATTAAAGTTAAAGAGTGACCAGCGGGGTCCTGCAGCGCAACGTTGCAAGCTAGGAGTCTGTACCTCACAACTTTCCCTGCAGGCTGAGAGCTCAACTACCATACTGTAGCTAGTAGGAGTGCAAACTTCTGAACGTGAAAAAGACGGGACTTTAAGAGCGACACAGCCGCACAGAAACTGCACATTGTAGACATCGCTGAACACAATATAAATCGTCACGCAGGAAAACAGTTTAAACTTTTATTTCTTCTATAAGAGACCTTCAAAACAGGGTGCGTCTTATATACCGGTGCAACTTATTTTACGGATTTTACGGTAATTGGTGAGAGGTTGGGACTGCATCACCCAGACTGTTTTCATGGGTTTTTACATTAGACACGATTGTTTCATACTGTGCCCGAGCACGATTGAGTATGTAAACAGCCGATATAGCAGGTGGCAATATGCAGATAGTGGGTTTGCAAATTCACCAGAAAGCAGATAGAATTAGAAGCAACCATGGCAACCACTCTGCTAAATGGATGTTTTTTGTTATTTCTGTTTAGAATAACGTCATATAGTGATCCACTTCCTTTGAACACAATTGAGTTCACATCTCCCGTTGACTGTACTCAAGTACACATCAATCATGCTCAAGACCAACTCTTCATGTGGACTCGGGCACGGTACCTGAGTACAATAAGTTTGTGTTCACACTGATCAGATGACCGGACTTCGGGGTCAAGTGTACTCGGATCCGAGCCCAGGTCCCTTGTATGAAACCACCTTTACTCCGGAGCCATCATCATCATCATCATCATCTTTATTGCCAGACTCAGGAGTCCATTAGAAAACATATAAAAAGCAAGCAAAATAAAAACACAGGGTAAAAAGACATACAGACAGTCAAAACATCACCAATATTATAAAAGACAACCGTACCAGTGTCGACTGTCACAAGGCTGACTGGTATCGCACAGAACTATGACTGGGATTCGTCAACAGCATAATGATGGAATTCTGAGAATCCTTCAATTGGCAGATAAATTTGTACATTAGGTTTCTCATAAGTCCTTGTAATACGTGCAGAGTGAGGTCTGTCATTGTCTTTAATTGTCTATAGCATATGTCCCGCCATGTGCACTGATCATAACATATTGTTTTTATTTACATTTTACACGACATCCTAACTTATTTTGGAAACCGGGTTGTATCTGATTGTTGTCGGTTTGGATTTCGTTTTCCTTTTGTTTCCCCCAAAATCATTTAAATTATGAAAGAATGTATCATTTATTATTGAGCATTATGTATTAATAATACAAATATTTCAAAATATTAGATGCATGTATTCTCTGTACAAGGGAATGCACTAATCTAATTCATGTTTGAAAATGTTTTCAGCTGAAGCTTGTTTAGGAGAGTTTAATCTTGACAATTATAATCTTATGAGAAGTGCTCTCAGCCCAAGGCTGCTCTCCATTCATTTTCATTATACTGCAGCACAATACAGCCAGAGGTGAAGTGAACTAGGTTTTTAATTAAAAGACAAAAAAGAAATTAGAAGTTGGGGGAGGCACAAAGCTGTTAATCAATCCCCACCAATCAGCCTTGGCGTTGATTGCACAACAGAGTCTGGATTGTGTCAACAGAACAAAGCAAATAGAGAGCAGACAGATTGATAACTGTTTTTTTTCTTCATCAGGGATCTAGATCAACATTTGCAGTCCTGGTGAAAGGACTTGTCTTCTAAACAATTATTATTTTGTAGTTTATACAACACCAACTTTGCCCCACACAACACATACAACACATTTTTCTATACAACACACACAACCTGTGTTAGGGAGAATGTGCTGTAGTTTCATGTCTATCAACATCTGGGAGATTGTAATGCCTGTGTGTATTTCACTCAAGTCCATACTATGGTTAATACACCTTTACTCATTCTTTAAACATCATCCTGCATACATGACAGGTTAGTTGCTTACATGCCTGTTTTCTGTTAAAGGCATTTTTACCTTTCATGGTGTGTAAACCTTTGGGCAGGTGTAGCTCCCAGTCAATACCAGCATGCAGTGTGTAAGGATGGGACTCGAGAAAAACAAAGGTGCCAGGTGCAAAATCACAAGCAGGCAACCAAGAATCAGCTACTGGTGAAGTTGAGCCAAAGAGGAGTTACCTATAAAAGATTTGTTTAACAAACTGCACATGATGAGTCTTACCTATTCTTTATTTTATGAACTTTGTCTACAGCTATTTAATTTATATACATAAAATTCAATTTTTAAAATCAGAGTTAAAAAAAAGTTTTGAAATAAAACTATCTAAAGCAATGAAAGTGTTTTTTCAAACCCTGTTACAACTGGATCAGAACATAAAATATGAGCTTTTTGATGTGTAGAGCTGTTGTAAGTTCATGTGTGCAGCACCATCGCTCAACAACAAGAGGGAGAATGAATTCATGCTAATGTGCGCCTGGAGACTCAAAAATGCTATTTGGTGTTGTACAGTTATTTGCACGATGAAAATAAATAAATGTAAAGTTTAGCACGATTGTTTTTAGTTTATAGCAAAAGTCTATCAGCGCCTAGATTCTCTGGGCTTCATGAAATTGCTTGAAAATCAAATCTTTCAATATAAATTCCTTTAAAAAACAAACATCTTTAAGTGAAAACATGTTCAACTTTTTCCAAAACTACTCCATCAGGTTTACCTGCTGCTTAGTTAGCCCAGTCTCACTTTTCTAAGTTCAAATGCATCACTTATATAACATTATCATAGTAGTGTGCAATAAGTAAAGCTAAGGGAGCAGTATTGTGGCGCCAAATGTGAGTGGATTTTTCATTTGATGAGTAAATCTCAAAGGGCGATAAACCACATGATTTGTTTGTACCAGAAAGGTTACGTTTTTAACAAAAACTTTGCTAGGTTCTTTTACTGCGTGGGTGTAGCTGCAGCTTCTTTCTCCTGCTCCTCCTCCGCTGTCTGCATGTCGAATCTCTGTATGACCTGACTGACACAAACAAGCATACACCAGTGCACACACAGCAACGCCACCAAGTGCCACTGTTTACTATACGGGACATAAGCTGCTCTGTTGAAATTATTTTGTTGCTAGCTAGCAGTAGCTTTTGCTAACTAAATAGCTGGTATATAGCTACACTTGCACTGGCTGGGGACTCAAAAAGTTCATTTTGGACCCTTTACATCTTGATATAGTTAGTTAGTTATAGAATCCTTTCAACTAGGGATGGGTACGAGTACTCGCCGTTGACACCATTATTTGAGTAACATTTCGTTACTCGCGCACCTGTGCAAGAGCTTTGCTTTTGGCTACAAAACTTGAACTCATACAGCGTTACGTGTGACCCAGCTTTTTGTTTTCGCCTAACTGAATATACTAGGTAGGAAAATAATTAACAGGATACAAACGTATGACTTCTCCAGCCACGGCTTCAGCTTTAGTACACACCGAGCCAGATTTCAGCAGAACAACTGTTTTACGGCAGCTACGGCAACTCTCTAGGAACATATTATTACACCGAAAGCAAAAGCACAACAAATACAGAACCGTCTGCTACACCTGCGACATGTCAGTCAAGAAAAGTGATGTCTGGAAGTACTTTGACAAAAACGATTAAGTTAATGTGCAGTGCAAGGTATGTGGCGTTAAACTTGCATACCATAGAAATACTAGTTCGATGCTTAACCACATGCGCTTAAAGCACAAGGAGAAAACAGCAGAGACAGAAAACAGGCAGTCTCGCATCACGTCATTTGCTAGCCCTGTTAGCACACGTCGTTGTTAGCGACGTTGATGAAATTGAAATCGCTTTTTGCTGTTGGTTATTTATTTATATTTATGTTTAAATATTGGATATTTATGTCATTTTACAGGCATAAAGTCTACAATTCCGGTCCGGGAGGTCTGTGTCCGACGGACCCTTTTTTTGTTTACGGTTAAAAATAATCAATAATAATCTGCGGGTACTCGAGTACTCGTTCATTAGGTAATTTGAGTAATCAAGTACAGGGATTACTGTAAATTCCCATCCCTACTTTCAACCCAACAGGTGCTCCATTATAGAAGTCCTAGCCATAGTGAAGCTGAGTCTGACCTAGCTAGAAGGTCATTACGACTTCAATGACTTTGTGCTAAGCAAAGCTAAGCATGTCCTGGCTTCCCATTGGACAGGATTGTTCGGTGTATTACTCCACTCATCAAACATCAAACTGTTGCCTTTCCACAGTAAATGAAGACTTGAATGAAGCTGTGAGAGGAGTTGCGTATAATGAGAACTATAGGGGCTCAAATGTCATGAAGTGAGGTCAGTTAAAGCTGTGTTACACGTTATACATGTCGATTCATTTTCCTCAAACAATAAGACGTTTATTTTCATACAGGAGAAAAAAATAATGATCTTAATCATCCTGCTTTCTAAGACTCTTTTGTTTAGGTTCAGACGAAAACAACGACAACAACAGACACTTAATCATTTCAATTTAATTTGAGCCGAGACACAGAAGAGAAAATCTCACACTTTAAATCCAGACTTCTTTCACCTCATCCTGATATATTGTTATGAAGTGAATTCAATTGGACATGAAAGTAATTACATCTATTATATTCAAACAAAATGTTGTAAACCTTTGGCCATGCTAATCACATCTTCTTTTATTGCGAATGAAGAATCTAGTTGGCTGTTTCTTTCCTTTCATATTTTATATGCTTATTATCTAATTTTCTTTTGAAGGCCATGATTATCCTCGCTCTGAAAATGAACAATAATTGCTGCCCTACTGCTTACAAAGTCTGCAGAACAGAAGAATAAAAGAGTAGTCTTTTCAATGGTCAATCAACAAAGAGGCACATTAATCATTATATCACATTACTATTTCTTGTTTTGTGCATGAACACACGCCTGTGGAAGAATTAAAATGTCTTTTACCCTCCCAATTATGCATGTGATTTGTACGGTTACTGTGAAACACAATATGAACAACAAGGATAAAATAGAATTTACAAAGAGAGGAGTGCTTTGATCACATACTGTATGCCTTAAGGAGTCTTGCCTGAGACTCTTTGATGTGAATCAGTGCATGAAAGACAGGTCCAATTGGCCCGCGGTAACCCTCAAATTTGCACTCTTTAATCATGTGTTCCATGTCAGGTGTATTAAAAAATGCTCCCTCGTGGTTTAGCATTTTTTTTTTACCATTATTACATGAGCCGAATTTCCTGACAGAAGCGTGTGAAACAATTCTCTGCCCTTTTCCTATAGTTTAAAATATCACACAAAACACTTGTGCTCACTGTGAGAGGCATTACAGAGGACAGAGACAGGATGGAGGAAAAGCCCAAACAGTTGTTGTGTTAATGCCTTCATAAACACTGGGATTGCAGCACCTAATTACCATCAGATGGCTGGAACTGAAAGGTCAGTCATTGCCTTTTTTTAGCCACGCTACCAACACATCTCCAGGGATATCTCTTTGGGTCTGTCCATCCCTCTGTCCAACATTTAGGCTTGGTAAAATGTCTTGACAATGTTAATGGATGGATTTCTGTCTTAATTCTCACGTGAACAGAATTTTGGAATTTGCACTTTTCCAACTCGCTTTATGTTAATGAGATAGCGTCCTATGATTTCTGCGATGTGGAGAACATGGACGGAATAATAGAATTTGACAATGAAAATGAAATCAACTGAATCACAGAATATTGCAGAATTTGTTGACATTTGCTGCTGCTCTGCTGTCTGCATGCTGGAGCAAAACCTGGACACAGGCACCATGCACACAGACACATAGGAACGGCAGCCATCAAGCACACTTGTTTACTTTAAGTGCAGTAGAACACAGTACTTGATCTGTATAGACCGAGTCTTTATGGTATGCACATGACCCGGTCATATGGTCAGTTTGACTTCTCTTCATCCTTTCTCACGGTGTCTGCATCTATATGTTAAATCCAAACACTGAAGATAACACACGCTCCACTGTTTACTCCAAACCGGCCCAGCCAGCCATGAGCAGCAGTGATACAACACTTACGTTGCATTTTAGATATATTGGAATGTAAACATTGTTATACAATTCTACATACTATACCTTTAAAGAACTGTGTATGTATGAGGTTTTAATCCTTTAGTCTGCTAGTCATCTTGAACCCTACTTCAAACCCTATAAAAACACAATATTTCCTGCAGAAGGACATGGATGGTTTTGCAGGACAAAGCAGTCCACTCTTCCATGAGCTCTATGACTGTCCACAAAACAAATCCTTTAAAGGGATGGTTGTCACTGTCAATATATCAGACTTTTTAGTTTGGTTGTATTTGATTTTGAGGCCTGCAGACCGAGCAGATGATCCTTCACTGCTGGAGTCACAAAATAGTGTTAGAACATAGTGGCTTGCTAATGGCAAAGTAATGCGCTGAAAAATTTGAACATTTAATACACACCAACATATTATTGGTTATTAGGTTGTTTTTTCTTAGCTAAATGATTTGGTAAAACAGATTATCTGCAACAATGTATAGCCTCGCTTCCGTGTCGGTTTCTCAATAGAAAGGCTTTCTATCCCTTTAAGCAGACTTTATGTCAGCAGTTCAAGAGTGTTCAGTGCAAGAGAAGCATTCAATTTAAACACAGAGTTTATGCCTTTGGTGTACACGGCTCCTGGAAACTTGTGAGGCATGTTACTTTATTTATCCCTCTTTTAGTTTTGACTTATTTGCATACATTACTTTTGTTGCCTATAGAGCTGGTGAAGCCTTTCATAAAAAGTAGGAGACACAAGCCAGACGAAAAGATGTGACATTAACAGTCCACACAGAGAATATCAATCTGAAGTTTATCCATCCATGTATTTACAGATTATGTTTAGTTATTTTTAGCTTTTTAATAAAAAACACACATATGGTACCTTAATCTTGACTTGGCAAATGCAAATGGCTATCTGTCCACAAACTCAATTCAATCGCTCCCGCTGTATAGACATTCCTGTGTGATTTAATGGGCTCTTCTTATTTCTATATGGAGATAGAATTGGAAGACAAATAGGATTTAAGGAAACATATTACCTCTTGTCCCTCTCTGAATACAAAGGGCAGACCTTAGTGCTATCACAAAGAAAACAGCTTAGCAGCAGAGCATTTGTTTTCCATTCAGAGAGAGAAGCACTTTGTCTTTCCAATCGTTACCTGTCTGAGAATCAGTTGCTCCATTAAGGACAGCCTAAAGAGGGAGGTGCTGTCTCGGGCTAAATTGCAATTAGTCGGCCTGCGAGTGAGGCTGGCACCAGTTAACTCGGGATATTGGAGTGCAAGGGCCCCGTAATCAGGCTTTGGTCATGTAGAACAATGCATAAAATTAAATTGACATTAATGAATAATTGTGTAATGAAAATGGAGGAGTAGAGTTAATTGCATGTTACAGTGAGTGTAATGCCCAGATAACCTTGTGTCTAATGCTATTCTTAGTCTGACTGCCAAGGCTCTCACCGTGGCTCCTCTCGGCGGGAAGTCATTAAAGCCAGGGAGTAGATAATGCCAGAGTGCCCAAACCCAAAGTAGCTACAATCTTGCTAAGACTTTCTTTCACTGGCTTTTTTTTCCCTTAAGTGCGCTATGCTGAAGTCATTTGTACACAGTCTGAATGAAATTAAAGGTCAGCAGAGCTTCGTATCTGTGTCTGGATGGGCTTTCAGAGGGGGGCCCCAATCACCTAAATGAGAGATGTCACACGGTACAATTAGCATTTGAAGATGATGTATTTGCTACAGATTTGGACGACTTGATTGACAGCTGCTCTGACTAATTCATAACTGAACTACACTTTCCATTTTAAAAATCATTCCAACAATTAGGTACTTTGTGTAGAATAACAGTGAAAGTTGCAATCACTCTATAAGATTAGACATATAAGACATTTTGAAGATGTCACTGACTACTCTGTGACAGAAATATAATAGACGTATAATATGGGGTTTCCTATACCAGTTGTTTCCAACATATGGGCCAAAGAGGTTTTAAGATAAATGTAAAGGGCAGCAAGGTGATAGATAGATATAATAAGAAAGTAGAACTAATTGGTAATTCTTTATATACATAACTTACATCCAGTTTTAGGTCATTTGACATTTTCTTTTAGTTTATTTTTTTCTCGTTCCACATGGAGGACATTGCTCCCATTAACATATGATGAATTGTTGTTGACTTAATTTGAAGAGACACATTTATTTTTTCTTCTTTTAAGGGCTTTTTGCCTTTATTTAGATAGGACAGTGGACAGACTAGGAAATTGTCTCTATTAACATGCAGATACGTACTGAGGGGCAATGTTCTGTAAACACCGTCTTAACACCGAGTACAGGCCCATCAGCAGACTCCTGTGTGGAAAATCAGTGGAAAGAACAGTAATGTATCAATTTACTAGCCGCTAATGTAGCCTGGTCTCACCTCATTAAGTTCAAATGCACCACTTACAATACTTTATCTCACCAACATGCAATAAATACATCTAAGGAAGTAATGTAGTAATGTACCTGATAATCTTGGTGTTTACTGATTTGTTTGTTCATTGCTTTTTTTTATCCAATCCTGAAACAATCGGCCCTTAAGAAGCATGACAATGATAAAACAAACAAACTTTTGACAAATATTGTAAATTTGAAATAGAACTGTCAAAATCAAAACTCATCATTTGGAATCATTTGTTGCATTTTGTCTGTCAAATCTTTTAACTTTCATTTTAGAACTGTGTCATTACAAAGAGAAATGCAAGACCTACATGGCATGCTGTCATTTTAACCAACCTTTCCTCAAAATGAAACTGTCAATTGAGTTTTAAACAGGAGCTGAAATATTTACAGAATGTTCCCCTACCAGAATAAACCAATCAACACACTGAATGAATGCTTCTTTCTTTAAAGAACAACATTTCGAAACACAAGATCTCGAAAACCTGTTTTTCATGCAAGATATTTTAAATACCTTGAACTGCTGAAATGTAAATGCACTGCTCTTATTTATTACCTCTTCAGTCTACTGACCAAATAGAGTACCTCACACTGCATCCAATTCACACAAACATCCCCTTTCAGGATTTACCACACACACACATACACAGACACAAACACACAACCACACGCACACACTTACTGAAGGTACAGCTTTGGGAGCAATTTGGGATCCAGTATCTCACCCAAGGACACTAACATGTTGCCTCGAGGAGCCAGGGATTAAACATAAGATGTGAGTGAAAGAATGTTTTTACCCTCTACATCAAAACTTCACTGCACTACAGGCGAAAAAGCAAAAGGAATGATGATTTGAGAGAGAGTTAAAGTCCTCTGGTTAAGTAATATAAATACGAATGATGTAACAGTATTGAGTTTCACTTCTCTGTTCTCTGCAGGACTTCTATCTTCTGTAGTCTCCAGACTGGATAAACTTACCCTAGATATGTCAGTCTAATCCTTTTTCGTAGTTTCATATTTCTCTGGAATGGATTTTGCTCGATGTTGGGAGAGATCATAAACTGCTGTTGAATTCAGAGATTAACCTGCATGTTGATGCATGATGTACTCTGGCATGATGTAATGCTTTCTATCTTATCATAGGCACTTAGTGTACATGCATTAGACCCCATTAGGCCCCCCATGTCCCCTACTGTGTGTCTGTGTTTGATTTCATTAAAGATGGTGGTGATGAGGCAGTGTTTCTTTGAACAAGTCCTATCTTGTACAGGTTTACTGCTGCCTTGTTTCTATGGTGAAAGAAGCAGGATGTCACACTGGAGGAAGCAGGCCAATTAATCTACAGCACCCCCCTCCTACACACACACACACACACACACACACACACACACACACACACACACACACACACACACACACATTCTTCACTACTATCCACTAACCAGGAGTTTCCCAAAGAGGAGCCCCGGAGAGTCTCCAGCGGGTTTCTGAAACACTTCATCAGAGGAGGAGCTCGATGTGGCAATTGGCGAAGTTAGAATGTTGTCACCTGTTGAATCCAACTAACACTTGTTAGGAGTTTAAATTATTTTCTCCAAACATTTTCAATGCCTCTACACGTAATGCAGCACATTTGGTCTTGTTTGACAGCATAATCAACATAATCAAGTCAGCCTTACAAGAAACACCAAAATACCCAACTGAGTTCTTTATGTAACTGTATGTGCACAAGCCAGTTAATTTGATTAAACCCAAAATGATTTTTCTTTCCCTTTGGTAAACATTGTAAGCCTTTGTTCTATATTGGCTACTGCTGTGTGAGCTAAAAGTGTCAACAACCTCTTTTCTCAACACACAATAACTTCTATTTTATCTGGATATCTGACATCTGTTGTGTGTATTATAGTTGCGTAATAGACATATATTACAACTAACTGCAGACTAATTGGACATACCAACACTTTATGTCTCATGTGGATATGACATATATATATATAATATATAATATATCAGCTACATTTCAGATTGTTATACTTAACGCATGCAATGCATGTAACACACTACATGGCAGGATGGACTGCAACATTGGCTTACTTGACAACTGTCCAAGGTCTAAGGTCTCATGAACATATCTTGAGCCTGTGGGTGGTGACATTTATTCCCCTAGATATAGCTTTGTTATAAAGGCAAACATTCTTGTTATAGTGTTACTTAGTGGACTATGTTGCTTCGTCTGCCTCCTCCATGATTTTCTTCATACAGTTTAAAGCCATTTTCACATATGCACTCCGGATAATATCTAGATTTTTACAGGAGGAACGCTCCAGAGATTCTCCCGAAGTAGCCGTTCACATATGCTCCTCACAGCGGGGGACTTTCCCTGTCGGGGGGGGCGCGGGGGGATTTCCCAACGTAAGACGTGACGTAAATAAACAATGCGGAAGTAGCGGCCGAAGCAACAGAGTCCGCTACACGACATTATAATGAGAATATTTGCCTTTATATCAATGCTATGTGTAATCCAATGGAATGACAACATCCACAAAAGAGAGGAGAACAACAAACTGACGAACAGAAAACAGAATGCAGCCGTTTAATTACGTGCACGGAGATCGTAGTGGTCGCGGGCAGACACTTTAGGCAGTCACTGTATATAAATGTCATTCTCTTTTTATTGGCTGAAATTGATTTCTCCGGATAATATCCTGCTGCATTCTCACATCAGCTCCTCCGGATTATCTGCGGAAAAAATACTAGGGGTCTGGCAGGATAAACTCCGGGTAATATCGGAGTAAAAAATTTGGCTGTTGTGTTCACACATACAGCTCCTCCTGGAAATCCTGGAGTCCTTAACTTACTGTTTTGATATGGTCATGTTACTTTACATTACTCATACTCTACCTTTTGCCATCTTTTTCTGAAAGGCCCAACTATGAGTCAAAGCATGCCCCAGTGGATTCCAGCAGAGTTTACAGGACAGTAAATCTTATTGACAAGGCTTTGTTTATAGCCTGTGTCAACTTATAGCTCAAATCTTTATCTAAGTTTAGAATGAAATTAAACTTGATTCTGGTGTGTTTTTTAAAGTTTTCTCAATTATCCATGCAACATATCTACATAGATTGTAAGTATTGGTCAGAGTGTCTGACTTGTTATCAGGCAGCTACTGTACATCAAAGGATGGTCTTTGGATTGACTGCCTGCTGGGGTCCACAGTGTCTATAATAGGGTCCTCACAGCAGGCAGCCATGCAACAATTTGTTTTGCTCCACTCTTGTACTTGGCTCCCTGGTGCTTTGTGGTTTCCATCTATACACCATATGTAAAAATACAAGGGTTTTCTCTTAAGATGAGAGATAGGCTATATGTTTGTTAGATAGGAGAACTGTAAATGTATTGGTCAAAAGCAACACCATACTAATACAGCAGTTTGGTCGATGGCCCAAGGACAAAAGATCGGAGTACTCCACCATGGTCTAGTTAACGATAGTAACATCTTGTTAGGATTTAAACAAATAAAGCTTGAGCATTGTGGCTTGTACAGATTAGTAAAATGGTAAACAATGAGCTTCTGTCACAGTTGTGTGGTTGTATTGAGGCACCAAACTGCTTTAAATGTAAGGGGGGTGGGGGATCATAGTTTGGCTTTAAATTAAAAGAGGAATATATCTTATATCATGAACTACTCTCCTAACATGTTTGTCCATAGTTATACAATACCACTGCATATGGTAGAACAACACATGTACAACAAATGCCACATAAATAACTTAAACAACTTACAATCTTACTTTTACTCAAACGTTGTGTTTAAATAACAACATTCACTTCGTGTGAAATGTAACAGGTTTCTCCTGAATGATATCCCAACGTTTGTTTGATCCCTATACATTTCCCCTGACCACCACCCCTAGCAGACTATCTTACCAAGTCCCTTGACCTCAATGGAAAATGAACACATTGAGCTCGAGACAGTCAAAATCAATATGTTGAACAGTATAAAATATCAGGGCTGAGGAAAAAAAGTCACTTTAATTTTCTGTAACGTAGCTTCAGGCCTTCACTCTCACTCTAAGCTGCAGCAGTTCTGAACATGCACTTTGATCCAGTCCACTGCAAACCCTTCATTGCCTGGAGCTCATTTTCTAGATGTCTCAACTTATGCTGATCTACATAAACAGATCTATCTGAGCAGATCAGGTGGATGTATATTGTGGATATTAAACAAATTAAAAAGTCAGGGCTTAAAGTCTTCATATGCCTTGAACAAAAAAAAAAAAAAGCGTTTGCGGCACATTGACGCTCAGGGCTATGCTGACTTACCTGTCTGAAAGGGAGCAATGAATAATTTGATCACATTTTTCATTTCACTCGAGTGCTGAACAAACAGGAATCTGTGATTAACAGTTTTAATTAGGATTCTAACTTGACAAATTCTTACAGCCTCGCAACGTGTCGAAGATGAATAAATCACTGGCCTGGGATCATCAAGCTGCCTCCTAAGTGAATGTACCTCCAGATTACTTTGTGATTTCACAAAATGTGAGTCAGCCAAGGCTGAGTGTGTTTAACTAATCCTCTTGCCACCACATGTCAGGTGGAGGAAGTTTATGTCCACTCCATGAGCTTACTACCCTGCTCAGGTATTGGACCCCCATGCTCTCTTCAGTGTTTCTTTGACTCTTGAAAGCTGGATGTCAAAACTGAGTGGAGCCGCTGCTAGTTAGCCTCACAGCATGCAGGACGTCTGAACACCTGGGTTATAGAGGCACTGTAAAAAAAAAAAAAATACTGCGGAACTTTTGAGGAGTTCTATTAAGAATTTGAGCTTGACTGCCTGTACGGTTCATTAACAGGTGAAGCTGCATGATATTCAGTGAAAAAAAGAATATAGCCTCTTTTATAGTAGTTGTTAAACTTTTTTTATTCCACACAAACTGAAACTTATTCAACTTTTTACCAGTACTTAACCCGGTCACTGAGCAGTATTGAAGTGAGACTAGATGACTTTGTTTGCGTGACTAATAACGGGCAGTTGCTCATCAATGGTGATCGTAAATGACTTAACTTCACTCATTTGTATTAAAAAGTTTATCTGAAAGACAAAATAGATTTTCTCTCCTTCGTGCTTGGTTAGAGCCAATACATTTGCACTTTGCCTGGGAAACACACACAAAATAGTGTTGTTACCTTCTTTTATAACCTTTTATCTATTTTTTTACTTTTTATACTCTCTGATTATCTCAACTAATAATATTTTTCTTTATCTGTAACACTCTAACTCTAACTGTAAACTCTAGTTTTTTAACTCTTTACCTTTTCACTGTTTTAACAGCATATATTTTATTCTGATTAGTGTGCATTAGGCTTTACTTCTAGTCTCGAAATCTATTTGTGGTTTTGCCATGTTTTGTCTCTATTTAATGTTTTTTTTCATGTTTTTCAGCCGCTGTACAGCACCTTCAATTGCATTTGATTTGTATGAAAGGTGCTATAAATAAAGCTTGATTTATTGATTGATTTAAATAAAAAAATTAAAAATAAACATTTATTTAGTTTTCATTCATTTTCTTTGCATTCCATTAGTTGATGAGATCCAAAATGTATTATTGATAATGGAAAAACTACAATTAAAAAAAAAAAAAGAATTCCTTTAAACTATTTTTTTTAAAGGATTGTGGTATTTTTATATGATAACCAATGCCACCCTTTTGTCATGAAGTGGCCCTTTTTTCTTTCTTTATTTATTTATTTACTAAAAATCCAAACAAAGCTGAACTTCTTGTGAGACTGAACTTTTGTTTTCTGGAGATTTTGGTGCTTTTGGTGCCCCCTATGGACGTCTCTTAACTCTTGGTTGATTTTGTCCTGTACATGTTAGTTGTGTTTTTAAAAGTAAATCTCATATTGCTTCTTTTGACAGTAAACCTAATGACACATTGAGAATATATCTTGTTTAAATCTTTTTATAAAGGCTATTTGGGAAGCGTGTAATTATATTTCTTTCAACTACCCTGCAGAATATATTACGAGCATTACAAATAACCTGATAGAAAAAATTTGTCACTGATGGTTTGGTATGCTTTCATAGTTCATAAAGAGTCATCAGTATTAAGTTTAGTCTGTTTTTATAACTAGATAAAATTCACCTCGCAAGAGCTTTAAAAAAGACTGAATAACTTAGAAAAATCAGGGAAAGTAATCACAAGATGGCTACAATATCCTCTATGAAAGCCCTTGGTTTTTAAAGTTTTTAGTCAAGTGTCTAGTTGAATCACAAAACATACTGGGCTTGTTATTGCAGACGGTGTTGGACGAGAAGCTCCATAAAACACTTATCCCATGTAATAATGGATCAAGCCTGCTCTTCTGTTCATAAAGTATAAATTTATCACCAAAAAAGTACTGCTGTGTAATTTTTGTAATAGCAGTTTGGTTAGAGTTGTAGATGTGGATACGCATCATCCCTCAAGCCCTGCGACACGCCCTCATACCAAATTTAAACATCAGTAATGTGCGCTGGTGTCTGAAATTCCATTGTGAAATGTGAAATTTAAATCTTGATGATATGCATAATAACTATTGTAATCAGACATCCCAAGCTTCGCCTCCATTATTAATTGTCCAAAGCGTAATGATTTATTGTAGTCCTGCAGAATGATTATTAATTTTCTGGTTGATTATACCTGTGGGCGGCAACAACACTGTTCTGCATTTACTGTAAGCATCTGCTAAATGAAAAAGAACTCCTCACATGAAAAGACGTCCTTGGAGGAACAACGGCTCATTTCTACTTTAATCAAACATATGTTAAAGTGTTGTTGATTAAAGGTACCGTGGCACGCTTTCAGAGGGGAAACATCTAATGAACATTATCTGATGATTTTCTTTGTTCGGACTTGTAAGAGAAAGAAACACTTTATTGTGCAAGCAGTTAAATCCTAGTAAGTGTTGTATTATTCAATCGTGCACATTAAAACTTGGCAAAGAACATCAATGCTGAACCCCAAACTGCACCTGCACTGCAACACAAACGTGCAGTCGCACTACACGCTGGTGTGACACCGGTGGTTTACATTCCAAAGGAAAAGCGGAGAGTGACAGGAGTGTGTGTACAATACAGGCTGCTCTCAGCCAGGCAAGTCTGGGTACGCCTGAGCTGCAAACAGCAGGCCAAGTTCAAACTCCACTCTAAGATCTCAACACTTAAAGGAATGCACAGGTGCAGACACTCTGCAGCGGACAATCCCAGCTCACACTTGATCACTTTGACACTTTGCAGGGAAGATGCCAATGACAAGTTCCTGAGGGATTGTGATTGGGCCTCTTTCAACAAAAGAAAGTCCACTGAGCTGCTTTTTCAGGCGGTATTCAGGCCAAGTAAATCCCTCCACACTCTCCTGCTCATTTACAGCATCACAGCTGATGGTTGTGTAATAACACTTTTACTCTGATGAGCTTGGCATGGGTATCCAGTGGCATATTAATCTATCCATGTCCAATTAATCAATGCTGGATCACATGCTGCTGCTCTTAACTGCAGGCTTCCACTTACATTTACTGATATCAGCCGACATGTTTAATCAGGGATCACCTTCCAAAGAACAGACATGTTGCATATATATTTCCACATTAGCAAATAGTCATTTCTGCATTTATTTATTAATATTCTGCACTAAGCAGTTTCACTATTACAGACAGATATGATCAGTCAAATCTCTGGAGAGCTCTATTTGCAGCTTCATTGATCACATGAGATATCACTGTCCCTCAAACAAAATTTCCCTGCACTTTCATTAACTAAATTATATTAAATATCCAATTAAATACCGTCACTCATGAAATTAAAAAAGAAGGGAATGATGTACTCCTGATTAGGGATGTTGCTCAACATCATGGCTGTCTTTTCTGTAAATTAGACGTGTATTTCTTTGGAATGGTACATCTGACACACCTTTGCCTAGGAGGAAAGACAGCGCTCTCTGTTCACCCCGTCCTCTCTGGCCACTAAAAAAAGAGGCAGATTAATTAACAGACCTTTGCAGCCAATGAAGACAGGTGGCAATAATCCTGACGAGAGACAGATCTGAAGCCCCTCATACAAAACCAATTTCAACTGCACTCCATTTTTCAAAAGCTCATCAGGGTGAAGAACGGCAGAGTTGAACCCATGTGGCTGCAGAATTTGTTTCTCTCTGATTGCCTTGTCAGGATATCTTATCCGATGGCAGATGACCAAAACCCCACCCTTCACAGACAAACCCTCGCTTTTTCTCCCTCTGACACACAAACTGTTTCACACAATGCATTCTCTGTCTTCCCCAATCTCACACACACTCATGCACATCCTCTCACACTGTCTCACACTTCCTCACAACGAAGAAACAGCCACAAATTACCTCTCGCTAAGTTATAGTTTTTAGAATTTCCATTTTCGCCCAGCAAAAATGCAGTTTACAATGACTACAGGGCGGATTTAGTCATTAAAATGGTTTGGTTTACATTTTAAACTTCGGTCAACAAAGGCAGTGTTCTGTTATCTACTGCTCAACTTTTTGTGGATGAAAATACCTTATTAATCTGATGCAAGCTCCTTAACTTGTTTGGAAACGCCGTATTGTCTGGACTTGATATTTAAAATGATCCAGGATTTTGTCCTGCATAGCTGGCTTCATAGTGGTGAATGAGGATTTTAAGTGAAGTAACCTTTAACTTTGTAAAATAAGTTTGGTAATGAAATGCTTGGCCTCAGTAACACTGGATTTAAAATGCTACTGTACAATTAAACTTGTTTGATAGACATTTAAATCATTTTATTGATTTCAGGGGTTGACATTAAGCTAAATTTGCCAATGGCCCGTTTTCGAAGATCACTGGCCCGACCATTGTAACCGCTGGCCCAGGAACATCACTTTTGATTCGAAGAATAACAGTCACCAATTTAGGCTACTCTTGAACCATTCTGATGCAAAAGTCAATTACAACTTTTATTTAATTAATTGAGCTCTAATTATCAAAATATTGTGTATTTTTCTTATATTTATGTGCTCATGTTTATTCACCATCCTGGTAACTGTAAGAGTCTACTTAATCTGACTGATATTAATATGAGGCTGTGATAGATCTGGAATCTCTCCTTCTTTCTTCTCTGTGAGAAACTCTTCATCCTTAGATCTTTACTTTAGGAGCTTTCTTAAGGGTTAAGATGCTTTGTGAATAACTTTTATCTTTACCAGGATCTAGTCTTTAACTTTAACGTGTTCCAGCTCCTCCAGCTGTCTGTCACTGTGTCTCAAACTTTTCTCCGTTCTGTTTTCGTCATGCCCTGCTGTCACTCTCCACTCTTCCGGTGATTGTTTTCCTTTGAATGCAGATTTAAGCCCGGTTTTTGTCGGGATCTGATGGTTTTAAAACTGTTTTACCGATTGTGTTTTTTATCAGAGAAAACCTGCGCTAAAATCTGTGTGCGAGTGTACACTTCGAGAGCAGCGAGCGCACTCGAAGGTGGGACAGCAGTGAAGCCGCCGGCTACCTTTCAACTGTGACACACATGCGCACGCACGAGCGCTTATGATACGTTGATGCTGTAGCAGTTATTAGCGCAACGTTTAAAAAAAATTACTGACAGGAAAGCGCTGTGAAATTGAGACCGGTTACTGTCTTTTCTTTTTTCAGGCAGTATTTTAACTGGGCCAAGCAGGCCAGCTGAGTGCAATCAGCTGGGCCGGACTCTATCAATCATTCATCCGGGCCAGCGGGCCACTTATAATGTCGAGCCCTGGATTTATAACAGATTAACACTGTTTAATCAAACACTTGGATTAAATTGTAACTTGTGTGTTTGGTTTTGAAAGAAGACAACACAACCTGAACTGTTCAAAAAGACTATTTCTCACTACAGCCTTAAGTTCTGGTTTATACTTTGAATTGAATGTACACCGCAGATACACCATAGTGGCCTAAGCCATTGGTAGCACTACATACTTGTGTGTTGGTGTGTCTACGTAGCTCTGCAATCCTACATAAACTACTTTGCAGCAGTTGATTAAACTGGCTTGCAGTGTTCTTCCTTCTGCAGAATTTAAAAAGGCAGCAATACTGCAAATATTTGGGAACATAAGGTGCAGATTTGACGCAGAAGTTAATCAGGCTTAATTGCACCTCTATAACATTTGGGTAGGTCGTAGGACTAGCTAAGATTGCTTTGATTGGACAACTGTTTGTTGGGAAGTGTATAGGACATCACGTCAATGTTATGACAGGGTCATGCCCAACAAGGTTCCTGATTATGACAACCGTTTTGGGAGGTATCCAATTTATGCCTTGATCACTTCCCCTCCCCCCCAAAATAGTCCTATAGTATATATATTATATATGATATATATATATTGTTGTATATATTTTGTTACAGTTTTTTGCCATCTAAAAAAATCTAAAGTTTTTTCACAAGACACAACTCTGATCCCCTGATGATATTTGAGGGGTAAACACCTAAAACTGTTTCCATTTCATAAATAGCTAATCAGCAGGATGCTGTTAAAGTTCTTATTTTAAATGTGACTATTCCTAACTTACATAACATGGTTTTGATCCTGTGTTTCTTTAAAAGTGCTCCAAAACAACTTTTAAAACAAAAGAGAACACAATGAGCTACAGCACAAACTGAATCGTCTCCATGGAGGGCATTGATTCTGACTATTTGTCTTGGTTATTGTCTTCAGTACAATGAGGTTATTTATCCAAACAGAATGGACCCCACTTGGTTTGCAGCATCACAATCAACAGCACATTATAGTAATGATGCTATACATTGGCAATTAGTACATAATAATGTGCTGCACTTGCACGAATGTGATTGTGCTTGTCTGCTTTAGGGATATGCTTATGAAACATTCCTTCCTTTCCTTTCTTCCACTCCAGCTAACCCTCATCAGGACAGCCTCAGTGGTCGATGATGGGATCCACCCTGTGCGTCCAAACACTACTCCCCCTGGAACATTAATTTCAAAGCAGTCCCAAGAGTAAATCAAAAGAGAGAAAGCTCACTGGGCGAGAGAAGTAGGGAGCGGAAACCACACTTTTCGAGTGAAAAAGGACTCAGGGAGCAAGTATTATGGTAAATTAATTTCCCTGAGATTAATGTACAAAGTAAATATTTTAGTGCAAGTACTTATCTTCTAAAAAGTCGGAGGAGGCATACCTTCTCTCTCCCTTCCCCCTTCCCCCTGCCTCGCTCTCCCAGTGTGTGTGGAAACAGCTTAGATGCATAAGGAGTCTAATGAGACAAGAGATTCCAAGCTGGCTGATGGCTCTCATCAATCACCTTTCTCCTTTGGAGGTGTGATGCCGGCCGGGGGGAAGGGGCCACAGAGGGTCGGGTGGGAGGGAAGGCATCAGGCTTTTAATCTCAATAAGTTAATAGACTTTCTGCTCTGGTCCTGCTAAGTAGAACTTCATCCCTGTTGTTAGCAAACAAGCAGCAAGTACACAGGAGGCTGTCTCAGGAGCTGCTTGGCATTTCCACGTTACACAGTTAATTTGTGTTGCAGCTGAAATTAGGAGATCTAAATAAAGTTAGTCGATACGCCGATAACAGCCAGTTAAAGGTTACTAAGTACTGAGTTTAAGAAAACCAAGCCAGATCCTGCAGCAAATGCTATACTTTCCTTTGGTTGTTAAATATTTTAGCAGTATGTTCTCGCTCATGGCAAATGTTTATGATTCCTTGTACAGCTGAAGGCATAAACAATGATTGTTGCAAACTCGTCAACCACACAGACACAGTACAATGAATTAATAACATTTTCAAGCACTAAATGTGCGCAGATGTCATGTTGTGTAGACATCCAAAGGTGGAATTGGCCATTGGCAAAAACTTCTTCCCAAAGCAGTGAATGTCTGATCGAAGCTGAGCAACTGAAAATCAGGAGGGCTGGCCTGCCAAGCCTTAAAGGTCTAGTTACTCAAAATATGAAGAATGCATTATGCAATGTGTTTTGCCTGTGCTATAGACATATGCACACATTTGCAATGCATTGCTATTTGGCTTACTACCTTACATATTAACACATTCGCAGTGGCAAAGCAGAGGCATGCAAAGTTGGGATATACTGTAGGTACAAGTTGTAGCTGATACCACGAGCGAAGGATCCGGGATATGTTAGCAGCCATGTATTTAGCCATGTTAGGATTGGAGTTGAAGTTGCTCCATTCTTGTCCTCATACAAATAAACATGAAATAAATACAATATTTAGGAGCTGTTTTTGTGTCATCTGCTCAAATCAAGGTGACAATGTTTTCTAAATTTAGGTGATACAGCTCTTGTAACTGTAAACTGCATACCCGTCACACTAAAATACAAAACTTTACAGGTAGAAATCCTAACAAACGGGGATGAAATGAAAAGTTTTACAGTGGTTAATCTGACTATGATCCTAGTATCGTTCCCTTTTTGTCCGTATCAGTTTGTTCCACCATGGTTATTAATTCAGAGAGCATTTCACATGAACTTTTGTGTTGGTCTTTGATAATATATCAGAGAGAATGTTACAGTCATTTTAAAGGCAGGTCAAACATTGCTGACCATGGCTTTAAGAGATAATGTTGTATTTGTGCCTTTGTCCTCTTTGCTGTACTCATGTGACAGTTCTTAATTAATTATCCGCACACTGGACCGTACCTCTGGAGGAAGAGGGGGGTAATGTGAAAAAAAAATATGTAGAAAATGTATTTGGGTTGACTGTCCAGCTATTAATAATGATTGTGTTTGGATAAATAGTGCCCTACTTTCAGAATCTGTGGCTCTAAATATTCCCAATAGGCTGCTTCCCCTCCTGTATTGATTGATTGGTATAGTGTTTAAAGGTCATAGTCATAAAACATCAGGATGTAATTAACACACTGTGATTTTTAACCAGTGGTTAATGTATTTGGTGCCGACTTTTAAAGTTATTGCTTGTGTCTCAGTCGAGTGTTGGGATTACCTCGTGTTATTTGACTTTAAGATTAGGTGCAGAGGAAATGTAATTTCTGATGAGTCCAAAAGGGGCAGATAGGTCTGCCAGGCCTGTGATACATGTCCTCATATGGTGTGTCTTTAATCATGTTCCCTTTAAGGTAAAGATGGACTACCGTGTGTCCTTTTCCTCTGAACAACTAGCCTCCAAAATACTAAAAAACCTGCTTACATTCACAGCAGAGTCCCCATGAAAACATGATAGATGTGATGGTTTCCTTATGGCTACTTTAATCACCTTCTTCACAGGAGCACATTTTGGCTGAAGGGAAACAATGAAGCTGCTTTTAACCCAACGCAAACTGGCTTGGCCTTGATATGACTAAAAGCTCCAATCCCACTGATGGATGGGTCGCTAACAGCTTTATTCAAATTTGCCTTTTTAGGACCGTCACCAAATGTGTTCCATTGCTTTCAGTCTCTCAGACTGCAAGTACTCACCACTATAATTAGCAACATGTTAATAGCTCGCTTTATAAACGCCTATTCCTCAATAACAAAGAAAACCTGTGGCAACATATTCATTTTGTTGTTACGTTGGCATTTGAGTCTGTTCATGTTTCCTCTAAGATTGAAATCACATGTTTTGGTTTGAGAAGACATTTGAATGTCTAAGCTTTCTTTGTCAACAAACATTGTGTTTCTCTTCTTTACAAATATCCTAAAAGCCAGAGAAGGCAAAGGTTTGGATTATGGCAACGAATTAAAAAAAGATGTATTATTTCAACAATAGCTTTATAAATGATTACTTAAATAATACATTTTATAGAAATCTAATTTTAAGTTCAATCATTTTAATTACAAGAAGATTTCAGGTAGCGCTCTCTTGTTTCCAAATGAATTGCAACAGGAATTCTGAATGTAACAACCTTAATGTGATCCAGATCTAAAGCTTTGTCTCAACATGAAATATGTGTAAAATCAGATGGATTATTTAAAATTATTTTTTGGTAAAATACCAGATTGATTTGGAAGGCAGTCTTTTTTTTACTGACTCGAGTTTCTGCGAAAGCTCCAGCCCACATGCTGTAAAGAAATGCAGGATGTAGCCTCTTAGTTTCAAACTCTGCATGAGCGTGGAAAGACATTAAGCTGTCATTTCTCTAATGGCCTTCAACTGGAGACTTAGTTGCTTCTAAAAGGAAATTTAAATGTATGCAAGGCAGCTTCAAAATTAGCCATTTCTCAGATTCTCAAAAATAAATGTTCTTAATGTTTTGTTGGTCTCAATTTGTAGTTCTAAGTCTTCGATATATGTTAATACTTGTTTTTGGTGTGCACATGTTGGTCCCATTTAGAGGAAACATAAAATACAAAGCTATAAACCTTTAATAAAGCTTTCCTTAGTTATAAAGCCACTGCAACAGCAACCTGATAACCTGGGTTTGGTAGACGTGTAACAACCTGCTGCCTTGCTCCTCAAAGGTGTTCAGGAAGTGAACTGGCACCTCTCCAACAACCAGACCAATTCCCAGATTTGGTCCGCACCTGGACTAGAATTGGCGATCCTTCGGTTCCCAACACAAGTCCCTACGGACTGAGCTTCTGCCACCCCCACATCCGCTCCTATATGCAGTCTATTCTCTTTGTCTATTGCTTCATTAGGAAGCTAAAATGTGACATTAAAACAGGATTTACAAAATCACTTTGCTGTAACACTTATCAAATATTCCTTCCTTTACATCCATAAACAGCAGGCTTACCAAATTGCCTGCAAACAAAAAAAACACGCTTTTTGGATTTCCTTCGTCAGCAGCACTGTTCCACCTTTAGAAGGAAAAATCAGCACAAAAGAACCTGATATGAGTGGAAACCATGACCCAGTAATTTAATCAGAGCGACTCAAATCAAAGGAGGCAAAAGTTCAGGATCTGAATGCAATGAAATGTATCAGTTCCTTAGAACCTCCTGACATCGCTCACTTGTGGAGGAGCAAGCCGAGACAGAAAGGCCTGAGTAATGAAGATGGATGCATTCTGTTATCAGGCAGCCACTTACGGAGGCCTGATGTAACCTTAAACATTGAGGATAGCTCAGTTGCACAAAGAATCTAATTAATGAATCGCAGCCATGTAGGAGAACAAGGCAAGTGTGCATTTGCAGATGAATTCCAGACACTAATCAAACGCGGTTTAAGTGGTTTGGTTTGTCTCCAGAGCAAGGCGATATTTGGTGAGGATTTAAGGCTGTGTTTGTACACTGACATGATGACTGCACGTGTGCTCAAGTGTTTATACATATGTGCCTGTGTGAGGATTAATGCTGCTTTTTTTAGTGTTGTACTTAAGTGTTTTTGAAGTGCAACGCCAAGGGTGAAACACAGGTCTGGAGGGACAGAACAGGTGTGAGGCTGGATTATTGAATTGATGCTAACAATAGGGGTTTGTTTATTTTTCATTATTGAGACGCTACAATCACAAGAGTTATACTCTTTGGCGCAATCACTCTCACTGTTTTTCTTTGAACACGTAAACACACTACACAATTTTGTGTCGAGCTGAAAGGTTATAATAAAGAGACAGTTCTCCCGTAATGTTTTTAAAAAGGGAACAAAACCTTCCCCTTGAGTGAGCAGGAAATAGTTTAGTTTCTTAAAGATGTGTGGGATTGATGTTTTACTTAATTAGAAAAACTTAACTTAGTCAGATGGTATGCCTGTGATTCATCAAAGTTTAACATTGAACAAAGCTCAACCTCTTCTCTGTCTGTGTTGCTTAATTTTCAGACCTCTGAAATGCTGCATACCTGCTCTGGCAGGTGATGTTTATCATTGAGGTAGCATGTTAGCATGCTAACATTTGCATAAGAGGGAAAGTGGTCATGTTTCTGATTATGTACACCGTGTTGGGAATGATCCAATTTATACTGTGATCATAAGCCAAAGAAAGAAAGAAAAGTGGTCCATTACTGACGGTTTTCACAAGATGTTTAGAAGATGCTCAGTTCCTGTAAACATAAAATACTTCACTGTCAATGTATCGTTTTCAAGACAAGAAGAGCGTAATTAGATCCTGATTATAATGTAAACTTTTGACTTTTTTGCCTGAGCTGTAGTTTTTTTCTTATTTACATTTGTGTGGGTAATAAGTCAGAACTGTAACATATATAGACTGTCTCCCATGATGAATAATAAAAGGTGTTACACCTCTTCAATAAGCCATACAGACTGCTTGTTGGAGGGTTTAATCCACTCTAACTCCGCTCTCAGAGGTTTTGGACAGCACTCAATGTGTGCGGACAATCCACACAAGCTCACAGAGTGGAAGTGTGTAGGGAGAGGTTTGAGAAAGGCCCCGACTTTTCAATTCATCCAATAGGTGTTTAAATTATGGATGGTGGATGTGGACTAAAAATCATTATTTATTTTTGATTTATTTATTTTCTACATTTTATTTATAGTGGTTTACTTACATTATTAACACAAGCTGACCATACATAATTAAGACAAGCAAAAAAAAAGTGATAATGAAAAGAAATACCTGTGATAATGTTAAATGAACAGTAATGAAGCACCAAGAGTACATTCACATCTTTTTAGTTTTGCTCATAGAGGGAGAGGGGCGGAGCAAGGTGGAGAGGGACAGACAGTGAGAGGAGAAATAGGCGAGCCGCTCTACGGAAGGAATGTATAACGTTAATGCAGCATAAACTATCTTGATATAAACAATAATGTCTTACCCTATATCTTGTTTAGCTATATATTGATGTATCTTAAAAACTCAATACAATGCCCAGCCCTAGTTAAGATATAAGGTTGAACCCCCGACTCCTCCACCTATAGAGTCATGATCTGTAGTGTTTGTGGCTTTGCATTTGACTATTTTCATACACCTTAAAACAAATGTTGACAATAGATTTCTGTTATTTCACAGATCAGTCCGTTATTGTGCAGTGATTTCATTCGACTTGTTTTGTCATTCTCTCTCTGGTCCAGTACCAGCTCCAGAGGACTTCTCCGTGGTGGTTGATGAGCCTCCAGTGGCAGATGTGGCTCGTGCTCATCACTGCTTTAGCTTTGCTGTCTCTGGTGCCGTATGTTGTTTACCGCATGATGACCGCTTTCACCAACCCTCCTCCTCCCGTCACCTTTAAAGTGGCAGCAGCCTCTTTTGGACTGCTGACAGAGATCCTGCTGATCAAGTGAGTATTTGATGTTTTTACCATTTCTTTATTGACCTTTAGTATCTGTACTTTATATTTCAGATGTGTCCTTGGTCTGACCTTTGCTTTACATACAAACACGATGACAACATGAATGATTAAAATAAGATATATGTGTTCTCATCAGCTAAATACAAACTATATTTTCATTTTTTATGCGTGTTTCAAAACGAGAAGTAGCGAGCGTCATCAAAATAATCATCTCTGAAAACATGCCCCTGACCCCCTCCACCCCTCACCTCCACCTCTCTTGTTTTCACTTAGTCTTATTTCCCATTTTGATATTGCTAATTGGAATAATGCCTGCGGTACTGTAAACCATTAGTAAATGAACAGTCTGTTTTTATCAACATCTAGCTTGTAAATAATGCATTAGACGTCCACCATGAACAATATCTACTCTGTGATTAAAAAGCAACATACGGCTGGTACTGTAATCAGATTACAAATACTCGTTATGTAATCTGTAATTGCCTAAAGTAGAAACTCAAACCAGGCTGTGGATCTCGATATAAGATACCTTTTGGATCAGTTTGACTTAAAAAACACAGGGAAAGTGACTTTAATTAACAAAATGTTGGGATTTGGACGAACACCCTTTCTACTAACACTCATTATAAAACACGGTAGAAATAGGAGTGATGTAACCCCCAATAACTCCAAAGAGCTTTTTGTGCCAGTAGCAACATTCAAACTTTATGCTCAACATCTCCCCTTCCTCCAGTATTTGTCTTAAGTTAAATAAGAGCGGCTGTTTGTAATTAACTCAACAAGGCTCGTAACTTTGTCCCCCATTAACTGCCTTTGCAAGGAATGCAGCTAGTGAACTGGTAATTAATAAATACGGTTGCACTGGTAATGTGCTTCTGCATCATTATGTTGTTGAAGCCCTTCTCCACGCTTGTAATGAGCTGTAATTCTATGACAGGAAATTGGTTTGTTTACAACACTTTGAGCTGCTTCAGACAGGCTGCGTTCTTGGCAGATCTCAGCTGCAGGTATTTGTTCATTGTTAAGAGCTGAAAGAGGTTCAAACATGTCGTCATGCTAACAGTTAAAACACTGACACTCTGTTAAGGTGCTTTCAAAATAACTCACCATCACACTTTTAGCTTGTTTTGAATCTTCAGAAAACAAGTCTTAAATGAAAACAGTAACACTACCATCACATTGTAGGTTCTGTACAGTATAGGAACAGAAACACTCAAACTGATTATGATCTGAAATCAAGGAAGTCTACTGAGTGCTTTAACTTGTTGAAACAAACCCATGAAACTTTAAGACCTTGACTTCCTTTAATAATGTTATTTCTGAGACAACAACAACCCTCTTCCTACATCCTCATCTATTGGACGGCTCAGATGATGAAACGGGCCTGTGCTGTTCGAATACAACTGTTTTTAAAGCGGCCCACTTCCTTGTTTGAGCACAAAGTTCTTTCCCATCTCCTGCGGACCATACTCGAGAACACATGAATCGGGCTCAAGGCCACCTCTTGAAGTGGACTGGGGCACCTGAGTACAGTATGAGAACGGGACATTTGTGTTCACACTGATCAAACTAACCAGACTTTGGGTTCAAGAGTACCCGGTTCCAGGCCCGGGTCCCTAATGTGAAACGACCCTTAATCTCAATGAGGATATCCTGGTTAAATGCATCATTTCTTTTCCATTAAATGT
Organism: Labrus bergylta; assembly: GCF_963930695.1. Lineage (NCBI taxonomy): Eukaryota > Metazoa > Chordata > Actinopteri > Labriformes > Labridae > Labrus > Labrus bergylta. Next base: position 27,213,827 of record NC_089200.1, read on the forward strand.
CAGATTGAATGTTTTTAGCCACGTCATGCACATATACTGTATCTGTTTCCATTTTTTATTTTTATTTTACAATGCATTCAAATACAAAGAGGATTTTTTGTAAGTTATTGTATCCTTAAATCTTAGGTAGAATGGTTTGAATTAGAATATCACATTGGATCTGCTTCTGATTTGCTCTTCGGTCTGCAGTTTGTGTTTTCATCCAATGACATATTCATTACAACATTTATCCAATATCAAAATCTGATTTCTAATATCGTCCTTTTTGAGTCTATAGCTTTACCTCCCGTTAAATTACAAATCCATTTATTCTTTTGTTAATTATCACAGTTTAATGCAAATAATGACTACATTAACATTAAGATTTATTTTTTTTGCTGTTCTAAAGGTTTTAAGACAATTAGTGTTTTAAACATCCTACAGCATTGGTGCGATCCCACTGCTCTAAACAGGTTTTACCGCCAACTGATGCTCACATTATTACTGGTACAATAGGAAGGATGGTGGGTGCCCTTATTAGCATTGTTGGGCCTCACGGACCCGTCCCCCATGGTGCTTTTGCTGCCTGGGATGTGCCAGCCTCCTGCTGCCCCCTGTCAGGGTGCATCTCAGTCACCCTTTAGCCTGAGGGGGGGAGTTTTTATAAGGAGCGAGCCCCTCGTCTCTCACCCACCGCAAGGCCTTGTTGTGTTTGCAACAAGGAGAAGATAAAGATAAACAACGTGCTTTTGAATTTAACAGTTCAGCAGGAGTTTTTATTGTGATCGATCCATGTTGTGTACTCACATGTTCATTTGCATCAACTACTAAAATGGTAACTTGTAATATTGCCAGGGGGGTGTATTGGCAGGGGGAGGCTGAAGCTTTTTGCCACCTGCCTCTGTTACCTGTAGTCAGTTGCCATGGCTACAACACTTTAAACACAAGTTTGGTATGTAACAAAGCCATTAAAAGGTTTAGTTTTTATTGTTCTGAAAACATTTGATGAAAAGTTTTGGCTAAATCTTCACAGCATAATGAAATGTATTCTTTATGTATTTAATTAGTGCGTTGCTTTTTTCTCGTGCTGTTCGGTTTGTTTAAAGGATAAGGGGATAATCTACACTTCTGTTATGTGCCATCAAGAGACCTACATATAATAGTTGTATTTTAGACAGAGCGATACTATTTCCATGTGCAATACATATCATATAAAAAAAACTGAAACATATCAGAGAGGCTCAATATTGCCCTTGGTGACACGTTCCTGCAAGCCCGTAAACATATGCTCTTAATTAATGCACAGCTGAAAGTAGTCCTTAACCATAGTGTTACTACACCCCTTTAAAGTTTGCTTAAAAGTATAGTTGCCAGCTCTCTGAAGAAAAAAACAAGCTTTATTTATGTTATTGAAACTCTTATGGTTTTATTTGGGAAAACAAATCTCTATTTTACAGATACCTGCAACTAAATGCAGAATCTGAAGGCAAAGGATGATATTTTGGTGTTGGAGGTGTTCTGGTTTCCATTTTTTGTCCATGTATTATTGACAAGTCATGTTTTTTAGCATGTTTTGATTGAATGCAGGAATTTGTTTTGGAAGAGGAGCGAAAGAATGGCAAACATTTACTGCAATACAGTCCCAGAACTTTGGTATGACAACAGTTTGGCTTTTTAATTATACAGAAACTTCACTTCTGAATACAAAAGAAGAAAACTGTGGACTAGTGTAATGCCATTGTTCAGTGGTTGTGTACTGTCTTACTGTTGTGAAGATGTTGTTTGTGTATGTTTTGTTTCTTCACAGAGACATTGTCTCTGTCTCCTGCCCAGGGACTACAGATGTAAATTAGCTTATAGCTAACTCTGGTACAGCTAATTGGCTGTACACTGTCCCTGTCAAAATAAACAAATGAATAAATAAAATAAAATAAAATAAAAACAATCCAGTCAAAGATGGGGGGGGTTGGCTTCCACTCAACTTGAGCAGCTCAAAGTTGTAGTCAGAATGTACGTTTACATCAGGCAACCTCTGAGGTCGAAAAATTGTACCTGCAGTTCCTCGAGTGTCCACTTGAGGAAGGCTCCAAAAGACCTGGAAGTCCCACCCCATATTAAAATTTACCGAAACTTTTATAGTCAACATTTTCCACTATTGTAACTGCCATGGATGGGCTTCCAAACAGCCCTTCAGAAACCAGTGGATGACATCACTCAGACTTTGTCCATGCTTATATACAGTCTAATGTTTACATGCAAAGTTAAGTCAAACTACAGTCACAGCTTGATTTGGCTGTTTGTTTTGGTCTAATGAGCTGGTCCCAGTACACAAGTACTGGGTAAGAATCAACATAAGTATGTCTGACTTCAGACGGAGGCGCCCTTTCATCTGGTTTATAGTGGACCTTCTTCCTGTTGACCTACTATGACCGATACCGAACAATCAACAAACAAGTTAGCAAGTGGCAGACTGGTTGTGGACATCTTTACAGCTCTTTGCATTTCGTGTGTACTCTACTTACATGCATGATATGTCTTGTGCTCGTGGAGATGTCAGAAGGTAGAGGACAATGCTGCTCGACTTCTGGGTCAAAGCTCAGTGTGGGAACTAAGATTGTAAGAACTAGATTGCCTAGGCCAGTTTGGGGCCGATTGATATGGATCCCTGCAAGAGTAAATGGATCTCCATCCACATTATCTAGGTGTGTTCATCTGACTGAGAAATTTCACTTCAGTTTACATGTATCTTAAAAGTCCAGGTTTAGTGGGACTAACACAATAAATAAAAGTTTTTAACCTCTTGTAAACCAACTGACTGAAGAGGAGGTTTACCAAAGTCAAAGTCATCTTTATTGTCAATTTTTGCGTTACATAATGGACATACAGATAAGTCAAAAAAAAGTTTCTCTCCAAACCACGGTGCACACTGTTAAAGTATAAAAAATACAAAATGTATAAAGGATAAAGAATAAAATACAGATTTAGAAAAGTACAAAGATATTGTGCAAAAAGATGTGCATTCAAAACAACAGCAACAACTAATGTGCGTGGACGTGAAAGAGATGTTTCAAATGTGCTCGCTACACTGAAAGCCCTGAAACATTTACCTGATTTTAAGGTTGGTTATCAAGGCTAGTTCCTCAGAGACTTCTTGCAAACTTCTTCCAAAATAATCCTTCTAATCCCAATCCCAGTCCCAGTGTTTTGCGCTCTCACTTCCTACTTGACATTTCAAACCTCTAAACTGATCTGTTTTACGCCCTCCTTGTTGCGCTGCAGGATTGTTATTGGACACATTCACAAAGTCACATGACATTTGTCAGGCTTGAGCTGCCTTTCAGAGGGCTGTCACACAATATGCGCCCTCTCCTTCCTTTACTGTCAGGGCGAGAGTTTGGGTGCTGAGACAGTGGCCTGACCATGCAGCTCTGCTCTGTGAATTTTTATATGCCACTGCCTGGAGGTTAGAAACTCTAATTATGCCGTGTTAGATTTATTAAAATAGATTATGGAAATGTTAATTAAGTCATTAATTACATTATTTAAGCAGCATTGACAGATAAGGGAGTGTGTGTGTGCATGAGTGTGTGTGCAGGGGGTTGTCGAGCTCCCTGGGTGGTTTAAAAGGATGTGATTGGTGACAGGGGACACTGTGGAGATGGCGTCTAACCGCCAGCGCTGACATGATACAAAGTGGCCTACACTGCTCTCTCACCTCACGCTACTGTCTGCAGCAGTTTGCAGAGCTGCCTGAGGACGAATAGCTCATCGGCCTTTTGCAGATATAAGTGTACACAAGGGGACTAATATGCTTTTTTTGATGTAACAACAACACATAAGTTAACCAAATTTAGAGAGAGAGAGTACTTTGTTTAAAGTGTAGACTTGGTGCATTCTGCTTTACATTTTCTCTTGTTTGAGCATTCAGACGAAGCATTTGCAGTGACATTTAAAGAAGAGGCCTCAAACCATATTTCCAAGCTGCTCCGAAGGAAAACACAACAGCACTATTGTGAGATGAATTACCCTGCAGTTGATACTATGGACTCTCTTATCTGCTGACAGTTTAGTTACCACAAAGCACGAGAAATGTGTTTTCCAATTCTCTAAGAATTGAGCTTTTCTTTGTCCCATCAAACCTATATTAAGGGAGGGAAAACTGCTCTGATCACACTTGATAAGAAGCAAATGATAGATGTTGTAAACAAGCAGAATGCTTCAATTCTGATCTGAGGCATTGATTTGCCTCAGAAGCCAATTACCATGTGGACTGAAGTTATGTGTTCAGTGAGTCTGCAGGGAGGGGGCTGACTTTTCTTTTTATGTCCAGTGTATTACTTTGTACAAAACAGGCCTTTAAGGGTTTAAACTGTAACATGTATTAACGGTTATTGTTGGAAATAATGAGCAGCAGAGTTGACTCCTCAGGTCCTCTGTCAGGTTGCCAGGCAGCACTTGAAGGTGTATGTCTTGATATTAATTTGCCACTGATTGTAGTAAATTATATAGTAAAAGGGTGGACAACCACCTCAGAGTCGAACTATCATGATTAGCTCCCACACAGAGCTCATGATAACTACTGTGATAGTTAGTATGCACCAACATGAAGAATCACATGATACCACCACCTCCCCACCACCACCACCACTAAAGGACTTGAACATTCAAATGTTCCTGTGTGGTAGCAGTTGAAATCAGTGTTAAAGAACAAAGTACTACTACATGAATATTTTTACCTGAGATATTATTAACCCTCAATCTTTGAACCCATTGGCTATGTTCTGACAAGGTTATATCCTTTGGGAATGGTGGCCAACTTTTCAGGGCCTCCGGTGTTGCCAGCAGTCAGTGATGAAGGACTCCCGGCAGAGACTTCATTTTCTGTGCATTGCCTTTTTTTATAGCCCACACTGACTATTTTCCCGTGTAAACACAAAGCCTTCTGAAAAGCTATTGGATGATTAGCGTCGTACCACAAAGACGCACGTCCATGTTGTTGTGTATTGTGATTGTACTGTCGATATTTGTTGTATGAATTGGCCAGGTGGCAGACGAGTTTCCCCGCTGAGGATTTTTATTTTTTTAATGTTATCTAAGAAATGAATAACTGGAAACAATTTACAGACACAACAAACCAATAATTATAACTGTTGTTAAAACTGCCGTATTACTGCTTAAAGGTTTGTCATGTTGAATACAACGCATTGCTCTTACCCATCATAATGTAAATAATGTTTCATTAGATTCAAATAAGTTATTCCTACTTTATTTTTTCTATCTATTCTATTCTTTGTAGTTGTGCATCTGTGAAGTCCACCACATGATACTCTTAACAGCCCCTTCCTCGCTGCTTCATTTTACATGATGGAGGCCCACCAGTGTTAAAGAGTTCAACCTCTTTATATCAATATTTGTGTCTTCTTCTTTTGTTTATCTCCTTTTTACCCTTAGTTAATAACATATAGATTTTTATTTTGCCTTGAACTCCCACGTTCAGCTGCGTAGTGGAATTTTAAGATTACTTTGCTTCTGTAATCTGACCAATTAGGGATCGCAGGTCAGAGGTCAGGTCCCAATTCAGGGTTGACCCTTAAAGACCTCATGACCTCAGCAGGCTCTTTTAAATGTCTTTGTTGATGTTTTTGTTCTTTTGTATTTTAATCTTGTGCATTATTTTTATTTGTGATTTATGTCTATCATCTAAGTTTTACATACATCATATAAACTGTACGTACTTGTTCATTTAATGCCTGTATAATGACATTGAGCGATCACCAGACAGCTCTATACTGTAACAACCTTGGCTTCAGAATACTTCCATGTACACATAATATACATTAGCTAATTTATTTAGTAACAAATGTCATTTTGTACAAAGTGCATTGAACATAGAGCGTCTGTAAGCTGTTCAATGTCAACTTGTTTGATTTGATTTTCTACCATATGTGCTCTCTAGGGAAAATGTTAGATCATGCTGAATCCTGAACAAAGGAACCTTTTTTTTCTCTTGATTGGAGTGACATGAAGCTCTGTGCTCAGGCAAAATATAAACATTGATTAACAAATGGGAATGAGAACTCAAATTGTCCTTAAATCTCATCTGCTTTTCTGCTTGTTACGGCTGTTTTGCCGTAACAAGGAAACACTGATGGAAACCAGAACTAATACAGGAAAGTAAAATAGCTCGTCTCTTGTTCTTCTGTAACATGTAAGCCAGGAGATGTTTCACTCGTACATGTTGCCTGCTTAAATTATTATAAAATCTGCCGACTAACTTCTCTTAAAGTCCACATACCAACAAATTCTAAGTTGTTAGCTTAATCTGCTTTTGAACTCAAGTGACACAACATGTTCCTTTCAAAAAGAACAACACAAGACAATAACATAACCCTTTGAAGATCTAAATACCTCTCTGATTCTGTATTTGATCATACCTATAAACCCCTCTATTTCAGCCCTGATCAGAACAGGCTGTTTCTGTGTCTGTACCTTTAAATGTTAATGGTCTGTGTCTGACCACGCCCCCTCTCTGGAAGGGCTTCGGTGGCTCTGGCTTTCTTGCACCATGCCCTGTTGTTTACGGTGAGAAGGCCGACTCAGAGGGTAGAACAAACACCTAGCTGTGGGAGTGTCGCCCACCTGGGGGAGGGGTTACTGCCCTTTGTGATGTCATAAAATGAAAGCAGACATTTTGTGGAACAGGCAAAAGATGGAGAGGATGGACTTTTCTCATAATTGGGGAGTTTGTAGCCAGGCTAGGGACACATATCAGTGTTAGAAAACCATGGTTAAGTGCATTTTGCATAATATGTGACCTTTATTAAGCAGCAACCTGGATTTCACAGAACGTATCCAGCACTGTAAGTTACAGTTTGTAGAAGCAAATGTCAACACAAGAGGTTATGCTATTCTACCCTCAGAGTGTGTAACTGTTAATGTTGCAAATGGACTTTTATGAAAGAACTATAGTTAGAGGTGACCGTACCTTACTTTTGTCCCTTGGTGGTGTTTTCTCAGGTGTCTGTCCAGCTACCTCAGCAGTCGCTACCAGCACGCCGAGCAGATCTCCTTCACAGTCCGACCAAGATGGTTTGAGGAGGACCGATCGAGGCCGGGCAGCTGGGATCGCTCAGAAGCCGCTTCAGCAGCAGCAGGTCACGCTACATCTGCGGCCTCATACAGTCGAGTGGAGGAAAGAAAAGTGGATGTGTTGAAGAGTGGATGTCTGAGCTTTTACTGAACCACTAACAGAAGGAGACTACAGAACACAGGGTGAGAGTAAATCCTCTGGGTATTATAGGTTTCTAACAGCCGTTCAAGATATCACATCAGTTTATCAGCGTGGTATTTATGAGATCTTGCACTTTAAAGCCCATTTTTGAGGTGTCAAATATTCATATTTTCCTCTATATCAAAGACTCTCACTTAATTCAGCAAATATATTCTCACATATTGCAAATTGATCGTCAGGCAGCTAATGCACGCAGCTTTCATGAGTGTGTTCAGGCTCAGAGAGGGAAAGAAAGCCTGAAATCACTCTCTTTCCTTAATGATGTCCACACAGAGACAATGGGGCGCCGCTCTGATTAGTGTCACCTGTCCTTGTGCATCTCATCAGCTCCATTATGGCTCCGGCTCCCATGCTTCTCCTGCTAATTGAATAGCCTGTGAAGTGGTGACGAGCACGGGGGCGAGAGCAGCGTCTGTCCCGCTGCTGCTGCACAAATGAGAGTAAAGCTTCCCAGTGAGACGCTGCTGTAGTTCTTACAGCATAAACCATTATCATACAGATAGAAAAGGTGCTAACAAGTAGCGCTCATCTTATATTACCATCACATCATCAACGAATTATGTTCATATATAACAGCTTGAATCAGCTTCCACTCCTTTCAGGGGGATGTAATGCCACAGGAAACATTTCTTCAGTATCAGCGCGTTCTATTTGAACACAGCCATTAAACACTCGCTTATAGTTTGCAATTATACATGAACGTATCTGCACATGGCAAAGCAAACATTTGACATTTCTGGAGATACACTCCTTTGTTTTTCTATCAGAAGTTGGACAATAAAATGATTTGTACTCACCAATACATCTGTTGAGTGTACCGTTAACCTAGCTTAGCATAAAGACTCGGTTTAATGGCAACCAAGTCTGCCTTGATGAACCTCAATAGATGACAAAATAACACAATATATCATGTCTGTTCAGTCTCTACCGAAACCTTCATTTTTATGGTGTTTTTTTTCACTCATCTCTCGTGTCAACTTTGCAATCCTAAATAAACAGATCTTCTGCTTTCAGCTAACAGCTAGTTGAGAAACACTTCACATCTAATTTAATGTGACTGTAAAGCAACACATGACGGACTTTATGAAACCGTTCAGTAATGTTAAGGAAAAAGAAATGGGTTGTATTCTAGGAAATTCTTTCATCTTGTTGATGACTTGTCAGTATTCATTATGTGTCCAGTTTTAAATAAATGGGTAGTCGGCTCTAATCGACCTTATTGGAAGAAAAGTCTGAATTGTTGCTCTGTCATCACCAAAGAAAACGTTATGTGGCTTTTTTTAGGAAGTTCTCTTGAAATGCATTCATTGCTATCTGTAAATAAATGCTCCTTTATAAAAGTTACCTGCTCTTAACAGTTATGTGTCCTATATTATATTGAATAACTGAAAATTGTGTCACTTTTATAAAACGACTGAACTTCTTCACTGTTCAATAATGTTTATATGTGGAAACAAATAAAAAAGCGAGGCTGGCCTCTATCTGATGTTTACACTGACTAACTTTCAGGACTATCTGTATTTAGCCAAAAGAAAACACTTTAGATATTTTTCAGATCTGCAGAGAAAGTCTTTTATTTTGAGTTGATAAACATTGCCAGCTGTGATGCAGGGCTGTACTGTCGGTTCCTCTCCTGCCAGCCAGGAGCTTTGCTGTTATCTGCGTGTGCCCGAGGCACAGCTAATGTAAAAAGATCCTCCTCACTCTGCTCTGCTCTGTTAGCAGTGAGCTCTGCAGGCTTATCCTGCTCAGTCCTCTCTCCGTTTCACCTCTCTGTCACAGCCAACCGACTCTCAGCTGTGCGCCGCCTCGGCTCGGGCCTTTCTGCGGACAGAGTGGAAGAAGTACAGCAGTATCTCACACGGCTGTATCTGCTAAATGCCACGACAACAGGACTGCAGAGGCTTCCCAGTGTCCCCATGCCTGCATGGTTCCGGGGGCTTAATGTGTGCGTGTGGGGCCAGATGGACACTTTCATGAGTGTATGAGTGTGGATTATTCTGCCGGCTACATCTGGGGCTCCACATGGTACAGCAGACTGCAGTAAGAGAGGCAGGTGGCCCCCTCCAGTGGGCTCTCTTACATCTATACCCTCCGACAGGGCATCGCAGCAAATGGCAGACAGAAAGGTTACGAGGTGATCCCGCAAGACAAATGCTTCTCTGAATCCAGGAAAACAACATGTCCTCTTCTGTCCTTTACTACCTCTCTGACAGCTCACCATGTCCAGGTGACACAGACGTCCTTTAATTACTCTTCCTTTCGTTGTTTTATTCTACACATGTTTCTACAGTTTTGGGTGCAGTGTTTTGCTCAAGGACACTTACATTAGTAATGTGAGCGAGAGGAGCCAGGGTTGGGAAGCCAGTTGAATGATTAATGGTCTACCACCTGAGTCAGAGCTGCCCATAACATGAACATGCACCCATCATCAACACATCCTGACATTTTGTTCTGATTCATTTTTGTCAGCGTTTATGTCTGGGTCAAACAAGCAGATGATATCAGCTAGGCAGCAGGCACACGATAGAGAGCGAGGCTGGAAGCACTGAAAACACCAGCAATGTAACATTTAGCAATTTCTGACAGCTATTTAATTTAAATAAAGCAAACAATATATTTACAATATATACACTAATTTAAGGCAGTATTTAGTGGAAATGTTTTAGCTAATTTTAGTGTGCAACAAACTTCAACTCCCCCTTGGCAGATTATCCCTTTACATGTTATTAAGACCTTGTTTAAGATCAAGCATATACAGAGGAACATGAGCATTCTTTTGTCATGTTTACGTCCATATGTATTTGAATGTAACGCACATGAACTTTTAGCATTGCCTTGCCTCATAACATAAAGTAGCTTTATACTATACTATTATATCATTTGTATTATTCTATCATTTGTATTTTTCTTTTTATTGTTATTTTTGCTTATTTTATAATTAGTAGTAGTACTGTTCAAACCAAGGACCCCACATCCCCATCCGGTCACACTTGCTCTACATAACCCATACATTTCTATTGTTTTCATGTTTTTCACCAATAAAAAAAAAAAAAACTTTTAGCATTGCCCAATCTCAGTACACATTGCTTGGCTCTCCCCCTGGTTATGAAGTTTCAAATGGCCTGGTTAGTGGTCTTCAGTAAGAGAGAGTAAGAATAGGGGCGGAAAACTTTAGTGGGTGAGTTGACACATCACATGTTATATATTTCAAGTTTTAGAATTACAACATGGACATTTCTAGAAGCATAGAAAGTTCTATTGACAACAAATTTAACAATCAAAAAAAAACATTCTCCTTTGCCTCCTTATCAGGGGTGTATCAAGACTGTTTTTACTGGGGTGGACCACTGGGGCACTGACTTATGCGGGGCTGTGATGTGAGCACATACACACACAAATAAATATCAATTACTTACCCTTTCAAACCTCACCAAAAATAAATAATACATAACAGATAATGAAAAAGAACAGAAGAGGACAAATAGCCACCTGGGGTGGCCAATAAGATTTCTAGGGGGGCCCATGCCACACCTGGCCATCTCTGAACACACAGCTGGTCCTTATTTAATATATTTGATGGATTTGAACCATTACTTCACACAGACCAACATTTCCTTTGACGGTATAAAAAGAGGATGTGTATGGAAGCGGATCAATACAGTTTACTTGACTCAGGTACCTGTGATAATTTTCTGTTGTTTTATCTCAACTTATGAATGGCATTATCTCCAGACAACAACGCAGTTTTTAGAGAACCAGCATTATATCCCAAGATAATGACACAAATAAGTTGAGATCTCGGGAAAATGGCAAAAATTTACTTACATCACGAGAAGACAGTAGAAATGATTTGTATGGATGCATGGCCTCTTCTGTAGATGTGAAGGTGAAACCTTCATGTCAAAATCAGTTTGTTCAGTTTAACAATAAGATAACTAAAATCAAATTCACAATATCACACTGATAAAGTTTATGTTGTACTTAAAAAGATCAATGAAGAATTTGTTATGTTAACTTTTTAAACGTTTATATTGAAAATCATTCGACTTCAGACTTTGGATTCAGCTTTGATCCTGCTCACATAAACTCCTCTCCTAACGCCTCACGCTCATATTAGTTTGAACTCAAGCCAAGGCATTTGTGAAATCAGAGCTCATTAGATGAGTCCACCTCATAACGAGTGTCCAGATCCATCAGGAGAGATAAACCTCCCGCTCTGCGCTGACTGAGATCCAGTTGAACACACCCACAGCGCCTCAGACAACATGTGAACAGAATATTTGCTTTGAAGCACCAACACACAGACTGGAACCAGCATGTCAGAGTGCCAAAACGTCCTAGGATGTGAGTGACGGGGGATCTGCTTTGGACTTGGCTACCTGTTGAGGAGGATTAAACGAAATACAGATGGTGTTTACATATTAAACACACAAAGGAGATCTCTTCTGGTGATGGTGAAAAATGCTAAATAAAAAGGGGTTGTTGTTAAAAGTAAAATATGTCAGATAATAGACAATTATTTACCATGTTATTCATCGCCACTGCTTTGATGAAGACTTTTCTCTCCTCCAAGTGTCTCCACGTTTGCAATGAAATGAAATCAGAATCCCTGGCTGCAGATAAGAAGTCATGAATGATGCTTTTTTTTCTGTCCAGTGATAGAATCACATGCGACCCTGAGATCACCTCTGAAGGACGAAGGCTGCTGAGTGTCCGGCCGTGGACTGGCCGTCACCGCGACGCAAGTGGGGGTCGACTTGAATAAATTAAATGAATTACCAGCTGCCTTGTGCAGGCTCGCAGGATGCAGGGTGGCATGAACACGCCATTACAACAATGATAAGGATATCTGCGTGGCCTTGTGTTAAAGGAATTACACATAGCATCCCGAGCCTTTAAGGGAGGCTGACAGCTTTGCGCGCACTGGCAACTTGGTATGACATGAGAATGTGTGTGGCTGCAGAGCGTCTCGGCTGCTGTTTGGCCTGAGTCGAGTCAAGCGGGAGGGGGGGGGGGCACCGAGCGGTTGCTGAGAAGCAACAAAAAGAGAGAGAGTGAAGAGTTATTGTGATGCAAATGGACACAGTCTTGTGTTTAAACAATGCATTAATACATCCAGATAACATCGTGAGATGCACAATAAAACAAAATGATGTCCTCTGAGGTTATTTAAAGAGATATGACATCAGATCCTGACATTGCAAGAAGTGCTCACGGCCTGTCCGACTGCTTTTGTCTCCAGCTTTGATAAAAAGCAGATGAAGGATAGAAAGCCGCATTTAGAATCCTATCCACTATACGGGGACGTTATTTACATAATATTATGTTAAATATATTCGACTTGCTTCTAACGTTTTAATGTAAACCGAATTGAACTCCTAAGGAAGAAGTGATGTAGCTGAAACGCGGGACACGTGGCGAGGTGTCCGATAACTTTGTCTTCTACCTGTAATCTGATGCCGTGCTGAGAGGAGGGATCGGCCCTCACTTCCACGGGGTGATTTATGATTGAAGACACGTTAATAAAAATATCAAAACAATCTGAGCTCTGGTGAGGAAGATACCAGTCCGCTACGTACATCATGCTCGACAGGCCCGCGCAGGGAAGGGCCTGCTCTGTGATATTATGCTCCAGTGGATGCCCCGCTGCCCTGCACTTGAATAGAGTATGCAGCTGTTGTTTGTTTTTGGGAGGATCAGTGGGGGTAGCAGCACTCACACAAGGTGACATTAACGTAAACATGTGCACCTTGTAGCCTGCTGGATGAACACTCAGCCACGATGTATTTCCATCCCTTTAAATCCTAAAAAACTCATACAAGGTCTTTTCATTTTAAAGGAATGAGGAACTGCCTTTACTCGATTTAAATCTGCTCTCAATAGAGGATGATGATAAATAAATAACTAATAAATAGATCATTAACTGCCTAGAAAGGCTGCATGAAATGATACAGCTCCCTCTTCCCCTCTTCCTTCTTTTGATGGATTTATGTGGAGTATGGACGCGGAGTCATTTAGTATGTGTTAAAAGCTGCCGCAGAGAAGTTAGCCTGCAATACTCACACCACCCCACTCCTAATATCTCAATATGTTCCTGAAATCTCACTGACTTTCTGTCTCCATGTCATGCCCAACAAAACATGAAAATCATCACTCAGTATGCCGTCGAACAGAAAATGTTCCAAAAGACTCCAAACATGCTTTAATGCTGTTATCAGAGAGCACACAGTGAACTTGTGTTGTAGTACACTGATGACATTTTTAGTCTTACAGTGTTCCTTAATAAACACCTTTACATTTCTCAGGGGTTTTGGGATGTCTTTTTTTAGTTGAATCAAAAAAAGCAGCGATTATTTTTTCTGTGTTAGGTGGTTTAAATACAGCATTTAATGATATTCATCTGCGCTACCTCACCTTGCAGTTTGAGCATGGATGCTGAAAAAACGTTATTCTAAACATGAAGAATTTACCTCTAAAAGGTTGTGTATCACATGTGTGATTACAGAGACCACATTTAGACTTTTTTGTGCTTTTATTTGTGCTTATATCATTGAAAACAAGACAAACATTTAGGTTCAACAAAACTACTTTTTGGTGTCATCATGAATAGTTTTGTTCCTCATGAACTCTCTGTAAGTCTAAACCATCACATGTCAGAGGTAAAGGGTTACACATGCTAGTGTTAAGCTAGGTGAATAGTGATATTAAGTGTTTCCTCATTGGAACAGCTGTCTTAAGTCCTGTAATAAAGTACAGTTAAGGCATCAACATGCTTCAGCTGCAGTTACCTCATCAAACTGTAGTCCCAAACAGAGTTGGTAGCTGCTCCGCTAACATGTTCTGTTTTTGCTTGTGGACATTCAGATCAGCTATAAGCTTTGGCCTTTGATAGTCAGACAATACATCATACATGCCTGTTAGTTTAGAGAATACCACCATCATAATGTTGCTGCAGCTTTCAGTTTTGCGAAGGAAACAGTCTGGTAACAAATTTAAGTTTTACTGTTTTGTTTTTTTAATTTGTCTGTTTTCAAGCCTGCATAAAATAACTTCTAATGATTTTTTCTAACCTTTTTTAAGTGAGGTCATTATTTCCTCAGATCTCATATTCACTATTACTAATAAAAAAATATTGTCTTATCAGACCGTTCAAGTGCTCTCCATCAGTTATTATCACTGCCATTAGAATACTTCAGACCAGGCCATCCTCACTTACCGCTGAAAAACTCAGTAATGGGAATTTTGTTGCCAAAGTAAGATTAAGGGCGCGGTCACACTGGCCATCATGCCCAAGCACGCTTCAAAGCTAAAGTCCAGTTCGTTTGACCAGTGTGACCGCTCCGTATCGTGCTCAGGCACGGTACACTTCCTTGGCTTTGGCACACTTCGGAGAGGTGTGCTTCAGCACGGTACACTTCATGCACAAGCACAAGCTCACACAACGCTGACAGCCTTCATTATGGAGAAATCCAGAGTTTCATGTCTGTATCGGACTAAAATGACTCAATATAAGCCACAAAGTAGCTGTCATGCTCTGTGTTGTTCTCCGATGTGCGGGCGTCTGCGCCTATTTTATTTTTTTAAAATAGGCGCGCCTATTTTATTTTTTTATTTATTTATGGCTGTATCTGATTAAAATTGCTTAAAAATATCCGCAAAGTCAGTGAAGTAGCTGTCATGCTCTCTGTGTTGTTCTCCTGTGCGGCGGCGGACTCGGCTGCGCGTCTCTTTTTCTCTCTCTCTCTCTCTCTCTCTCTCTCTCTCGTCCGCCTGTTTGTAAACTGAGCACACTTCATAATAACATAAAGCGTGCATGTGTTGTATTAAGACGTTATGTACAAGAGGTAATCGTGCTTTTAAGCACGGTTAGTCCTGGCCATTATGACCGCGGGCCGTGCCGGCCAGCGTGGAAATGGCAAAGCAGGGGGGCAATCATGCTTGAGTACAGCACGGTACAGATGGCCAGTGAGGCCGCGCCCTAATAAACTATTGATAGTAGATTTAAACTGTTGTTAGACACCTCAAGGAAACAAAGTAAATAGTAAAGTCCATCTTTTACAACTGATGACTCAAAACTTTGACTTTTGGTCGCTCAAAGAACAAACAGCATCACCTCCTGATGGGAACTTTGACTTCCTGCTATGCTTGTTTTCCCCAAATATTGCTCTGACAACTATAGCTGCCTTCATGTAAATACAGGTCATTAAATCTTACAATAGATAATGGCCACTCCATCTAAAACATGCAGAGTAAGGCTTTACTAGTACTTATATGCTACTGATGGCAAACTATAACTATTGCCAGGATTTGCAAGGCGTTGAAGGCCTTGCGGTCAGACCGCGCCCAATATACGAAGGATATCGGCCTCCAAGCTGGCGCCTTGGGCTTCAAGTCCGACCTGCAGCTCCTTTCCAGTAGGTCATTCCCAACTCTCTGTCCCCCCTGTCCTACTCTATTCCCTGTCCTATCTAAATTAAAACGCAAAAGCCCAAAAATACATCTTGAAAAAAAGCCAAAATTGGTGGTGGTGCTTGAACTTGGTGGGGGGGGGGCATTTTTACAGCAATGAGCAGCTGATAATAAACAACAAACAACATACAATAAACACTCTTTTAACATGTGTCAGCATCAGCTAACATGAAAACAAAGCTTCTCAATTCGTTTAAGCAGCAGTGCCTCTATTGATTTCACACACACAGTCGTGGTTTCGACTCACTGTCTCCTCACAGAGCAGGAAAACATTCCTTCCAGATAAATATCACCCAACATGAGCTGCTGCACCCTGACACTGGCAAAGTTGGACTTGTATAAATGTCAAGAGAGATGTGTCCTCCTTTTGTTCTGCAGAAATTGCCAGCAGCTCATTTCCTCCAGGAACGCATTAACAAAGCAGTTAATTCTGTCATTAATTAAAAGGAATCACAATTCAGTGAACACTTCAAATTAATCTACTGAGATTTGCTCTCACACAATGCTCACATTCTATTTTCTTTGTCTCATCAAAGAAATTGCAGCCCCAGAAGCTTGTTGTTTTTTTCTTGTCATTTGCGTCAGCCCGGTCTTTGTAGCTCCGTTAGCAAAGCATGTCACCAACAGTGCCAGGTTTAGAGGTTTGATTCCAAAGGGATGCATCCATGCAATAGATGAACGAACATGTAGCATTATGAAGGTGCACGAGTGGTTTGGATGAAAAAAACAACATAATGAAAGTCATATCATGAAGGTGTTAATACATCTGATCCTGATCTCAAGCTAAAATTAAATGAACAGAATGGTTTGTATTTGAGCTTTCAACTTCCAAACTGGATACAAATCTCTATTTTTTTAGCATGTTTTGACACAGATTTCAAACTAATGTGTTCAATTGTTGGTACATCTTATTGCCTGCAACACAGACCAATCAGAGAGAAGGGTGTTATTGTAGGATGTAGTGGTAAAGTGCCCCTTAGGGAGGAAGTTAGGTTAGGTCTCAGGTTACGGATAGGTCAAACAAACACTTGACTTCGACTTAAGACATTTGTATCCTGAGTAAGACCAGAGGTCAGAACTGTGTTATTTTAAGTGACATAACGTAACCCAATTTCCTTCTTTTATAGTTCTGTATTCAAACCAAATCAGCAGTGACCGCCCACTTTGTCGGCTTCTCTGGTTCAGGAAGTAAATTTCCCCGTTCACATCTCTCCCCTGACATTTCTGAACATCCTTCTATCAATATTTGGTATCCTCTAACCAAGCCAACCAGCTGCCTGAATACTGGTGACTATAAAACATTTGATTCAGCGCAAAAAAACGATTGGAAAATAAAGAAGGCAAAGGGAGGAGAATGTAAACAGAATTTCTCCGGATGTAAAGGAACTACTCATCCCACAATCCATTGCTATTCCACATAACCTGCGTTCAGTGCGCTCCATTCTGACCGTACATCGACTTTCTTTCTACATTTATCTTTATTGTGGTGTTTATATTGTTCTGAAAACTGTTGTAATATATTATAGTTTGTGTACATGACACTGGGATGAAACTCATTACAAAACTGAGAATTATTTTAGTTAGGCTCAGAATCCAGTCCCATATATTTTGTTTCTCTGAGCCTCTTTTTTCACCTTGCTAATGCTAGTGCTGCAGCTCTAACCTGTGGAAAGGAAAATGTGCCAATGCTAATGATTCTATACAATAAGTCTTGACTTGTCTCGCAAGCTGTGTGGCCTGAATTACAGGTGTATGTATTAAACAGATTGCCCTTTAGAGTGGAGTGTTTATTTGACCTGTAAGTTTTTGTTTTCCTCGCGGTAACACAAGTAAAATAATGTAACTGCATAGTTCCATAAAACAACAAAGTGTTTGATCTGGCCACTGGCCACACAGAGCTGTTTATCTCCTCCGTCACAGTCGGGTTATAAATACCCCGAGCTTGGCGTCTCCACAGTATGGAGCCACTTGGAGGGTGATAAGGTGCTAATTAGCAACTGTTAGCAGAAGTATAAAACTACATTCACAGAATGAGGAGCTTCTCGCTGAGTGTTCCACCGACGATCCTTTTTCTCCTCCGCTCGCAGACACAGAGACTTGAGAGATGTCCCTTATTAACACTGTGTACAGGAAACTTTCTTTTTCTCCCTTCCAGGCAAGCCAGGTCTGACAAATTAAAGCTGTGGAGTCATTAGATTAAGATAAGAACTTATCTTTTTCTCTGAGACAGACTTTTATCTATTGTATTTCTCCGCTCTTCTCTCCCATCTCTCTTTCTCTCCTCTCCCCCCATCCGTTCACACTGAGATTGTTAAAGTAATTGGGATGTTATGTGACCAGAGAGGCCAGATACGTTTTTAACCCTGTCATGGATTAACCTCTCATGTCTGAGGTAGGTCACTAAAGGTGCAGTTGGAGACATGTAAAGACTCATTTAGGGGAATCTTGATGTATTATTGTTCGAAGACAGCTTGTTTTTTCGGCAGGTACATGTGCCAGGAAGGTCTGGAAATGACTTCTGTATGCTGTCAGGGGTTATTAAAGCATAAAGTGTATTTTTGGGGTCGCTGAGCAGGAGCGCTCTTCATCTCCAAGAACATCACTTAGAAACGTTCAACCTTGTTTCATCACATGGTGTCCTGAAAGCTTTTTTAAATTACCTTTTTAAGCTGATCACAGTCATGCTCTGCTGAAGTGGTTTTGAAGAGAGTCTATGTCTGAATTTCTCTCGTAAAATAATGCACAGCAGGATAATTAGGAAGGCAGCTTTCTGAACATCACATTAACAATCACCATCAGATGCTTCTTCATCTTTGTCTGAAAGCTGTGTATGCATTTGACCCGACTCTGTTGCTTCTGTATATTTTGCTGTTATTAATATCTAAGTGTAGCATCAGAGCCCCGAGCAGCATGATTAGAGCATCGAGATGTATTATTCCTCAAAGCAGAACATATGAAAAACACCTGAAATAAATGAGTAAGAGACCCTTAACGGCAGCAGCCAGTGCACATCTATGATCGGCGTGTTTATAATCCTTTGTTTTAAAGGTCATCGCACCACCTCGTTGATATCTAGACAATTCTTTAAAGCACTAATTGTGTCTACATTCTTGACCACTTTGTCAGACAACTCCACACTAGAGCTGCGAGATTTCAGAGGAGTATATGCTGCTTGTTTACTGCGATCAAGATAACAAGGGCAAGTCTGTGAAATAATGAAGGCCGGGCCTGATGCAGAAAACACTATATTTTCCATTTTAATGGTGTTTAAGCGTGGAAGCTGGGGGAGAGATAGCTTGAAAAATGTAACTAAAGGATCGGATTCAGTGGGATCCAAATGGCGAGGGTAGCTGTTGGGCATGATGACGTTCCTTTGATGTGAGCTATAACTAGCTTTAAGCTCGGCTCGGGCGCATCACGGCTGCATCCTGACTGATGTGGGTATTCCGCTTAGATCAGGGCCACTTTATGGTGTGAGCCAACTGTACCTTTAATTTCAAATTCTCTAATGTCTCAGATGGGATGATATTAAAAGGCCCGGGTCATTAGAGTATTGTACTGTTTGCCTACAACTGTGCGAGCTGGACTGTCATCTCTTAGAATTTTGTCATATTCATCAATGCTCTGCATAATGGGATGAGATACTATTTACATATTGGATCAAAATTGCCAGAGGAGAGCATTAATTATTGACAAACTGACAGAATCAAAAGCTTTTTCCTCTCCGTAGTTTGTTGTCTGCATAGACTGAGAGCCACTCTGTGCCCAGTAAACACAATTATCTCAATTTTAAAGACATTGCAGGCTGTTTTTAAAAAGAAAACATGCCTGACACAAAAGGCCACAGCGTCTTCTGTCACCATAGTAAAATGAAGGTTTGCCCTTCATGCTGCACTGCCCTGATGGGCTTTAACAAGCAGCCTGAGAGAGGCCGTGGTGCAGCCTCTGGAGAGCCACCTACTGTACGGGCTGCATCTTTGTTTGTGTGTCAGGATGCTGATGTGCTTAGCAGGCTCTGAATAATAGAAAGTGCATCATATTGATCAGTGACATTGAGCGCCAGACTAGCACTGACTTAATTATGTAAATAAAGCTGTGTGCTAACAAGGAAGTGGACGCAGCGCTGCTTATTGTTGTACACACTCACTCCAGGTGGTACAGTGTGTTTACTCTTGTTCGGCTGCATATTATCCCATTAACATAAGTGCATACAAGAGGGCCTTTAATGGCACTGTTTGGCCCGGGTGAAGTGTGGAGAACTTAAAAAACGAAAGTGCTTGACTTGACTTGAAGTTGCAGCGCTGCACACTCGAACTTTAGGATTTTGCTGTAATTATTTGATTTTTATGCATTTTCCCTTTGGGGATCATTAAAATTTCATCTTGATCTTATCCTCTTAATCATAATCTTAAAATCTGTTTGAATATGTTGTAACCTGCTTTTCCACTGACGCAGTAAACTGTCTATTCCAGGCTCCAGCCTTGGTCCCCTTAAATTCAGCAGACTCTGAGGTAAATCAAGCCTTTTCTGACTTCTTTAAGGTGTCTCACAGCACAGATGTTGTTTAAACAGGGCCATAATGGTCCTTAATGACGTTTGTTTTACAGCACTGCCCCAGTATAAGCAGTAAATTATACACATAGGCAATGGAGACAGTAGGACTAGAAAATGCAGATGGATACATTTTACTGCATCTCCCCCGTCCACAGTGTCATCCCCTTAAGCTGCCAAGTGAGTGTAGGGGGGTGAATTCATGAGGGTCTTCTGTAATAGGCTGGCACACACACAGGCACAGCCTGTGGAACCTTACAGGCTGCTGAAGCTGGTCCTGGCATTGCTTTTGGCAGCTCTGTGGTTATGTGCTCTCGCACTACACATTCTCTCTGAAAAAAGGAAAGTTTTAACTAGCTGGTCCTCGCACTCCTTTATAAACGAGGAAGCCCTTGGCATAAATAGATCTACATGTTCATTTGGTATATTAAGAGAGACACACAGTTAAAGAGTGTTCATTACAATTGTAAATTTCTGCCCTCGGGCCCTTAGCCCGGCGCTAGATTACATGAGGTCTATGCTCACGGACAGCGCCTGGCATCTGATTGAGGGTCCAGTGCAGCTAATTAATTTCATTAGAAAGTGAAGTCATCTTCTAGCAGGAATTAATATTTGGAGCGTCATGTTGCTAATTTATTTCCAGATTTAATTAGCTCAGAGAAGAAATGTTGCTTGGGCAAGAGGACTTTTTAATTATCAGCTTGGATAAATTTGAAAATGTTGATGCCTTAGGGTTGAGTTAATTAAAACCTGCATTATTTTAACTTTAATTAGCTCCCATCTTTGTTTTTCCTCACCATATGGCCATGTCCTGTAGTCAAATTTAGTTAATTAAGCTAATTAAGCTAATCATTTTAATTACTCAAGACAATGTGATTGGATAGAGGATGACTACAAGTTTATAGCCAAGTACTTGTTTTTCATTAAGTTGAAGGGACAGAGTTATTTCTGATTGCAGTTGGCAAGCATAGCAGAGTAGTTTGAGAATGAGGCAGCCTCTGAGATATTAAGGCTGAAGTCTAATTGCATTTCTTGATGATTAAAAAAAATCTTGTCACCAGCACAGCTCTTTTAGAGGAGAAATGGTTTACAACAGCAATGTGAAGCTTTCTGCTCGTATGCTGATGTTGGACCTATGTAGTCTATCAAACTAAATAAATCAGATTTAAAGAGTTTCAGTGTCAGAATGGATGCTATGTTTCAAACCAGGAGCATGCAAGAGACAAAAAAACAGATATCATGATCAGTGGATAATCTCGTTGTTGGTTGGACAAACAATTCTCCTCATGTGCAGGGTAGAAAACGTGTCAAACCTTCACATCAAACCAGTTTGTTTTGGCCACAGCAGGCTATGAAATTGAATTGTAACTGGGTAATAGTCGTGTGTCTGTGCTTGCTGGTGGGTTAGGATGCTGCCCTTCCCCTTCATGACCCCGGCGTTTGGGATGGCAGGGGCGTCTCTATGAGCCACTAGCAGCTGTGCGTCAGTCTGGACACAAGCTGGGCCCATCCAGAAGCCAGGCCTAGCTGACAGATGCAGAGGCTAAACCCAATAATGAAATAATACTGGGAGACATCATGTCCGTGGTTTCCATCATTGTTAAAAGATTTTGGTAGCGTGTACCCCCACTTAGGTAATTTGTTTCCATGTATAATCCTATTGCTCACTATTAAATTAAACCAACTGGTCATTTTAGTTTGGAGCCTATAAATAAACTGGTTGCTGTGTGCCTGGCCACTCTGTGGGACGTCTCATCTGATTAGAGGGGAAGCACTTAATAATTTGAACTGAAAAAGGTGACCTTCAGTGTTAGGTGACCTCAGTGGTCTGCCACACATATGGCCCAGCAATATTACTAATGTCTGGTCCTAATGTATTTTTACAATCCTGATCCAGGGCCACTCTGCACAAATTGTTCTGGGCAAATGTTGATGTGTAGTGAGACGGCAAAGTGTGCCACACTTGTGTTATTTACACGGTCCGGAGCAGAGATGTCGTGGACAACAGGTGAACTGGTCAAGAGGTGAAAGGCCCAGAATTGCTTCACCAGATTGTTGCTAGTTTTTCATAGTGTGTGTGTATGTGTGTGCTCAGGTACAGAAGAGCACCCACTGAAACCTAGAAGGCAATACAAAAGTGGAATTAGTCACCATGTCCCCAACAGGCATTCACCCACATTAGTAAAGTGTCTGTGGCTTCCTGTTTACTGGTAATGGTTCTGTCTCCAACTATGGCTGCATAGCTGATCTGCTGCTGGTAAAATACCCTGCTCACCTCTCACCTGTGTTTTTAAGACATTCAATCAATACTTCAGTCAGAAAAAAAAAAAGAATCTTAAGCACCCGAGTAGAAACTGGCATCCACTACTGATGCATTTGACAATCAAATTATTGTATTCCGGGGCGTCATATATCCGAGCAGTAAAGTCGCACGCCCCATGTACAGAGGCTATAGTCCTCGTTGCAGCGTCCATGGGTTTGAATCTGACCTCAGCCTTTAGCTTCATGTCAACCCCAACTCTGTCCTCTCAATATTTCTTGTCTCTCTTCAGCTGTAAAGGCAACGTTGCCCAAAAACACAAACAGATAAGTAGATAATTAAAGGGCAAATACATGCTTTTCATTCATGTACGTCTACACCAACCTTATGCCACCCCATTTTGGCCCAAACGGTTAAAACAAAATGTCTGGCTCCACAACTGAACCTCAGAAAATGGATCTTCGTCGAATAGATGTGAAAAAATATGATGCTGAGAGTCTTCATTGTTGGTTTCTTATTCTTTAGTTGATTCCTCTGACTTTGAGAAGAACAGTTTGCCAAGTTTCTCCCTCAGGATAAAACAGACAGCACATTGTTAGTACTACTGCCCACTGGCGGCCAGGAAGCTAACATGCTAGCTTTTGGCTAGGATTATAAATGCTGCTGACTGTCCCAGAGTTCAGTCAAGTAGATAGTTGTCACTCCAAGAGAGAAACGTTGTTATATTTGTCCCTCAGGTGGGCCAAGAAGATCGGCATGTTCACATCGCTAGCTGCCTGCTAGGGGGTTAACACGCTAGCTTGAGGCTAAGATTATATTTATCAGCTGAGGAACCATTACAGAGTCTCTCCCCTCTTGCTTTTTTTAAACTTTTATTGTAAATAACGTGTGTTTTGACTGTACATAGATTACAGTTTTGCATCAATGTTGTCACAAACTAAACAGCTAATAGTGTGTAGCTGTTAGCTTGAATCTACTCAGGGCTTTGTTGAAGGAAGAGCGTCACAGACTCTGCATACAAATGGTTCATAGACAATCAAGAAACATCAAGATTCAAGCCTGTGTTTATTGTAAGTCTGTGAAGTGTCCAGCTGGCTGCTAGTGTTCAAGTTTACGTCACTTCCTCAGGAGGTCATAGAACCCCATCCACAGTTATTAATGTGTTATCAGGTAAGGCCCTCATTAGATTTACACAGATCAGCTAAAATAATTTATCAGTAGTTATTATGACTCATTATGAATTATATTGACGTTTCTGCTATTGATGCCATATTTGCAGCCAATTAGACGTTTGTGGTCACTTGTATCATTCGTCAAAAATATATAACTCAATAAAGTTTACAAGTGAGTCAACATTACGGTACAATGAACTGTATACATTTCTCACTGAGCTCTAAAACAATCCAATAAAATGGCGGATGGCATAATCACCTGGTTTTTCAATCTGAGCGAATGTCAGGTATCATTGTTAACTTTCCTTTCACTTTGAGTACAAATGAGTAGTAGAAGTTTTTGTTAGCATCACACTGATCTAATCATCTTGAAAAAATTAGAAGAAAAAAAAAAGATCATATTTGTTCCAGGTCCACATTGTGTCTTAACGTAAGCTCCTCCATCAGCCAAGGAGAGCTCGGTGAGAAGCAGCTTAATAGATTTAGATGAAAGGAGGGAGTCATGGAGGCCTAGACCAGCAGAGAGCGAGAGCATCTGCTCAAAGGCCACCTCCCCACGCCGGGATCACCATCTCCAGAAACAGTCGGGCAGGCATGGAGCCTCCATCTCCACGGCTCCACACTAATTCCAGTGCCCCCGCCACACGCAGGCTAATTAAGGCCATGCATTTATTTATGACTGAGCTCATTAAACAGCGAAAAAGATGGTCGCCGCTCTGAAAACACATTAGTCCCCGAGGAAACTGCCTGTGAAGTCGCTCCCCTCAGGCTGTTTCAGGTCACAGATTCTGAATCTTTGTGACATATGAAGAAACAACAAACTGTAATGCCTTGAAAAAAAAGAAAACATCAGTTCTGAGGCGATGAAGGGACAGTTCAGGACACTCTTCAGGGTGTATTTGAAGCTGCATGAACTGGTCCCATAATTACATGTATAGGTCATTGACCGGGGGATGAATTGACTTTAACTCTCAGGTCTTGTACTTTGCATTTTTTCTCTTGAGGTATTTTGTGAAATCTGTTGTTCTTTACATTCATGATGTACGTTCTTTAACAAAGCATGACAACTGCAGCAAAAAGGAAAAGACACTTTAGGCAAATGTAATTAATGGACATAACTCAACTTCGATGAACAGAGAATATGCCCCCAACCTCTCACACAAGCAACCACGTGTTATGTTACCATGGTATTTAAGTTAATTTAGGCCTTGTAGAGCTATGAAATCATAGACAGAGGATATCCTCCAGGTATATTTTCTGAACCTGAGCCTGAGTGCTTGCCTTCCTCTCTCTTTCTGTGTGTGTGTGTGTGTGTGAGTAAAGGGCATAGACAGAGATCTTTTGCAGATCCTACTCCCTCCCTTGTAATTGCAAAGATAATGCCAAATCACACAGTCCTCTGCTGAGACAACTGGCAACTTGATTTAGTGCTCTTTAATGGCTTCAACTTTGAAGACTCTGAAATTCCTTGTTTCAACTTGCACTGCTGAGCTGCTCATCTGGACTGGGAACGAATGAAAAGTAAAGTCTTTTATGCTTTTCCTCAGAAAGCCCACGCCTTCTATTATAAGCAAAAAGTTGCAGGAGTTACAAAGAACTCTGTGAAATCTCTGTAGTGTGTGTTTGGCAGCTTTCAAGTTGAGCTAGCGGTCATGAGTCTAATGCTAACATCAAACTGCCCGCTTCAGCAGACCCACTGCTGTTAAACGCTGTGTCCCTCCTTGTTCTGGTATAAATGCATTTGACTGGTGGAGCTTGAGTTAGGAAAGACTCCTTGTGCATCTCATGTAGCGTCTTAATATCTGTGCATATCTATCATTCACTTGAGCAGGTGTTGTTAGTTAGCATCTGGAGAAGCTACAGTAAACAAATCGAGCACCTTGCAATAAGCCAAAGTAAGCATGATACCTTCAAGTTTAAATGTGCCAATTTTACATCACGAAGACTGTTACAAGGTGCGAAATAAAAGAGAATAATTCAGAATAATTGATCATGGCAACATTAGCAACTACTAGCATACGGTTTCAAATCTCAAACCAAACGCAAACCAATTTTAACAACATTCCCCAAACCACATAGCCGCCATTTTTCTCTGCAGTGCGGTGTATGGGAAACAGAAATGCTGCAACTGAGGCTGAATTTCATCACTATGCAGTTTTTCCGGTTCATTATGTCCCAGTTGAACAATTTCATCCTTATAATAAGATAAAGATATCAAAAGCCCACAGTTATCCAGTTAAACTTAAGAACTTTCACAATAGTTTAAACAGACTTCATATGCTGCTCAGAAGATTCAGTAAAAGTTCTAGTTTACAATAATAGTGTTAAGAAATGCTGTTAAAAGTCATATTTAAAGACAAGCTGCTTTAAAGCCGTTACATTCAGAAACACAGTTTGTTTAATGTTTTCAATTATTCCAATTACACACAAAAAAATACAACTCCAGATATGCTTAGACATGCAGGTGCACAACTATGACATTTCCATTTAACACATTTCTTTCCACCTTTTGTGCCACACAACAGAGGAACAGCATAAAAAGGGTCACAGTTTACTGGTAACCTGGGCAACACCAATGAAAGTTAACTGATGCAAATAAGCCTGTTTGTTTCCAGGAGTGTGAAAATGTAGTTTATTACAAATCTTTTTTTGTTATGATAATTATTTTTAATCAGTTTTCAGAGCTTTATAAGTGTCAGAATACAAAAAAACTAAGATAATTGGATTTATCCAGCATGGGTCACATAAGGTATTTAACATCTTACAGTATTTAATGAGAAACAGGTGCTATCTAAATCATGTTGTTTTTTGATTGACTTAGGGCTGATTGTTGACACATTGAATAATTAATTGCTATTATTTATAGCTTGAAATCACCTTACTTTTTTATTATTTACTGAGCAGTCGTATGAAATGGAATCATCATCACAGCGTGTTTGCGTTGCTGCAGGAACAGAGCGGCTAAAATCAATCCACAGGATACCAGCTCAGCGCTTCATTTTAGGATGGCTGATCAACAACAGCATTTGGTGACCTTTTGGTGTTCTTATGGGGGATTCAACCCCCTGCTCAGAGCCGCACCACGCTGGTGGATCCAGCAGACAGGAGCATGATGTGTGCTGGAACTCAGATGGGACTTTTTTTTTTTTCTGCAGGCATCACAGGACACTAAAATGGTCATATCACACGTCCAGGTCCTCTGATTCACTGGAAAGTGCAAGACCAAGTCTGACAGCGTTTTTAGACTCATCATCCGGAGTCACAGACAGTTTGCAGGAGTCTATTGTGTGTGTGTGACAAAAAAAAGAGGGACGGGGGGCTGGGGAGGACCCTTCACTCTCTTTAGGACTCTGTATGAGATGCTTTCAACAGCAGGCAAACTGGTTCTGCACTTACTGTGAGAGGAAGCTCTGAGTGTTTAGAGTACTCAGCCCACTTAATGCATTATTATTGTTACTACATTCTTGAGGAGAATGGGGGAAAATGGAACAAGGAATGCTTTTCAAGAGTCAAACCAGTAAAAGGTTTAAAGTGTGTGTGCGTATGCGTGCGCACACACAAAGGGGGAAACATAACATGAGTGTTGACTATCTCATTCCTTTTAGTATTTATGCTCATTCAATAAAATCTCATAAAAACAGCCTGAGCTCAGATGTCATATTTGTAATATTCTCCAGAGAAATAAACATTTATGCCATGGAGAAAGAGCGGCTTCTATTCCTTTAGTGTGTTTGTTTTTTCAGAGTAAAGGATGATGCAGTTGCTTTATTATAAACAAGTTAAATGTCCTTATTTTAATAATTGTTGTTATTTCTGTCAATATGATATAGAAGGACTGTTTGAGAGGTAAAGGAAAACTATTTTGGGACTATTTTAGGAAATTTAAGAAAGTTTCCCATTCAAATTTGAGAAAAGATTCCTTCATCAGTTGTTTATTTTCCTCCTTGCAGACAGTTCCTACTGTGGGTAATGTGACTTTAAGAAGATAAGAGTCCTGAGGGCATGAGGTGCTTTGTTTCTCCTGTTGCGTTTTGAGTGCATTTCCCCTGCAGAGGACATCTGAGCGTAAAGTGAGCCTCTCTTCGTCAGGAGGTAGACCTTTTAACAGTAAAAAGCAAAGCTTTAACAGTGCTTCTTGCACCAGAGTTCACTGCATATATAATGGAGAGGATAGAGTTACCTGCTACTTTAGGCCAAACATGACTGCCAATAATTGCCTTACCAATATTTGCATGTCCCTCTCTGTGTTATTGAACACCGTGCTAAGTAACTGAGCGCCCCGGTACAGGAACTATTTAAAGTTGTTTGCTGATTCCACGGTGGGCTGAAAAGGGACAATTATAAACCACATTTCACACCATTATGGAGTTTTAAGGGGCTTCAGCTTTCACTGACAGCTTGGATTCTGGAGTGTAATGCTCATATAACAACATAAGATGTGGTCTTTTTTTAATATCCACAACTTATTGTTTGATATGTTAGAGGAGAAGTCTTTTAAAGTTCTGGACATAGAAATATTCACTCCTAACTCTGGCCAGTCGGTAGTAAATTCCTTTGTTTAATAATGATTTGACCTGTAATCATTATAATCTGCAAAAGCTGGAGTGTAGTAATGAGCTGCTTCACTTGCCCAAGTTTTTGTCAAACCGGATAAATGGTTTATGAGATACAAATGAACAAAGGAACAGACAAAACCCCTTGGACCTAATCAGTGTAATTACAGAAATGTTGGAACGCAATGGTGGGATGCATAATTTTCACAGGTTTTGGCAAAAACTGGTTGAGACTGGCCAAGCCAACAGATGGATGGATGAGCTAATGAAGGAACAAATGAAAGTTGAATGATGGTATGGAGGAACTTCTATTTAAGAAATACTGGAAATGCAGCATGCCTGTTTTTTTTAGATAAATTGTAGGAGACACGGGACATGAAATTACCAACTAACCAACCTGTAAGTATGTCTGTACACATTTTAAAGAAAATCAGCTAAAGTAGCTTTCAGATTTAGCCATTTATTGATGTTAGCATAAAAAACCTACCATATTTGTTATGTATAGGTCCAAGAAACCTGTGTAACGACATGTTTAAATCGCTTGGATAGTTGGTTTAGTTAGCCAGCCATGCTTGACCAATTTACAAACAAAAATTCCTCTTGAAAGTTTAAATAAATTGGGATTTCCAAGGATATTTTTTAGGATCAAAATGCTTTGGAAACTGCAAATAGCAGAGCAACATACTTTGCAGCGCAGGCTACTTGCTAAGCTACATTGCTGGCTAGTTCCAAAATCCAATCCATTTGGTTTCTAGCACAACAGACATTTGCTATGACATGATTTATGATACAGTTGTTCCGAGCATGAACAACTGTCCTTCCCTGCTTAGAGCAACATTAAGGAGGAATTTACATTGGCACCCACTTAAGGTCTCTGAGTGCAATTGCATTGTTGTTAAACACAATGTATTGATACAGCAAGCTCGAAGTCTGACTAGCAGCCTTCTCGCTAACATGTAAAAGCTTATCCCGTCAATGTCCTCTTCCTCTTAGCATCAGCTGTTATATCAAACAGTACTGAGTTGGTCTAACTGGCTTCTTTTTAAAACTGAAGGCTGGTGTGTGAACTAGTGCCGTTAATACCTTTGCACTTCTCAAATGAGAGAACCCCGGCCTGCTGCCAAAGATACATATGCTGAAAGCAGGTGATAGGGCGCTCTGTGGAAGTGGGAGAGACGGCATTCTCCCAGTTGAGTTATTGTACAACTAGGTCGTGTTTGAAACTACAACTTTTAGATGGAAAGGTATTGTTGCTTTAGATACTGCATGGCTGAATAGCATAAGGCTGTGATTAATAGTGAATTATCAATGGCAGTGCTCTTGGTTGTTTACAAAAATGTGTTGACAGCTTAAAACCCGTCCCATTAGCTAAATGGCTGTGATTGGGCTGACCTGAATCAGGCTGGATGGAGATGGGGACCTCTGGGGCTTTTAGAGCCAGCCTCAAGTGGACACTCGAGGACCTGCAGTTATTTTACACTTCTGTAATGGCTACATTTTTCAAGGTTGCCGTTTGGTTTAGCCACATTGGTTTTCCAACCGTTGAAAACTGGGGTAGTTTGCTGTTGTTACCAGGCTCTCTGAGTAGGTCTCCTTTGTTTGCATCCAAACTTTGATGGATGTTATTATAGTTGTGAATATTTTGTGTTGCATATTTGAAACCAATATGTTTTTGTTTTTTTTGGTTCTTATTGTAATTTTCCCCAGTCCTCAACTAATGGTATATCATTGTACCTATATTTCATCATATAAGTAGTTTCTCAACTTCAGAATGAAACCTTGTTCCTCAAGTTGGCCAAAGTCGACAACAATTCACTCCAACAAGAAAGTAAACTGAATCCCTGCAACTTTTATCTTTACAACGTACAAAAAAAATGTATATTAGCCACACTCTTTTGATTCATATCATGTCTGCCATGCTCAAAGAAAATCTGTCATTCTTCTTGAAGAAACTTTAGTGTTTATGCCAAAATTATTTTATTATGTCTTACATATTTTACTCCTTTGTTGAAGGGACATTTTCACATGTGGCCTGTACTTTTTATTGAAATCTGCCCAGAAAAAACAACCAACTGTATTTATATTGTTTAATCATGTTCATTTTGAGTTTGCTCCAAGTATGACAAGGAGTTTAAAATTTGTAAATCGCCTGTTTTACTATAACTTTTTAATTTGTGTTTCTCCACCAGCAGCTGTGATAAGCTGACTTTGTGTAGTAAAAGTACAAATGAGAGATTAGCACCTATCATGTTGTCTTACTGTTGTTCCACTTACAGCTTTGTTTCTGTACGAAGCTAATTTTTTGAATGTATAGTGATTATAAAAGAAGCAGGGTAATGTCTTTCATAGAAATGTTTTATGGCTTTCAGTTCAGTTTATGAATTTGGAGGCACTGAGGCCTGTGTTGCAACAACTCAAGATTGAGTTTAACAGAAAAACACATCCTCTTCCTAGGTCGTAAATCCTTTATGTGTCCAATAAATAAATCTTGTTGAAGTTATTATCTAGAAGTATGTGGCAGGTGTTACGTACAATGTTTCTGAGACAGTAAACAAAAGGAGAGAAAACCAGTTTGGCAGAGTTCAGCGTGAAGACTTTTTGGCTCACACAGCATCCTGCAGAAAACAACGTGTACCCTTCCATAAAAATCCCCCTATCACGTTGAGATCTATGCTAATCAAAAACTTGCGGCGGAATGAAAACATAAACTCATTATGAATAAATACAAGGTGACTAATCGTAAGTAATCCAGTTGCGGTGCATCAGCAGACTCCCCGGTGAGAGCAGGAAGGAGCTGGAGTTTCAGCAGAGTGATTTCCCTCAGGCAGACATGCCATTTAAGTGTGCTCCATTGTTGTGGGTGAGATCCATTAGCCCTCACTCTGGCTTGCCACATCAAAGCAAATTCTCACATATGGATTATGTGTAAAAAGAGTTTTTTTATATAAATTCACTGAGTCTAGGGTTGACCTATTTGACTTGTTCAATAAGTTGATTTGAAAAAGGGAGACGTATAAAATGTTTGTGTGTGTGCCACATGTGTACAGCTTATATTTGTGTGTGGGAGAGTGAGAGAGAGAGAGAGAGAGAGAGAGAGAGAGAGTAAACAGCTTAATGGAACCAAGCGGATTTCATAATGGAAAAGGCCAACGTTAGTAGCACGACATAGTGTTGTTATGATGTGGATTACTGAGGGCACTTAAAAGCAAATCAAACCCAAAATCAACTTAAAGGATAATTCATTAAAAAAAAAATCTGATACTCAAAGGCTTCTTTGGCCTGACAGGCCTTTAATAAGCAGGTGAAAGTGGAATGCATGGACTGTCATCAGCTCCATCAAAACATCAACCATGGATGTGAACTGCAACATGTTTCATAATCAAATCATCCTAAAAGACATTAAATCAAATGCAGCAGTTAAGCTACATGAGGATGATGTTTTTGATGCATTTTGCAGTCATCTAAGTCTTAATGCTGTCTACATTTTCATAATGTTTGCATAGCTATTCCCCAAATATTCCAGTTTTAAGTGGTTCATAGGACGTCCAGCCAAAGGTCCATTTAAACGCCACGTGAAAGAGCAGAATTATCCCTTAAGATTGTTTTATGTTCATGGTAATCTGGATGTGCTGCTTTTGTGCATTTGCAGTAAAAGAGTGGAGCTTTGGAATGACCTGAAATGTGAGGTTGGGCTCCAAAATTTAACTTTATTTAATTCATTTACTTACTTTTAGAATTGCACATGTCCTGCAAACTCCTGCGTTTAATTTCAATAAACGCAGGAGTGCTGAACAGGGCTGTTTTCAAACCTTAATTCTTTTGTTACCACTGTGAGTCAGGCCAGAAACCTGGGTGTTGTCTTGGACAAAAATGACGGCAGTCATACTAAATCAGTCACAGCGTCAGCCTTATTATTCTAGATTATTGCAACACTTACAAAAGTCCTGTCCACACATGATCGGGAAAAGTGAGTCCATGCGTTTGTGTTTGGCAAGTTAGAAAGCTCTTTGGCAACTAACTACAAATGTTCCCTAATACAGACCATATTATATCGGTCTGAGCATCAATGTGCAAAGCCTCGGTATCATACACTGTCACTATTTACTGTTATGCTGTTGGATTTACATCTAGATACACAATAGACCTGGTGTGTGCAGTGGCATGTTACCTACTGGGACTGAGGCCATACCTTTAGCCAACAATGTTTTTTGAAGCTCTAGGGTTGTGCAGCTTCATATAGGAAGAGGCAGCAGCCAAATCTGTAGGGACTCAGGGTTTGAAACCAGAGGGTTGCATGCTCAAGACCTTGTTTGGACCTTGTTTGTATGAAAGTTGGGACTGGTTGCTGTAGAGTGGCCGGTTCACTTCCCATGCACTGCTTAGGTGCCTTTAAGCAAAGCCCTAAGCACACTTGAGCGCTTTTTCATGAGAAGAATTCCCCTTTTCTTCTTATGTATGTTGTGTGAATATTGAATAAATATGTAATATGGTTCATGTTCAACATACACAATTGGTGTGTGCTTCTCTTATCCATTGCAAAATTGAAGAGTGGTTGATGACTGTCAAATGGCTTTGCATGCTGAATGTAGAGTATATATGTTTTAATGATCTGAAGAAAGATCTTAAGTGATTGCAACAAAAGTTGATGCTCAGTAGGACTCTTGTTTCAGCATTAACAGCTCACCAGATTTAGGGTTGTTCTGTGGGAGATATTTTCAGACACATTGGTATTCAGAACAGATCGATTTCTTTGAGCCTTGCAAGGTTTTAGTCCTGTTGAGACCCCATTATAGAACACAAAAGTCTGTTTACTCTTTCGGCCTATTTCCTCTTGTAGACGAGCGGATTTTTGCATAAAAGTCTTCTCCTGTACAGCAGCATTGTTTCAGTGGCGGCGGCGGCGGGCTCATGAGGGGCCCAGACTCTCCACAGATAAGCGCATCAGCCATTACCGGGTTCCTCCTTCAGACCTATTAGGTCTTGCAAGGACTTCAAACACCAATTTGTTCTGCAAATAGCCCATTCAATTTGTGTCTGCCAAAGAGAGACACCTCTCTCCCTCTCTGCAGTAATTGAATCTTCAAAGGGACATTTTCCTCCATTTCTGTCAGGTATTAGAGTGATGAATAGCAAACGGTCATTTGAACAGAGAGAGAGGATACATGTTTATCCATTTTCAGTTAGATGCTCATCATGCGCCTTGATGATTGCTGGGTTGGAAATTGAATGGCAGCACTGCAGGATCCTGAATGGAGGATTTTCAATGGTGAGACTGACAAGTCATGCACTCAATATCAGGCTTCTGCTTGAGAGATGCATTCTTCAGCACTTGGGCAAATGGGATCTTGGAGTAATTATGTAATTCAGACATAAAGACAGCCGTGAAATGCTTTAAAGTGGAAACAAGGGAATCAAGAAAACACTGTCACAGTGTAATGTGTGTGAAGTAGAGACTCTCAAAAACACAGCATTTAGTGTGTGTGTTGTGTGCCTGACAGGCGTTCTTGTCTGCAAGCGTTTGGCAGTCTTGGCAGTCTTTCGGGTAAGATTGAAAAAAAAAAAACAACGAAAATGTTCATTATTAATCTAATTTTGTTCTTATCCCAAAGTTTAAACAAACAGGATGTGTTTGTTATATGATTTGTTCTCCTTGTAACTTTACTTCGGCCAACACTGGACTGGTGGAGATTCTCAAATGACTTTGACATGACTGATAATAAACTCCAAGAGAAACATTACAGTGTTATATTGGAAAATATGTCCAACTAAAAAGTGCTGAAATATATTGAAATCAAGATGCACTAAAGGATGTCTTACAAAAGCTATGGGGGTGTCTGTGTTCAGACATCTGGATCATAGTTTTGTATGTTAATACTGAGACTAAAATAAGATCTTTTCCTCTCAACGTTTGGTACCCAACTTTAACCAAACTGTAAAGATTGAAGCTTTCATCGCTCGGTTAGGTTTAGGGGAAGAACATTTTTTTTGGGTTGCTTGTGAGAAACAGCCACAACCTAAAAGATAAATGAATCAAATCAAGCACCTCTAAAACCGCACTTAACATGTGAAGTAGCATTAATCCATTTTTCTAAAATTCAGTCATCCCACATCAAGCAAATTGTGACTTTGAATAACAATTCAATAGTTTTCAAATGAATTAAAGGAGGCTTTAAATCTTCCATATTTTTATTAATTAAATACACCATACTGGAGCAAATGTCTCGGAAAATATCACAAATAAATTTCTCTTTCATTCAGCATTTATATGTTGGTGATGATCTCTACGATACTGACTATGAGCAAATTTCTTCAGTTTGCCAGGGATTCAGGTTTTCGGGGGGGAGGGAGGGAGGAGGGAGGAGGGAGGAGGACTGGAGCTGAGTGCGGAGGGTCAGATGTACTGTAGCCACGCCTGGACAACAACATTTACATGCATACTGTACATACATGGTAGTTTTACAAATACACCAAGAGAGTGTTCATGATTTGTTTTCCACAAAAAGCCACAGATTTTTTTAAAACCCCATCTTTTTATATATATAGAGAGAGACCACCAAAAAAAACACATTCCCCTTTGACAACACTTAAAATATATAAAGTGGAAACACCATGTTGTTGGGAAATAAGGATAGAAAAGGAAGCGAGACAAAAAAAGAAAAGTTCCCGGATTGCCCCCCGAATGTCTTTTTTTTTTTAACAAATATGCAGAGTTGAAAGCCTGCATTGCTTTAACCTCATTAGTCTTTTTCTCTTTCCATCACAACATCCTTTTGCATGTTATGTAATTTCTCTCTCTGAAGAGTCCCCTTGGATTCTGATAGTCCCCCATTTTTTTTTTTTTTTTTTTTTTTTTTTTTAAATTCCAAGGTCATGAAGTCCCCACTGTTCCGATTCAGGTACGTAAGTGCAAGTATCCGCCCATATTTGGGGAAAAGCCACGGTTGAAGGTTGAGCGTTGGGCATGGGGTTTGCAGAAATAAAAAGTCAGGATACTGGTAAGATGGGCGGAGGATCCCTTTAGGACGAAAGGGCCCGGGAGCACAGCTAAAAGGCTGGGGTGCTGCTGATCCACGCTGTCTCGGGTGACAATGAGTAAGGGCTAAAATGAAGGCACACATTCTGCTTCCTGCACGGCTCCCGTCTAACACACCTGAATAATGAGAGATGAAAAATAGAACATTTTAACATTTCGGGCCCTCATTAAGAGTATCAGTTCAGAAAAATGCCATAAATATTTCACCCTGATGAGTCAACTTTCCAACAGCTCGACTGTTTAATTTATTGATCAGCCAGGCTTTGAAAACCATCTGGTGTCCCATTTACTTTGCATTAACTTAAAAGTGCATCCATGAAGCGATCTCTCTTTGGTATAATTATAACCGCGCTCACACATAACTGCAGGAGATGTTAAGTCCTGTGAAACAGAGAGATGTTTTTTTTTTTCCTCTTTCTTCTTTATGATTCTAAGGGTTGATTTACTTTTCCCTTCATCCCTCAAATCACTAGGAGGGCTTCAGTCTA
The DNA here is from genome assembly GCF_963930695.1 of Labrus bergylta. NCBI lineage: Eukaryota > Metazoa > Chordata > Actinopteri > Labriformes > Labridae > Labrus > Labrus bergylta. Next base: position 27,249,626 of record NC_089200.1, read on the forward strand.
TTAGTAATTGCAAACTCCTACTTGGGGGCTAATTAAAGTGACTGACGCTGGGAGGGTCTCACTCCCCTGGGTCAAAGCAGCTCCATATGAGAGAGGTAATTTGTCTGTTCTGAACAAAGAGATTAGGAAGAAGCTGGGAAGAAAGCTTAATAACGGAGCATCGAATGTCGTACCAAACCAACGCGGACACCAATTATGTCACGGCGAAATGGCACATAATCAGAACAGTGTTCTGTAGATAAACCTGTGTTTCCTTATGAGCAGTTACTGCTTCATTTTCTCCCTGCTAAACCAGGCTGTGTTGTGCTGTTGAGGATACATGAGGTTTATTGATTTGGAGAGCTGTTATCCTACTGTACGTCTGTGTTATTCAAGGCTGTCCACATTCTGTTAGAGCAGAAGAAATGTTTATGTGATAAAGTGCTTCAGCAGCAGGCTAATTCTGCTTATTTCACTCAGCGAGATAACAAAAGCATCCTGAGACTGTTCCCACTGAGCGATGTGTCTCTGTTTATTTAATAATTCTCTCTCTCTGCTATAATTAAAGCACCAGGGCCAATATTCAGATTGCATTTTAGCATCAATAATTCAGCAGTTTTCACTACAATTGATGTTAGCGCATAAATAAACAATGAGGCCTCATATTTACTACACCAGCCACGCTACAAGAGACATCAGGGGTGGGAGTAAGGACTTAAACAGACATTTAAAATTAAGCTAGATAATGCAACGGCTTTCAATTTGAATGTGAGGAGCTCTAAGAGCTCTAAGAGCTGATTTGTAGAAGTGACAAGCCCTTAAAAGGCCTGTGACGTGGAGGGAGGGGGGATGGTGGGGGGCTTAATGGAGTTCTACCTCTCCTCTACTCACAAAACCACTCAAGGTGAAATGCATGCTCCCAACAATATAATTCCTCTTTCAGTCAGACTGTGACACACTCCAAACAGCCTGCCATATCTCTCTGTGTGCTGTGTGTGCAGACAAGGTATCAATAAAGCTCCTTGTTGTGAGGCAAAAATGATTATATCTCCTGCGGGCAGAATGAAGCTATCCCGAAGAATGAAGTTATCCTTCGTATATGATTAGGCCTTCTGTTTTGCTTTCACTGGAGGCATCAAGATCAAATCAGGGGAGAAGCCATGATGACAGCTTCCATGATATACTGGCTGCTGCAGCTTGCTGTCTGTGTTCAACCTCAGGGCCTTGGTTACATATTTTTGGCCTTGGTGTAATAACTTAGCACAGGTGATCCTAGTCATGTTGATACAGTAGTCAAATGCAGTTTAAAACACTCTGTAGGAATGGCAGCGAGCATCATTTCTCAGCACAATCAGAACTTTGGCTCTGGACAGAAAATAAATTCAAGATGAGTCAAATATTGTGCGAGCTCATAACAAACTGAGTGTGAGGACAGCAGCACAAAACAATCATTTTCACATGTTTTGTGCTGACGGTTAATACAGATTTTTTTGTGGGTGCGTGTCCTGCGAAGAAGAATGATGGCAAAATCCATCAGCTGTCTAAGAATAAAAATGCATCTCCTCTCTGTGAGATTTAATATCCAGCGCATGCCTTGCAGTGAAGTTGCATTGACGACATCAATATAGACAGAGTGAGAAATGTTGCCGTGAAAATTACAGATGTTTTTCTTTTTGTTGCTAATGACTCCAGCTGACTGATGACAACCTTTTACTGACTTGTCCTTTACTTTGAAGCCTGCTGCGTCTATTATCACTTTGAAATGTGATCACAAAGAACTCTCAACGCTCGGAAAAAAAGGGAGGAGGAGGATGGGGTGCTTACCTTCTGGTCGGGCAGTAGTGGGTTCGTCTGCAGTGAACTCAAATGTCCGTTGATGAGTGCTGTGGGTCTGTCGTGTTCGCAGAACAGGCTGCCGTTGATGTAGTGGAACCGATCCCCGGGGACGAGCCGGTTCCGGCAGGTGGAACATGTGAAACACTGCGAGAGCAGGCAGAGAGAGAACCGATCAAAACAAGGCCTGAGGACCCAGAGGCTGCACACATTCCTATTATGAAACAACACCTTCGAGTGAACAACGGCATGAGTAAATGTAAACATGGAACCACAACTGTGAGCGTTATAGGTGGCAAATACCTTTTTCTTGACTAGTTGAGTAATAGTTTGGTGTTTAAACTAAAGAACATAACGCAAAGTAAAACACAAGATACTAATGTCTATCATGAAAGATGTGTAAAAACAGTATTTCTCAACATCAAAGAGCTAAAGCAAGCTGATGTTTGGACCATTTGCTATTAAAAAAAAACCTTCAGCAATTATTTGTGTATTACAAAAGATGCAGATTATTTATCTGTTGATGTTCAGTCAACTTTTCCAACCAATTCAAGCCGCTAGTAAAGATATTTTAAATACATAACTTGTGTTTTGTATCTTTTGGGCGACATTTGAAACATTTGGACTTGACTTTGTTTTCAGAATAAGTTATACTCATCGTTTTCTACTTCAACTTTCAACTTTTCAAAAGTCGAAACTCAGTGTTTTTACTGATAACGGGAAAGGTTTCTTCCTTTACTTAGACTGCACAGACACTTGTTCCATGGTGTTGCAGAGACTGTGATCATTACAAATGGAGATCAAACTTATCGGTTTTCATTTAGAAAAACAACTTTAAAACACAGGATATTTTCATATTCAGTAGAAAGACATCCCCTTGTTTACAGAATCAGTATATTTGCATCTTAACACCTATATGATAAAATGATTGGTTGTCTTGCTAATGTCATCAGTGTTATTTTTATATTGTCATTAACAACAAGCGTTTTTTATTTATTTACTGATTTAATGGAACATCTTGATCAACACAAGCTATAAAAGGATTGGACTATCTATTCAAGAAGATGAGACTCTATTATCCCTGTATGTGTGTGTGCACTAGCTCACCACCTAAAGCTGCAGCTAAACAAACAATGGCAGGAAAATATAGAGAGACATTGTTTAACCACAAGGCTTCAATCTTTAAGACTACAAAGCTTCAGTCTTAAAGACTACACAGCTTCAGTCTTAAAGACTACAAAGCTTCAGCCTTAAAGACTACACAGCTTCAGTCTTAAAGACTACAAAGCTTCCAACTTAAAAACTACAAAGCTTCAGTCTTAAAGACTACAAAGCTTCAGTCTTAAAGACTACAAAGCTTCAGCCTTAAAGACTACAAAGCTTCCAACTTAAAAACTACAAAGCTTCAGTCTTAAAGACTACAAAGCTTCAGTCTTAAAGACTACAAAGCTTCAGCCTTAAAGACTACAAAGCTTCCAACTTAAAAACTACAAAGCTTCAGTCTTAAAGACTACAAAGCTTCAGCCTTAAAGACTACAAAGCTTCCAACTTAAAAACTACAAAGCTTCAGTCTTAAAGACTACAAAGCTTCAGCCTTAAAGACTACAAAGCTTCCAACTTAAAAACTACAAAGCTTCAGTCTTAAAGACTACAAAGCTTCAGCCTTAAAGACTACAAAGCTTCCAACTTAAAAACTACAAAGCTTCAGTCTTAAAGACTACAAAGCTTCCAACTTAAAAACTACAAAGTTTCCAACTTAAAGACTACAAATATTCAGTCTTAAAGACTACAAAGCTTCTCGGAGGAAAGTTTACCTTGAGATGGTACACGTTGCCTTGCGCCCTCATCACCAGTTCACTGGCTGGAATGGACTGACCACAAGCGCTGCAGGCTCCGCTGTTTCCAAATAATCTGAGAGAAAGGAAAAATAGGAGGAGACAAAGTGTTACTTCAGTACCATTGTTCAGCTCTGCATCGCCCCGTGTAATGAACCGTGGCATCCACACTTTTTTTCCGCTGAGTATTAAATGGGATCACAACTCCTGTATGTTCACTTTCCCTCAGCAGCATTTCTAACTCTCAGGGAAAACATACAGGAGAATCAAAAAAGAAGGGATAACAACAGGATGAAGAAATAGAAAACCATCACAAAATCCATGTAAAAATGAATCATCCTCCTCCTCCTCTCTGCTCCCCACAAGCATCTCGCACTGAAACTGCATATTACTTTTCCTGCACATTTTTTGCAACCTAATAATAACCTGGAACATAAGCAATCAGGACCTAAGAGGATTTGATTGTACATCTAGGCGGAGACATAGTGCTTTTGCCATTAGGACTCCTGTGAACGCTCTGTCAGTGCCGCGTTTCCATTAGAAACCCGTAGCTACTCGGGTTGATATATAATGTGCATGGGTTAACCTTTTCAATCATGGTGTCAACACTTTAGATTTGCTTCTGCTCATCTCTTTCGTCCCTAACCTTCTCTCTCTCTCTCCCTCCCACCCTCTCTCCTTCCCTCTGCCTCTTGATAATGAAATGCTTGCTCCAGCTTCCTTTCTATCTTCCTTCTGAGTCCACAATTTAGATTACTTCATCTCGGTGAGCAGCAAACTGAATGAAATTTCGATTTGAGCAGAAAGTAATTTACTGGGATCTGGACCCATTTGTCATCATATCTCACCGGGTGTTTGCTCTATCACTGCACTTTTCCTAAGCAATCAAATAAGAGCACGGCATCTGACATGCTCCGGAGAGAAGAGAAGGGGAGAGAGGGAGGGAAAAAAGAAAGGGATAGGGAGGGGGTGGGGGGAGTGGTTAACATTGGTGTATGTGCATCACATAAAGTTAAAGAAAAAATTAGGAACAAGTGGAAACGCATGTAGGAATTACATTTTTTAATGTTCTGACATTCTTGAGAACAATTTTACATAAAGTATTTAACAAATTCGCTCAGAGACTGAACGAGGGAATGGATGCTTCTTCCATCCCAACTCTAACCCAGGCAGTTGTTAGATATATTGACGAACAAACAAGCCAGAGCTCTTTGCAAAGGGGACACAGAAATGGCTTTCAATAAGACAGCCGAGGCAGAAGCAAATTTTGTCTTGGCATCATTTGGAAAGGCTCCATCAAAACTCAATTTCAGAAACTAATTAACTGGAGACTGTCGTCACAACGCTGCCAATTCCCTGCTTTCACTGGGACAAACATGATAGTGGAAATGAACATATAGGCCTTTGCTTTAAGACTCTTATGCTCGTGCAATGTGTGGGGAAGCAAAACTACACTTTCCCCCGCATAATAAAGCTTCCTCGTTCTGATATTCAAACTTTGCTCAAATTGGAAATATGTTCCTTGTGTTCAAGTTAAATTTATTCCTCCAGGAGCTTCCTGTGTCGAAAAAGAAACCAAGACTACGCCATTTATATTTCACCCATACCAGGTTAATTATTTTTACCAAGGGAAAGCTCTTGATAGAATTTGATTTAAGGAGCCAAAGCCTTTAGGTGCTCAATTAAGTTGCTATATCAGCTTGAACTTGGGCTGTAATGGCCTCCTCTGCAAGTGACCTACAGCGCCGAGGTGAAGTAGACAACCCGGGTCGCTATAATTAAGGCCAAGGGACTCTTTAATTGCAGTGACACATCTGGTTTCAGCTTTTCCCTCCTAAAGAAATCAGCGCTTGGTAAGATGTTTCTGGAGAGGGGCTTTATCTTGATTTATCTGTTTTCCTCCCCTGCGGATGAGACTTTGCTGCGACCATCGCGTTTGATTAAATTAAATAACAAACGAAAAAACACATTTGGAGCTGTCTGTTGTCTATACAGGCAATGACTATTGGATTTCATTTCAGCACTGACTGCCAGGTGAAATATAGCATGGCTTTGCTGCTAGGCTGTCTGGTAAATGCAGACCTCATTCACCAAGGCCTTTGAGTGGGGTAAAATTACCCCACAACAATGATTTCTGCAACACAGTCCATTAAAAATGCCTCTCTACATCAGCAGCCAAAGCACCTTAAAAGCACTAAGGCCATATTGATACTGAAGCGAGGCTTTGCATAATGGCAAGAGCTGCATTAGAGGGAAGGGTGGAGGGGCCGGGGACAGGGTGGGATGGGGTGGGGATGGGGAGATTGCGAGGATGAGGGAGGGTGCGCATGGATCTGTGTATGTGCATGTGTTTTGGGAGGCGGGGGATGGGGAGAGGTGTGTGTGTGTGTGTGTGTGTGTGTGTGTGCGCAAGCGTGGAGGATGGAGGGTGGCTGTGGTGGAGGGGGATCAGCCAAATTACACTTGGTTAATTCAGAGTAACAGATCTGGCCCCAAGTGAATTGAAGGCCTTGAATTAATTCTGTTATGACAAATCAAGATAAACGTTTCCCCTAAATTGCATGCGATTTAATTAATTTCTGAGATCCCGTTTTTTTCCCCGGCCTAATAGTTCACATTCTCTTGTGCTGTCATAGTGCTTGAGTGGGCAGACTTCAAAGTGATATTAAATAACCAACTATTAGATTTACCTCACACGTTCTATTGGAAAAGTGCCATTTAATTACCTAGGCTTATTCAATTAAGGGGGACAGCATTCTCCCTGAATCCAGCAGCCACAAGTAAATTAATTCTCCCTCTACTAGCAGCCCGCAGAAATAATATCACCTCCAGCTTAGAACAACATGATCCAACTTTGGCTTCAAGTTTGACATGAAAGCACAGACAGGGAGCTCGTCTTGTGATGTTTAGTAATATCTGCACTTGATTGATGGGAGATTGGTATCATCCCAAGCCAGGCATACATCCCATTATAGCTCTGATGTGATGTGTTCGACCCTAGATCAATCATATGAGCATTTTCACATCACATTTATTGGTATAAGTTTGGAGCTGCTTAAAAATGTATGTCGTACGTGCACTTTAGCAGTCTATTATAAAAATGAGTCTGCCTCTTTAAGATGGGGGGGGGGGAAACAGCAGCAAATGGCCTTCGCAATAATCCCCCTTCTCTATCTGTCTTTCTCTCTTGCTCTCTCTCAAAAGCCAATTTGGTTAATTAAATGTTTTGTTTGCAGTGTGGCTCTCATTCATTTCGGACACGTCATTGGGAGCGGATACAAGCCAGGGACCAGATCTCATTAGATAAAACCCATCAGGACTAAAGGAAATGGAGGGGGACTATAATTAAAGCATTTAATTGTGTAGACTCACTGTCAGATGTTTTTTTTTCCCTCCCCCCCTCCTCGCTCCTTTATCTCCACTGAGATCTCATGGTTCCATAATATGCGTTTTAGCTCTTCCACCAAGCATGCTCTCATTACAAGTGGAAAGGTGTATCCACATTTTCCCCCTTTCCAATTTTAATTACGTTATAGTCCCATTATGAATGAAGTACCCCATTGACTCCCTCATCCTTTTCATGAGGTGGGTGTTGCAGAGCGCACAGACACACTTTAGATTTTTTCTAATTATTGGTGCAGATTTAACAGCAGTGTAACATGTTGACTGTAGCGCAGTTCCATCTCTTAGACAATCAACGCAAAAGAAATGAACTGTGTCCACACATAAATGTGCATGTTTTATTATTTATAAAAACAGGATTATTTCACTTGTAAAAGGTACAAAGTGTCAGAAAACGGCAGTCAAATCTAGTAATTAAAGGTCCAACTTAACACTGTTTTTGCACCCCAAAGGGACTCAATAAACTTTTTGAACTTCAGGTAACCTGTGCCCTGCGCTGTGACATCAGTCTGGTCTACATTACCAGAATAAGGGTGTCTTCAATAAGCTCTGGTGTCTGGCACACCTACTACAATATTTAAAAAGGCCCTCTTTGCTAATGAAGTCATGCTTCTCAGCTAAACAAAAACAGAGCAAAAAATAAAACAATGATCCGTGTCTGACTTTCTGTTTGTGTCTTCAGCGCAAACAGAAATCCAACAGGACCAATTCAATGTCCTCCGGTTGACCATGTACAGCAAGCAGGACAGACATGCAGATGGTCTGCAGAGTACCTCTTCTGCTTTGCACTCTGTCAACATGTCAGTGTGTTTGACCTCCTCCAGGACAGAGCAGGGAGACTTAAACCAGAATGCTCTAAAGAATTAGTAGAATTTGAGACACATGTTACAAAGAAATACGCCCAACTTTGCTGATTGTTGCATGACAAGCAAAGAGCTGTTAACTGAGCCATGTTTTTTTTTGTCTGTTTCTAACTTGGTCTAGAGATGAGTTCTTAATATAATCCAGGTCTTTTAAAAGATACGTTATCTGATGTTTTTTTGTTAAAATTCAAGCAATGATTTAAGCTGTAACAATAGGACAGCAATAACCTTACAAAAATAAGTATTTCTCTCACCTGATGTAGTCGTTTCTACAGAGGATCATGCCACTTTTTGTGTAGCAAGACGTGCCGATTTCGCCCAGCTGGGCCTGGCAGCAGGAGCACTTGAGGCATCGGCTGTGCCAGTAGCTGTCCATGGTGTAGAGGAGGAAACGGTCTGCGATTTTGCCCCCGCAGCCCGCACACCGCTTCCAGGACAGGGAACCTGTGCCCACCGGTGGTGGCTGGCTGCTGCCTCCAGGATTCACCATTGTCCCTAAGAAACAACACACACAGAAGAGATGATGTTTACAATCTGTTGCTGATCCTGTGTTTGCCAGTATTGTTTTGTATACAATCAGGTCAGGAACTGGGAAGGGTCACAGGGCTCTTCGATCCTTCCACAACAGGGTAATTGGATCATGTATACCACAAACAAAAAGTCAATTTATCTAATTTAACAGTCCAAACCCACAAACTTCCTTTTCCCCTCATCTTTTTGGATTTAAACAGCTGAAAACCCACCAAAGCACAAAAGCAAATCTCATTAAGGGGAACCGCTCTGAGTCCTGCTCCACTACAACAGATCTACGAGTCATTTAGCGAACTAATCTGCCCTTGATCTCCCTGTGTCATCCCCGTGCTACTGGACCTCTCGTGATGAATGTCTGTTAACTGATAACACCGGGAGCAAGAGGAACAATTATGCAGAGCGCGCTTTTGTTGAACTGTCTTGAGAAATTCTAAAAAGCTTGCCCAATACTTCAGCGAACAATTCCTCACTCTATTGCAGTTTGAAAAGCTGCTGAGGTGGTGATTATTATAGCAAGACACAAAGGAAAACTGTATGAAAATGCTGAATTTAAAGTGACAGAAGAAACACATTTGCTTGCTGTGTTTACCAACACTTGATGCATGCAAGGCCTTTGACCCGCAGGGATATAAATATGATCTGAGTTGCAACCAGCACTTAACAGCACCTTAATGGAGCAGACAAACCACAGATCTTCTGTCATGATGTTAAGTGTTTTAATCTGATGCAATGCAGACATTTGTTCAAACCACAAAATTAATGTGGTTTCATTCACATGTAATCCTCTCCAATTTGGTGAGGCAGACTACATGGATAAAGCCAAATCTTTGTTGAAAGGCAGGTAGGCTAATTAGAGTTGTGGAGGAGGTGGGAGGGGTGGGGGGTGCACACAGAAAAGCATTCAGTAAGCCCATTAGCGATGGCTCTTAGGGAAAAAAAACCACAGCGTACCTTAGTGCTGATTAAATCTAAAAGGAGATGAATCAAAAGGCCGACCTGAAAGTGACTCCCTGGATAAACAAGACGGACCATCGTCAAGTTTCATTCAGAGAGGAGTTTTTCTTTTTTTCTGCTGAGGGATGGAGGGGATAGGAGGCGAGGAGGAGGAGGAGGAGGAGGGTGGGGGTGGCTTTTAACTTAAATGGGCTAACTCAAGTAATTACACGGGCAGGCAATTTGGGCGCAAGTCATGGAAATAGAAAGGAGAGAAAGAGCGAGAGAGGGAGAGAGAGAGAGAGAGAGAGAGAGAGAGCGAGAGGGGGAGAAGGGAGAAAAAACACATCAGGCAGCCATGTGCTAAAAGGTCCTGTCTGCTGCTTTTTAGTGGGAAATAAAAGAAATGTAGCATCACATTAGTGTTATTGCGACGTAAAATGTGTGAAAATGTGGGATTAGGAGGGAAGAGATAATGTCGACCAAGGCTGTTAAATATCACCGCAAGCATTCAACACACCAACGAAGCAAAGCCGATAACCCCTCGTTTCCAGCGTAAACAAGAATTAAAAACAGACATTAAAGACATTCTCACGAGTCACCATGCAGCAGAATATCAACAAACAACCCTACCTCGTTTGTCTCGTTTGAGAGTAATGGTTGTAAAGTTGTTGGCCGGCAGGGTAGGAAGGTAAACAGGTACGCAAGAGTCCCAGTAAAGTACAGGTAAAACGCGGAGACACTGCCGCGCAGGGGTCGGCCTCCAGCTCGGATACTTCTCTGGGCAAGGCAACAAGCGGAGCGCCGAGCAAATGGAGTTATCAGATAGTATTTCCACTGGATGGTTCCCGTTTGACTGTTGCTGTTTTACTGCTCTGTTTTTCGCTGTAACAAAAGGAGTCCATTGCAAGCTCTGATTACAGGTCTGTGCGTGCCGTAATGTCCTCAGAGCGAAAAGAAGTGCGTGTTTTTGGCACACAGAAAAAAGGCAAGCAGGGAAAAAGAAATAACGAGGTTCTGGCAGAGAGGCTATAATTGACTCTCCTCCGGTCTGCTCCGTGGGTCCCGTTAGCTGCTTGTTCTACATGTGTCGCTGACAGGAAGAAACCTCCAGTAAAAACCCCTTTTAGCCGCGTGACGAAGGTGCCGCAGCAGCCAATCAGCGCACAGTCCATTTAAGAGGAATAACAAATCCAGCCAATCAGAGGGAGGTGAGATTGAGTTGGACACGCAAAGGGATGGAAACGGCGGAGATGAATTGTGGAGACGGACCGAAAAGGTGCGAGAGGATAGGTAAAAGCGCACTCTCACAAACATTGATATTAAGGCCCTGAAGAGGCTGCAAAACCTGCCGGAAACCCCTAAAATATCCTCAAAGCACTCTCAGAATAACACCGTTTATTATCGTGTGTCCTTTTTAATTAGCTGCAATAATTAATCTTGTAATTTAGGCCAAAAATGTTCTTTGATCATATGTAATATTCGTAAAAAGACTTGCATGCATCAATATCCTTATTAAAATCATTTAAATACATTTGTATTTCTTTTAAATAAGGATTTTTTTTCCCCATTTTCGAAATACTCGCTGCATAGCAACATCCCCTAAATCGTATTCATCTCACGTCTGACTTTAATTAGTTGACATTCAATAACTACTTAGTTTACCGAGGGTGACTCCAACCTCTGGGAAATATCAAGGCCTAATAGCTGCGTAGTGGCGCCATCGTCTGTCACTGAAAATAATCGCAGCAAGGCCTGCTGTCGTTTACAACCTCATTAAGCCTCAGGTCATTGGTTTCAACACCTATTAAGGCTAATCTGCAAGACCTCGATTTGGCTGAGATGCTTTGGTTCATTCATCCTTATACAGCTTAGTTTTCTCTTCAAAGACAAGATAAAGTTGAAGCAGTCGCAGCACCTTTGATAACAATAAAGTGGTGCTGACATGCTTTTTAGCATTATGTTGAAAAAGAAGTGATTTCCTCCTCTTTCATGCACAGCTTTTAGCAGAAGAAAGGCGGCAGCATCCAATTGTTCGGTGAAAAAACAAGTGACGTCTTCAGATAAACTGAAAAGTGTTTTCTATTGGAGAAAAGTTTGTTTGGAGAAGTGTTGTTTGAGATTGGTGCAGTGGTTTTACATGACAAAACAGCTTCATTATAAGATGCCCCCGGCTTCATTAGAAAGAAATCAGATGTATAAAGATGATCTTTTTCTTGACTTTAATTGTTTAATTATTCTCGCAAGCTCCAAAGAGATTTTGCCGCATCAAGCTGATTTCCCTTTGGCAAAGCCGATGCTACTCCACCTTGGTTTGAGCCTCGTTCTCCTGACACTCTCATCAAGCCTCTCTCTCGCTAGAACAAAAAAACCACAGAAGATGGTGAAGAATATCTTTTTCACCAAGGAATGATTAATTGATATAAATGATTAAAACAGAGGGAAATTATGAAATGAATTTGAAAAGGGGCCTCACAGGAACAGCTTTGTTTGTTCCTGGCCCATTTTAATGAGCTTTTCATAACTGGGCAAGAGAAATTACTCTGTGTGTTTCTTTTTCTGGAGCTCCTTTGCAAAAATAATTATGGCTAGTTGAAGTGAGGAGGAAGATGCTAGGGGGGTGGGGGGTCAGGGAGCTGCGAGGGGGGGGGGGGGTTTTCCCCAAGAAATTGATCATCTCCTTTCTCCACAGAGATCTTTTAGTCCTCTGGCAGTTTCCAAGCCGCTGCATTATGAAGCAGACCAGATTAAAAAAAACACACACAACAATATGGCAGAACACTATTTCAATGTTTAAAGAGGGACAAGAGAGCGTCAGATGTGGCTCTCAGTGTTGATACTCCCCACAGGGGTGATCTCAGCGAGATGAAAAGGAGACCACAGTGCCCCATAATGAATCTGCTTGTCCTGTGGGAAAAAGCAAGAGAGCCACATTCAACATGGTGGTTAACTTCAGATTGGGATTCACTCTGTGTTATTTTCTATTAACATGACATTGAGCCACAAAGAGGCCCGGCTTCAATCTGAAAGTTTACACACCCGAGGCAATCTTCTAACCAAACAACACGCAGGTCATCATAACTTTCTCTCACACTCATCTCATGTGATTGTTTACCACAGCAGAGTGTGGCCTCGTCGTCTGTTTGTGATATAGCATTGCACTCGCTCTACTGCGTGTGTGTGTGTGTGTGTGTGTGCGTGTGTGTGCGTGTGTGCGTGTGTGCGTGTGTGTGTGTGTGTGTGCGTGTGTGTGCGTGTGTGTGTGCGTGTGTGTGTGCGTGCGTGTGTGTGTGCGTGTGCGTATGTGTGTGTGTGCTGTCTTTTAGAGAGAATGATATTCAGTTAGCCGAGCCAACTGATGAAGGAAGATTAGAGTTCAGATTATCTGCAGATACAGGCGGCCCACTCCATGACTGAACGCAGGATGCTGGACTCGGAAGTAAGATCTCCAAATGAAATCTTTTAAGTAACTGGCTACTTACCTAAAAACACATTAAGAATAGTTCAGGCATTTCTGAAAGCACACTTATTCACTCTCCTGCCTGGAGTTAGATGAAAGGAACAATTTGTTTCCTATGTACTAAAAGGCTAATGCTAGTTTCTAGAGAGCTTAGAATGGCGTTAAGAGCGGAAAAAAAACAAGGAAACATAGTCTGGAAAAAGTGGGAAAGCTACATTAGTGTGATACCAATTTCACATCTGAGCCCAGATAATCTCGATTTACAGATTCTACATAAAAATGTAGAGTCAGTACATGAGGGTCTGGATTTTCAGCATGGGAAGTGTTCTGTTTTTTGTTTGTAGTACATTTGTAGTCCGAGCTGCATTAACCAATAACGCATCAGCAGGCTTTGATGTGTGCAGGAAACACGATCCGTGTTGGCAGAAAAAAAAAGCCATAGCGTGCCCTGCTAATAATTTACCGGCTTCCATCAGGGGTTATCTGACAATGATTTATTTCTCTCTATATGAAAAGAAATCTGAATGAAAGTTCAGCTTACGATCCATTATAGATTTTATCAATTCAACTTGAGTTACAAACCTGCTTGATGCTGTGTCGCGCAAGCCAATCAGTGTTCAGATTCCCTGACCACCTGACATGCATCAGAAATGATGGATCTGACCTCCCTTCAACAAACAAACCTTTTGGAGGACAGACCTGACAAAGCTCACATTTTTACTTTTCTTTGAAGACATTTTTGGATTTTTATTTATACAGGACAGTTGATAGAGTAGGAAAGCAAGAATGTGGCTAAAGAAAGGAGGCCATGTTCGGACTTGAACCCTGGCTAGCTGTTTGAAGGACTTGAAACCGCAAGGCCATCTGTTCCCCAGCATTTTCTTCTTTTTTACTAAATCTGCATCGTGATAATGTTATTTCCGCAAACTTCAGATTTGACAAATCACAAGAAAATGGTTTGCGTTTCTGGGCTCATACCACTGAAGTGAGCCGGAGTAAACAAAGATTTACAAGAAACAGATAAATGGATACTACTCAGGTGGAACTATTGGATCAAGACACAATGGCATTTGGCAGTCTGCAACATTAACACCACACCGAAAAGTAAATCTTAGCTGTTCGACGTTTAATTCTTCCTGCTAGCTACACCGGAACTACAAAGAAGATCTGTTCCTCGAGGCTTATAGCATCGTCAGACGATAATAAACGGTGATTGCAAATCGATCGGTTCCAAGATTGGTGCAGGAGAACTGCTGTCAAGACTTGCTTAACTTAGCTTAGCAGAAGTACCAAAAACTGTTTAAATGAAGAATATGCAACTGTTTTGATCCAGTAGATGTCGCCCTTGAGCACCAGCATGAAACCAAAACAACTCGCGGTACATTGTTGTGTTAGCATGCTAATGGTAGTGCTCTTTAGTTTGCTCGTATCTTCACACTGCATGTACATTTGCAAGAAATGACCGTGATCAAGAAACGCTTACGCGACATTCAAATAAGCAGTGAGTACAGTATGTTATTCTTCTTTTCTCTAGTCCCTCAATTAAACAACTTTTATACTCGAGGGGATGAACCTGCCTGCCCAGCGATGTAAACATGCTATAGGTATGGCTCGGAAAACTCAGAAAGCATCAACAGTGGGATCCTTGGAGACAGTCATGAGTTCTTTTCAGAGGATATACTTGATTTCTGCTGTATTTATGTGTAAAATGTGGCACATTCAGCCTTTAAACAATCAGCCTGGATTTCTCCAAAAGGAAAGATAATGCACCAGCTGTATTATGAACACACCTTTTCTTATTCATGTTTTCTGTGCCAAATCTGAATTGTGGTTTACAAGGATTGTACTAACGGCTAATATTTCTTAGCCTAGCTTTGTGACTGTTCATTGTCAACTTGGCCAAACAACTATAGTAGCACCATGTCACAATAGATGCTTCCAAAGCATCCTGTGAACCAGGATTGAGGCAAAGTCTATAAATACATAAGTCACACCTCTTATACAAATAATGAGACTTTTCGCTCCATTAAAAACAAAGAGTTGCTGAGCAAGTTTTGTCACTTTGGGCTTATCCTGGCTGGCTTGTTCCCCTGTTCCCCTTTTTGCTCAAGTTAAGCTAACCATCTGATGTGGGTTGCTTCATATTAATGATGCAGAGTATCATCGAGCTTCTTATCTTTCTATGTTTAACAACATCAATAAGGTTCATTCCAACACTCACAACCTGATCAACTGTTACAGTTTTCATATGAAAGGTTGATTGTTAGTTTGATCAAACAAACAAAAAAAGGGATTCTTGAAGACTGTGTTCACTTCCATAAATGGTAAATGAATACACCCCAGTTTATAGTAATGGAAGACTGCAGTCATGTACTGTGTTGAACTGGCATGGAAAAAAGAACATTTAGAAATACTAAATCAGTGTAATCAAACCCTTCAATCTGAGTTCATGGCTTTTTCTTGTGGTATGTTCTCTGTACTGTTCCACTCTCCCATGTGGTTCCAGCTCGACTTGGGTCACAAAACAATGAAACAGCCAGAAGTGTTTCACTCCATTTTCCCCTCTCAAAAATATGCCTCACTTCATTAAGTTGGTGTCATCGATCTTCTTCGTCTATTGTTTGTAATTAAACAGAGAACAAGTGAGCTCAAGTTAATAGTAATCAACAACTCAATAAATACCCTCTGCATGTCACTGGGTTTGTGTAAGGCCTGTGCTGATAGTTCTTGATTTTATCAGCTCCGGGCAGAGCAACAACTCTGTGAATGTGTCAGGACCAATATACTGGTCCGAAGATCAAGAGATAAAAGAAGAAACTCAAACAAATATTGTACTCAGCCTGATATTTATATGTGGGAAAGCATAGAGGGTCCTGTATTTGAGAGAAATAATTAAAAGAAAGCATTTTAGTGATCTGAGAATCTGAGCCTTATAGAGCCTAATAGAAATATTCCTACATACACTTATACTGTATGTCAGGGGTTTCCCAATCGTGGAACCCTCAGCAATTGTGTGACAAAATAGCCAAGATTTCCTTTTCTTTGTGATTGTTGATGTTTACAGTGACAGCAGCAACTCAAGACATGGAAATCAGGTTGGAGTAAACATTTTAAAAACTGGATTGTTATCTGCACTCTATCCCCACAATGTTAAACCTTTCGTTAAAAAGAATCAGCTGCACATGGAAAACATCAATTAGGTTCATTCCAACACTCACAACTTGATCAATGTCACATGAAAATCAGGTTGTATCTGAGTGATATATCAAATAATGAATCAACAGTTAGCATTCACTTGCAGCTGAAGTTCCCCTCAGCTCTATGGACCATTTTAGAGACTTTTAGCTAAGCTCATTGCACGTAACTTAACTGTTCAGGTTCAGTCTCATCACCATCATCAGCAGATAGCTGTTTTCAGCCCAAACAAAAGAGAAAAAAACAACTATACATGTTTTTATGGCTACAAACATGACCCCGTATAAATGATAATTAACCTCTTTATCTGCAGGCTGTTTAAGAAGACATCTGCTCTCCATGTAAACACCCTTTATGCTACATATCTGGTGTTCAGCTTAGTTACATTACCAACGAGAGCATTAAATATTTACACTACTTTTTCGATACTGATTAATGGAGTGAAACATTCACAAGGCTAACCAGTTGTACCTGCATCAATATTCACACTAGAGACTCTCTAAAAAACACAATATTCCATTCAGAAAAGGAAAGTTTTCAGAGTGTAGTGAAGCTTGTCGGCATCAGCGAGTTCCTTGATGAAACAAAAAAAGGTGTTTCTCCATCATCGAGACTCATCTTTAAAACCAAGCTACACTGGTCATTTCATATTTTATCCCAAACTACACCAAAAATAACTCAGTGTTGTATTTAAATCAAAATAAGTGGGCCAACTACATATATATATAGATATCACAGTAAAAAACCCTGTACTGAGATTTTTGTTTTTGGAAATTATTTAGTCCATCTAATTGTCAATGGATTCAAACACTTAACACTTAGTTGCAGTCGTGCAAGCAGTAACAAAGTAGGAAGGAGCAGAAAGTTAAGAGCACCTGCGGAAACTTGAGTTTAAAAAACAATATCAAATAATCCATGCTTGACATTATGATTTGGTTTACCTTGCCTTTAAGGCAAAGAGTTGTTTGTTTTTAAAGAAAAACAAAACTTAAAATTTCAGAAAGGGGCGAGCAGACGTGTATCATTTGCACAACACTCCATATCATGCAGGACATGCTGAATGGATACGCCCTCCTGCAACATACTAAAATGAATGCATTTCCCCTTAAGCTTGGTTAATCATATTCCAGCTTCTACACTTTGAACTAACATGACTTCCATGTTACTGTTTTCACTCACTCTTTTCAAGACAACAAAAATGTGAAAATTTCACTTAGAAATATCTGAGATATGGGTCATATAGCTCAGGTTTGCTGTGTGTATCTATTTCTGTTATTCATGTTGTGTGTCATTTTTAGCTGATCCTTATCCTATATTTAAAGTATATCTTTAAAACCACAAAGGTTTTCCCATTTCATAAAATTCAAACAAGTATGGACTTGCTTTCCTAATTTACTATTTTTAAGCTCATCATGTCTGCAGGAGTTGGGCTTCAAAGGCATAGTTTTTCAGTAAAGCAAAGTATAAAATGAATCCATTTAGTCTATTATGACATTTTTATATAAATGCATTGGATTCTGTAGATTTTTGATGGATCAGGATGCACATTTTCAAACACAAGGGAAGCCCTTGACAGTAATGAATGAGAACAACGGAGCCAGAAAACATCTCAGCCATGGAGAAAAAAAGGAGATGATGGAATTCAGAAACTAAATGACAGAGAAGCAAAAGCAGCCCTTCCTTTAAGTGCTTTAATCGTTGGATAATTGCTCCTACACGCTAGTTCAGACTCTCTGCATGTGCACACGTACAAACACAAACAGAACACCATGTGCCGCCTCTAACAACATTGCTTTAATGAAATGTCGTGAATCCTTAATGAGTCTCAATGTCTTGTGATGAATTTCATAATTATTCAACCCCACACAACTGGAGAGGGAAATTCATCAGTCAAAGCAAATTAGTTGGGATCCATTAGGGTTCAGTGTCTTGTAGGGACATTCACTTTATTAGCTCCTTACACCCATTGCCATAATTGGGAGCATATTTCATTTGGCTCTAACCCCACTTTACTGAATGACTTCTCAATCCTTTTTTTTATTTACAGCGATGTGCTCTGTATGCATAAACCCATTGTTTCACAAAACAGCAAAGTGTGGGAGAGGATGATTTTCTTTCATTTAAGCTATATTTTGTATTTCAGAAGTGGTTTTCTTTCACCCAGGCCTTCTTTTTTCTAGCTCCAAATCTAGCACCAAATCTACTTGATTCTTCCATTATGTTGGGGCGACTTTGGCTCAGTGGTGGAATGGGTCGTGTCACAATCAAAATGGTCACTGTCCGATCCCCACATCCTGCATGATGCAAGGAGCAGACAAAGATATAACCCATCTATCAGAGGGCACATTTGAACGACAATTACGTCACATTGGCCAATCCAAGGCGGTCCCATTTCAAAGGCTCCTTCAAAGCGGGCAACATTGATGTCCTTCCTTCGCCTACCCAACAAAGATCCAGCGTTTTCTTTTTCACTGGTCGGCAAGTAATACAATTTTAAATGTGTGTAATTGGTTTTAACTCAATTAAATAACTACCAATACTAAAGGAGCCTTAGAACTTTGAATTAAATTTTAAATAATAGTTGAAGTTGCACAATATAAGTTATGTTCAAGAGTTCCCATGCAGCTGTTCAGGTTGCTGGGCGACTGGGGCAGCACAAAACAGGTAAGGGCGGGGACAGCTGGTGACGCAAACAGAGAGCCCTCCGTCAACCAGCCATCACATTTCAAATTGGCCTGAGTGTTCTGTGTAGGCCACACAGGCTGGGTCCTTTAAGGATGCTACCCTTGAAGTAAGACCGAGCTTGTGTGTTGAAGTGTTCTTGGGAAATGCACTCAACTCCAAGCTGCTCTCACAGCATGAATGTGAGTAGTTACTCATAGAATAAACTTTCACTAGTTACTGTTTGCGCTGACTATGTTGCTTAAAAAAATTGTTTCTTTGCACTGCTTTAACATTCGCCCTATCGCACACAAACTTTTTCTGTATTTGAAATAACAATACATCAGGAAATATTTCATTTAAGTCTCAGGTGTTGATCAGAGTTGTGTAACTATAGATTTGGGTGTGCCACAGAATATGTGCAGATAGCTTTGATAATAGCTGATTTAAAGTTTCAGAGAAAAGCATTGGTAAGAAGCACTGATGAGCCTAAATGTCAATAAAAAACAAAACACTAATGAAAAAGGTTTTTTTCTTTCCAGAAGAAGACTGTGGTCTGATCATGCAGCTCCTTGTTGATCAGTGGCACACTGCAGAGGGGATCATTTCTTTAGGATGACTGATGATGGCTTCCACTCACAGACGCCTCTCTTGTTTGTCTTGGGGCTGCCTTGGGGTTCGCCTTACTCTCACTCCTCTCCCTCTTGTTCTGACAACCTGCAGACATCTCAGATGAGCTGCATTCTTCCCCACAGAGACATCGAGTCTCAGACGTGGAAGAACGAGCAGGAAAGCTTCTCTGTTAAGTGTGGAGGATCTGGTAACCTGATGTTAGAGAGTTGCTGGTTAAACTTCAAAATCAGGGTGGCTATCCGTTTTATAGACTTTGTCACTGAAACTTCTGGGATACTTTTTAAAAAGAGGTTGTGTTGGGTTTAAAATGATGAACCGCTCAATCACATTCATGGGTAATACTGCACACATATGACCAGATCCACAAAAGGATTGTGCTGCTTTTGCAGGCACTATGTCTATACGGATCAAATATAAAGATTGCAGGAAATCCACAAAGCATGATGGTGGATTGCGTGCACACTGCAATGCAAGCAGACGCCATCTTGCGTATCCTTCTGCCTTATTTGCATCTATGTTAAAGGCGCTATATGTAACTTTTTACATGTATAAATTGTTTTTTATCGCCCATTAAAGGTCCCATATTCTGCTTTTTCTGGTTATCATGCTCTTTAGTGTGTTTTCCAAGTGTCCTGTGCATGTTTAGGCACATCTATTTGCAAAATTTCAAAGTCCGCGGAAACGCGGCTTCTCCTACGTCCTCCTGTTAGCTGTAGCATTAGCTGCATATAATACTCGGTTCTAGCCCCCCTCGATAAAAATTGTCAGTCCGACGTCATTGTCAGTGTGAGATCACTGATTTAAGCCCATTGGCTCGTTGTGGCAAGCCCTGCAGCTCATGTTGAAATTTTCGAGAAGCGTGCTGAGCAACTGACCAATAACGACAGAGCGGATCGGCAGACCAATCAGAGCAGACTTGGCCCACGTGGGGTCTAACAGTGTGGGCTCAGCAGAGCGTAGCTGACAGACTCAGAGCGTAGAGGGAGCAAGGAGGAGCAGTACATGAAAACAGACACTTTTTTTGACTTTGTTTTAGGTACATAGATTAAATATACGAACCCCAAAAAGGGCATAATATGGGCTCTTTAATAAGTGAACGGTTAACTGATGTGAAGAAGTAGATGTTCACTGTCTATCTGTGTTGCATGTATAAAAATTTTACCCGGGTCGTTTTTTTACCGCGAAAGCTCGAGGAAGTGACATTTTGTGCACGTTCTACACGTCCTCCTCACTCCGCTCCGCTTAAAGAGATCAACAGCAAACTCATCACACACTCCTGCTCTCAGCCAGTGCCTGCCGAGACTGCCGTTTGTCAGATGGAGCATGAATCTAATATGGAATCTGAAATAGATGACCGGCCTCAAGCACAACACAGACTCCTTCACAGACTTTCAAATGTGTATGACCACTTACCTCCTCTGTAAACATTATGCCGGTTAATATCCAGTGTTTCGCGGCCGATGATGATGCTCTATGATGAGCACGCGAGCGAGAGCGAGCAACAGGTTACTGGTGCAGTTCACCTAACGGTCTGCAGTATCGCTACAAACGCAGTGTTTTTGAAAGTTACATATAGCTCCTTTAATTAGAAAATATTAACAACAGTTCAACAAAATATCTCATTACACCTTAAACGAGGAGTAGGTGTAGACCATACTCTGTGTAATAAACCATGTGTGAACTCTTGGACATGGTGAAAAGAGAAAAAACCTTCTTTGAATAGGCAGAAACCTCGAGCAGAACCAGACTCATGGTGGACAGACATCTGCTGCAGATGTGGGATCGAGGAGGAGACAGAGAGAAGGAGAGATAGAAACAAACAAGAAAATAAAACCGACATAGTAATGCCTTAAAAACTCTCACGTTAGCATTGTTTAAACTTGCACATAAACTCCTGAAAAGCTCCTGAAGTTTTTTGAGGTGAGCTGCACGTGTGAATGGAAAGAGCCAAACTTTTCACTCTTACTTTATCTGGAGTTCCTCCTGCCAGAGCTCTAGTATGTTTTCAGCATGAAGTCTGTGTCAGTTGATAGAGAACACAGCAGGATATAATCTGGAGAATTCACCTCGAGCGAGCGGGAAGGGTTGGTTGCCAGTGCACAACCATGGACTGTACAGTATGCACGTGACCATTGTGGTCTCCTAGCGCGTAAGAAAAACTGCTGCATTATGTTTTCTGATCTCCAGTCTGTTCTTCTCCTCTCTTTTGTTGATTATTTGATTCTCTCAAACTACACAGGGTTGACATAAAGGTGGATACTCTCATTACGTCTTCATAGACCCCGGTCCCTTTTCCCATCTGACAGGGATAGTCTCCCATTGTGAGGTGCATGTGTGAACAACCAGATCAGGAGGATTTCAAGGGCAGTCTCTAGAAATTCTCCAGAAATTGCATGTATGTAAAAACAGCTATACAGTTAAAAAAAAAAAAAAAAATTCTGTCGAATGATGTCACCATCTATTACCATGGACTTACCAAAAATGGCAATTTTGATTCACTTTTTTTTGAGCACACGTCTTTTCATGAGTTTAATAATAAAATTGTACAAGAAAGGCAAATTGTATTATGTAGACCAAGTTATTAAACAGTACTGTAAGTGGAACCAGATCGATGTCATTTGGACATACTTTTTGATTTTTTAATTGGATGGATTTTATGATGAGACACTGCTTAACGTTGAAGGGCAAACTCTCTTCATATTTAGTCTCTAATCAAGCCTTTCCTGAGATATCAGGGAAATGTTGAAAGCTCCCTAGCAGCAGAGGAATCTTCACTGAGGCCTTGCTGTGGAGCCTTAATTTCATTCTGACCACATCATGGCTGTGTTTGTCCAAAAAGCCTCTGCTTTGGAGCTGACCTGATTGGAAGGTAATAAAAATCTAAGTCGAACAAAGGAAAGAAATACGCTACATTCAACACACACACACACACACACACAAAATAGCACCCTTATCATCCCTGTTTCATTTAGAGTTGATTGCTGTCGGATTATAATGCAATCACCACGCTGTGTGAGCCGTAACTATGGGAACTGGTTTTAACTGTTTATCTTGCCAGAGATCTTAATTTAAGTTTGAACACTCTGGATCACTTAGATGTGAGAGACATGGGAAATTGACAAAAAGGGGGGACAACAAAGAGAAGCCAGGGAAGGGAGCTGTGGCAGAAAATGGAGAAACAGACACTTTCTTGTTCTTTCTGTTGTATTTCATATGCAATTTAATTTGTCTTTCAGAGAGAAAATCAATTTATGATGACAATCCGCTGAGCAGTAATGAAAGCAGCCCAGTTCCTTTGCCATGGGAAAGTTTCTGCTGGAGAATGTCACTAATCTTGGCAAAATGAATCATTCACACTTTATTTGGACATCTGTGTTAACCCCCCCCACACACACACACCACCTACCCCCTACTTTCATTCATTTGTGACAGTTTTATTACAAGTTGTGCAGGTGGCTGGAGGCTCAGGAGCCAAGAAGAATGCCGCATGGAGATGGTCCAAAATGTTGAGTTGTTGAGTATGTAAGAGTGTTTCCTCTGGCTGTAACTTTACTTTAAGACACTTTTTATCAGTATATAAAAAGGCACACTGGACAAAGCCTCCCACTATGCCGCAGTCTGCTCAACAAAGATGTTGACTTTAACGTGTGAACAAACCCAGATTAAAGGCTCTTAGGCCACGACTTTGTGTAAGCCTGAACTAACTCCATCCTTAATACAGGAAATTGCACATGCTGCCACAGTATCCGTACTGCAGTTTGGGACTCATAGCGAGCAGCTTTACCGCCTTTTTGGCATTCCAAGAATTTCCACAAAACAACAAGCAGCTCTCATTTTGAAAAGACAAAACTTCTGTACTCGTGTATGTTACAGGTGTTATGTTTTTAGATATGTTCTTGAATCTACTGGGAGTTTTTTTTTTAGCTGGTGTTGAAACAGACATGAAAACTGATGCCTACACAAGCAAACAAGACCATCAGCTACAAGATTGATGGATTTCTTACAGTCTTTTTTAATTAATCTAACCCTGCCGTGGGGTAGGTGTCATCTGAAGTGAGTTACAGCATGCCGCAGAAACAGCCTTTGTTAACGTTTTCCATAGTAAAGATTCAAAGTGAGTAATATGATTGACTGTTAAAAGGTGAAGAAGTTTAATCAGGTAACCCTATACCTACACATGAAGAGGACAAATCAGCAAAAAGATCAGGGATGCTATTTTGCCACAGGAGGTGCCAAAATCAAAATCAATCTCTCTGGAGCTTTAAAGCATCAATACAGAACTTTTCCACCATTAAGTAGTAGTTTCAAAGGTCTATTTAAAAGTACAATTTCAACTTGGAGTATAGTGTCTCTCCCACAACGTGTCCAGATAACGGTCCGCTCGTAATTACAGTGTATGGCTTAAAGGGGTCATATTATGCTTTTTCTGGTTTTATATGATCTTTAGTGTGTCCTGTGCATGTTTAGGCACATCTATGTGCAAAAATTCAAAGTCTGCGGAAACGCGGCTTCTCCTACCTCCTCCCATTAGCTGCAGCATTAGCTGCATGTAACGCTCGGTTCTAGCCCCCCTCGAAAACATTTTGCCAGTGTGACGTCTTGTCAGTGTGATATCACTGATCTAAGCCCATTGGTTCGTTGTGGCAAGCCCTGCAGCTCATGTTGCAGGCCCATTAACTTCTGTAGCACGCCTACGATATGTCGTAGCCTGCGGTAGCACAGTAGTGCTAAGGTGCTAATGTTTTTACTCCCCTCGGAGCCAAAGTGGCTGCATTCCCAATATGGTAAAAGAGGCGGGACATTTCCGAGAACCGTGCTGAGCGACTGACCAATTACGGCAGAGCCGACAGGCCAACCAATCAGATCAGACTTGGCACACGTGGTGACTCTGAACGTGGGCACTTCAGAGCCTTAGAGAGAGAGTCAGAAGCGAGCCGGTGCATGGAGCGGCAGTACATGAAAACAGACACTTTTTTTTAGAACTTGAGCTATTGTGAACATAATTTAGTAGGTACATAGATTAAATATACGAACCCCAAAAAGGCATAATATGACCTCTTTAAAAGCACTAGTTCACACAGCAACCCCTCAGTTACAAAAAGAAGTCAGCTAGCCCGTCTCTTTACTTTTTGATACAATGGTTGACTAATGCTAAAAAGAAGAGGAGGGTGATGGATGAAGCTAAGAAGAGAAAAAGAGAGAGAAAGTAATGAAGAAGCAAGGTGTACATCCCTGAAGATATTATTTGTTGAATTTGTTGAATGCACAAACACATACAGATACTCCACATTCAAACAGTTTGTGAACAACGGGGCTGAGGACGCTAGCAGAGTCATACCATAACATCATGTTATGTTCAGTTGTAAAGTTTCCTTTGAATTTAAATTTGAAAACCTACTTCTTATAGATTCCTGCTTTAATAGATCACAACATTTATTCTTCCAAATGTCTCTTCCTCTCACTCCTACACTCTATTTCCCCAGAACACAAGTTGACTGAATTGTAAGCTGAAGTGTGAAATGGAAATAAGTTGAAGTGGGAGGTCAGCGATCAATAGGAAGTTAATTAATGAAGAGTATGCAACGTTGTGAAGTATGGATTTCCGAAGGCCTATGATTGTGTTCCAATCATTGAAATGTCACCAGCATTACATCTGGAATAAAAATCAACCTGCCTCTAATTTACCTTGAATTTCTAATAAATGGAAATATTTAATAGCTTAGCCTGAAAACCAACCATTTAAACTGAAAGTGTGTTTCTTTGGACTTCAGGGTTGACTTGTGAGGGATGAAATAATTGAGTTAATTAAGTTGCAGTAGATCAAACTTTGTTGTATCAAGTTCTCAATGAATGACTCTGCAGAGACACAAGATTAAGCCTGTTGATTTATTAAATGATGACTTTATCTTTGAGGTTTGGAAAATGTTTATCTACAGAATGAGCCTGGAGTGGAGATGACATCTACTTTGCAAGGCATTCATTTTAATTCTTGACATTTAACAAGATATGATGGAGATTTTAGAAGGGCAAATATGAACGTTGCAAATTGCAAATGAAATGAGAATTGATTTCCTTAATTTAAACAGCAGAGAGGAAGCTTGCGAATCCATGATGCACAATGTTTAAGGTGAAGCTATGTGCATGCAGAACATATTTAGGATGCATTGTCATTGGCCCACATATGAGCAGAGTGTGCCTCTGTGAAAGATCACTGCGATGAGTGTATTTGTCGTCCATGTTCGTTGAACATAGCTGCACTATTGTTCAAGCTGTAAAAGTTTGCGTGAGAAAAGTTGTGCCGTGAAAGAGAACAGGGGTTAAAAAAAAAATTAAGTTCTGATTACAATTACGAGACGTGACACTTAGCTGATTTCAAATCAGCGAGGCCAAATTTCACAAAGCCTGTCAATGGTGGCAGCAAGCTCGCCAGATCCCTCCCCAATCAAAAGTTTGCTCTATATAATTTTACGCAATCAGATTTCTCCACAGTCATCCAGTGCAATCAGGTAATCAGAGGGGAGCATTAACAAGACAAATGGGGTTTAAAAAGTGGGTGCACTCTGTTTGCAGGAACTTCCTATGGAGAAGCCCCCTCCCCTCCTTGATTACTCCTATCACCCTCATACAGCGCAACATCCTGGCTAAATAGCTTTCTACTACAGCACAGGCAGTATGTTCAGTAGGAATGACTGTGATTGGCTTTACATGTTAAACGCTGCTACTACACTGTTACTCTTAAGGCTATTTATGTCAAGTGATTAACTGCTCAAACTAACAGTTTCACTGAATGAGTCGTGCACAGTAATGGCTCTGCGGCCTCTTTCTCACCTTCCCTTTGAATCTGAGATCCAGATTGCACAGTCAGGGACTATTTATGCCGGGGTGCATTTTCCCCCGCCTCATGTATGCAGATGCTTCATGTATGTGACCGGATTTGTGCTGACTGTCTGCCTGTCGTCTTTTCACCTTGGATAATAGTATAGAGTTTCACGTATAGAGCTGAATGTACAGTACTGTAGAGGCCTAGAATCATGTTAATAGAGGCACTGGGCTGCAGCAGCTTCCTCTTAATCCATGACTTAATGTGTTCAGTCCTCCTAAAAATATTTCATCACTCAGTAGTCTAAAGTTAGAAGTTACAGACTACAGTTGCATCTTTAAAGAAGATAATCATTAGTAAGTAGGACTTGTAATGTTTACATTCTCCCAATATCCAATCAAAAGCAAAAATTAACTTGAATCAAAAGTTTTCTTAAATTATCCCTAGATTATCGCTAATTTAATACTTATATTATAATTTATAATTAGCTGTCAGTGTAATGACTCTTTGGTTGCAGAGGCGTCATGCTCATTCAAACTGGGGGGACTGGAACCCCTCAGAGATCTGAGAGGATTTTTCTCACATCTTAATATCAGTAATATTTGAAGTATGGTAGAGAGATCTGATAGAAAAAGCTACGGAAAATCAAGCAATTAGGATTTGAGGTATTTTGCATGATTTAACCAACTCAGACTTTCAGACTGATTGAGAAATAAAATACCCATTTTGCCTTTGATGATAAATGTTTCAAAATGCAGAAAATGGCATCATTCTTCCTAGTTTTTCTGAGAAGGACCCCTTGTCCCATCTAGGACCCTTAGCCCCCCCCCCCCCAGAATTTAAGCTTGCAATATGCCCCTGTTTGGTGTCCAAAACTGCATACTTCCATAATATTCAATATAAATTTGAGATAAAATTGAGTATGAAGTGCGTTCTGAATTTCAATTTTTTGTTGATTTAAACTTAAATATATTTTTGTGTATTCCAGGAATCTCTGGATGAATTCAAGATTGGGTAGAATTTTTAAGTGTGATACAGGAGCTCACTTTTTATACTCACCTGCCGCACAATACATTGATAATCTTCTTTGATAAAAATTATATTAAACTAACTTTGCAGCTGTATGAGTACTGAAAGTATGTACGTTGTTGTGAAGTTCTATATATGGCCTGATGGTCAAGCTTGTGTGGTGCTAACTTATTCAATGTAGCAGGGACAACAATGTGACTGATAGTAGTTCTGTTGTTGGACAGGATGTTTGTTAGTATGGTGCCTACGTCACACGTATGCTGTGTGCTGTACTTTTTGAGTATGTACTAGGTTGTACGTCAGTCTGTGGTTTCAGACACGGTCTTTGTATCTTTTTTTTTGGTTTTGTTATCCTTGTGTGGGTGTGTCTTGTTTCTACCTTTGTTTTTCAGCTGCTTTGTTGGACCTTTTATTTCTTCCTTTGGATATTCAGGTCTCTAGACACATCAAAGTAAGACTTTTATTTATTAAGGTTTATAAAGTAGAGCTTTACATTTCTACTCCTTAGTCCTCTCTCTCTCTTTGTTATAGAACCAAACATGAAACTCAATCTCTGTAAAATCTGTAATTGGTCGTATTTTAGCAATTAACTAACATTACATTTGTCAGTTCAGCTCATAGTGACTGTATATTTAAACCCCTCAGCAGGGACCCCTGCATGTACCGCACATGCATTTACACGTTTGCACTATATGCATTTCCATCAGAATGAGACAAATAATTTGAGCACTTAGCACACCTAACAAGCAACTCTTTTATACCAAAGAGGCTATTACAGTAGCCTTTTCATTCACTGGTACTTTAGCAAGCCTCCTGGAGCTCTTAAGAAAATACAGACTTTCTCTTCTTTATGACAACTAACCTGAAGCACAGGTTCTGTCAGAAAAATAACGTGATATAGTCTGTGACACGTGACTATTTCAAACAAACATATTGATATACTGACATACATCAGGAAAAATCAGTGTGGAATTTGGTTGCATCGCGGGTTGTTTGTGTTTTTAAATGTGAGTGACTGATTATCAGTTGGACAGATCATGACAAATTCATTTTATACAGGATGTTGGTGTTCAATCTTTTGTTTAACATGAAATATCGTTTTAAGATATTTGATTAGACTCGACACACCAATCTTAAAACTGGAAAAGATAATCTTTTGCATTTTGTCACTGTAATGGTGCTTTCACACATGCACACAACTCAGCTGCATGTATGAATGCCAACAGCTCATTTCCTGCCAGTCCCCTAGTAAATTTAACCATGTGAAGTCGAGGTGAGAACACGGCAGGAGCATATTCTACGATCAAGGCACGAACATAGACTAGGCATACAGCGATCTCAGTAAATATTATGAAAATGCTTAATTATTTTTTCTGTTCCTCAGTATGTTCTTCTCCACCCTTTTGTTGATACTGTGAATATATGGAGCTGCACATAACACTGATATACTTCGATATAAAGGCAAAAGTTGTCATTATAGCATCAGACACTTTGTTGATTCAGCCACCACTCCTGTGTCATGTTCTTCCTCCTGAGCCCCCACCCTTACAAAAGCTACAACTTCTATTGGTTGGACTATGACTTGCATTTCTTCATGGTTGAAGACGTACTTGTTAGTTAATAATGCATCACTGTTTTTACCAAACAGTTCTCTCCCAGTTTTTATGATACATTCTGTAAAATCCAAGAGACTGTCCTCTTCAGACACTTGTCCAATCCTTCCAGCAGATTTTTCTTGGCTTCGAAATAATTAGAGAAGGCGACGTGAGGACGACAAAAGACAACAGGAAAATGAAATAGGCCCTCTCTCTCCGGCCCTCAGGGTCTTTGCCAGTCTTTGCAGCAATTCTAATTAAGCCCATCCAGAAACACAGGAGCTGGATTGAGGCAGTTTCTCATCAGGGTCCCTCCATGAGCCTCTTTTGTCATGAACACACAGCCAATTACAAAGCCCAACAATAGAGTGGTAGAGTCTTATACCCTCCACAAAGACGGGAGACTATGGAGACCTCAAAATATCCATAAGCGTGGAATGACTTTGCGAAAACAATCTCACCTTCCCGAGAAGTGAAATCAGACGTGCATTCTCTTTTTGTGAGGCCTAAATTACTTGACATTACAATTAAAATGAGCTCACAGGTTCAATTAAATGTGGTATTCACACTCAAGTCATTTTATGTTTCCAAGGGAACACCACTGATCCAGTAATAGAGCAGTTTTCCAAATAAGTGCGTTTCACTAATTAAAATGAAATATATTTGAGTGTAAAATAAATGTGAACAACTCCCCATCTATATCAGGGCACGCCACAGATAACCTCACTTGCTTATCATCTTTGCATATTAGTCTTGGCGAATAATATGAGTGGCTGTGTAATCTTTGAGCTTGCCAGACCTTAGATTATGGAGCTGTCTCTCATTTTATTCATTGCTCACAGAGTAATTACCCAGAGATAAGTGTTCCTCTATCGGAGTCCAGTCACTGCGCTGCGAAAGCAATCTCCTCAGACACGGGTCCCGTCCTCGGCTATTTGGGCGACACGGAGTGGGAAGTGGGTGCTGCTGGACACCGGCTGAGCTTTGTGGTTGCCTGCGTTTGGATGAGGGCCTTCTGACAGTCACGGCCAGGTGGGCCAATCTTTCAATCAGACACCCTATTTACCATTGCAAAGCTCTGCTGCCCCGCCTCATTTATAGCCGCTTAGGTTGCTTGTGATGAAAGGCAGATAACAGTGTACATTCAACCTCCCACCTCTCTCCTCAGGTGGAGCGGGAAAAAAACATCCTCTGGGGAACCTTGGACTATTATTTTTGGTGTCACATTAGAAATGAACGCTCCGTCGGATTTGTAGGAAAAACTGAGACGACGTGTCAGAAAGTGCAATTAGTCAGTGAAAGAGCGATTTATTTTCCGTGTGTGATTTCTGATGGGGATAAGTGAGGCAAGAGGAATTCTTCTAAGCAAAATCCATGAGTGGAAGAAAAACATGCTCTTCTGTGTTGTGACTTCACACAGAAACAGATGTAAAGTAAACAATAACATAAACAAGATAAATACTTTAAACAATTGAGTATCACCCTGATAGTGAGTGATTCTTTCAGTAAGGAGAAAATTAAATCTATATGGTGTGCTTTTGATTGGTGTTTAGGAGTTTAATACTTTGTTAATTTCAAAAGTGATCATAATGAAACCAAAGACAGTAATACGAAGTCATCAGGAAAAAACTGATGGAAAAAATCATAAAGAAAAACAATAAAGCACCTGTGAGATATGACCAAATGTACTCCTCTGTGGTCAGTGGATCACCCAGTCAGTAATATCATAATAATAATAATAATAATAATAATAATAACTTTGTGACTTTCCACACTTTTAATGTTTATGGTTTATTTGAAAGGGACAGATATGTTATACATAGACAAACTGAAAACAGCAATCCAATGAAAGTACCACAGTGTTTATAGTCTATGCTAATTTGCAACGAGTAAACTGGATACAATAAGACCCACATTTAGCTGGGATGAGACACTTAAACATGAAGTCTGTTGCTGAACTATTTGACTTGCCTATAACACGTGTCTTTGTGCAGAGCAACAGAAAAGGTTGTATGTATCTTCACAAATGAAATGATTCCCTCTTCACTCTTAACTTTATGTATTTTAAACACCGCTCAGTATGTACTGTAAGTCTCTGTAACCCTTTGATGTCCAGCGGACATGAGGAGAACTCATGCTTGCCACGTCAGAGTCACAAAAGGAATTCTGCTTTGAGCTCTTAATGAACAGCGCCGAGTGAAAGCTTTTGATTATAGAAAATAAACATCTTACCTCAACTCGCTAAATGAAGCCGACCTTCAGGTCAGCCCACTTCTGCTCTCAAAGCATGCTTTGAAAAGATGTACTGCAGCTTTATTTCATTTTTTATAGACACAACTCATTCTTCTACACAGTCAATATGACTTCTTCAGTCATCTTTGATGAATTAAGTTACTGCATCTAGTTCTATAAAGGTGTTATTTGACCTTCTTGACTCCAGGAAGCAGCAAACACAGAGGAAAAGGGTCATCTAGCCCTTAACCAACCTTATAGCTTCCAGAAGGTTACTGTTACCTTGTGAGCATAAATGAGAAGTATTACAAAGAAAACATAAGAATTTGATGCAAGGTTACATTTATATTTATTCGTCTTGGATTGCTTTGTTTGTCATCTTAATGCCACATGTGCAGTTCTGAGAAACGCTTGCTGATCTGCACATGAGAAGAGTTTTAATTAGCAGGTTCAACCCAGAAGCATGGGACGAGTCATAAACGTCGAACAAAATCTGAAGGGGCAGGAGAGAGCAGCCCTGCACAGAAGAAGACACAGAGTGGTGATGAGGTGAAAAACGAGACAATGCGCACCATGCGACGGAGAAAAAAGTGCGGTAAGACTGGGCTAAGAAGTGCAGCTTTTACAACACATGGTATATCATTTGAAGGTGCCAAAGTGCAACTTTTGGGACATCTATCATTCTATTTCTGTTCCTGTACGATGAAAAAAAATGTTTTAAGGAGAAGTGTCAATGCCAAATGTGACCTCAACCTTTCCTGCTGCTTGAGCTGTGTGGTTAATAGAAGGGCAGCTGTAGGCCACTGGTTCACCTGGATGGATTAACCATTTGACAAGGATTTGAGGTCAACAATCGTTCAGGCGTTACATAATTTACAAAGACCCAATATTAAAGGGATAGTTCAGTATTTTTGAAGTGAGGTTTATGGGGTACTTGTTAGTACATTAGCCAAAGGAGATGCCGTCAGTGTTGCCACTTTAAAGAGTGACTGGCTGCAGTGCACGTGCAGAAGCTAGGCTATGGAGAAGGTATCAGGGTCATTTGATCCACATAATCTAACACATTTTAAGATATGCAGCTTCCGGCATCTCCTGTGGCTAATTATTGTCAAGTACCTCATACAAACCCACTTCAGAAGTACCGAACTATCCATGAACACAGCACTTGGCAACATTTAGCAAAGTGACAGTAGCAAGGAAGAACGTCCTTTTAACAGGAAGGCACGAGGGCGCCGGTAGTCATAGTGGTTGCTGTGCGTGCCAGTGGAGGACTATAGCCACAGAGGCCATAGTCCACTAAGCAGGCAGCCCAGGTTTGAATCTGACCTGGGGCCCCTTCAGACCTCCATCAGAACGAGATTCACATTGAACAGCCACCTGCTGCAACTGTGTTGGGCTTTAATACACTTCAAGACAACTTGAGACAAATCAGGTCAATCAGATGGAATACCATAATAGTTTCATCAGAGACCCTAGAAAATGTACAAACACTGTAAATGTCAGTTTTTACGGCTTTTAACTGTCAGCTAAAGCAATGTGTTGTTAAGTAATGGAATCAGTCATTCACACCAAAGTAATGGATGTTATCTGCACACACTTTCCTTTAATATGTCCAATCAGGGCGGCCTGACAATCAGACAGATGGCGAATGGATCAGCTTCATTAAAACTTTTCAAAGTAACACAAAGGTAAACACTTTTAAATTATAAAAGAGATGTTTGTAAAACTGTTGGCAGGAAAACTGTAACTGTTAACAAGGCCAATTATTACACTTGTTCCCAGAGCTTCAAAAAGCTCTATTTTTAATCGCCTGATTTTATTGACCAACCA
Organism: Labrus bergylta; assembly: GCF_963930695.1. NCBI lineage: Eukaryota > Metazoa > Chordata > Actinopteri > Labriformes > Labridae > Labrus > Labrus bergylta. Next base: position 27,282,457 of record NC_089200.1, read on the forward strand.
TACTTGCTGTAGTTGTGTAAGCTCTTGGTTTTCATGTGCAGTGAAGGATCTTTTTAAAACAAAACAGATGCGCTCTACATCAGTTTTACATCTAAATGAAGTCATAGCCAATCTGATCAACTATTGACTCTTTTTTTAACAAGCTGTCAGGATGTCTGACCCCACACATTTCAGGTCATCTTGACCTATTTTAAGCAACGTGGTCACCTTAGCAACAAAATCTCACTGAGTTCTGATTGAACTAAAACTGTCGGTACCAATCAATCCATACTGGTGACAATACTCATTGACTATTTATTGAACCTATTGTAACAAGTCTTGTGCTGTATTACTATAAATTCAAAGCACTTAAAATAATTCAAACTTTGTACTGACACAAATTTATATTGAAACAAATGAAAACTGTTTAAAGTTGAGATTAGGGTCTTTGATGTCTGTAAGTTTGAATTCAATCACACAGCTCATGTGGAAAGTGGGGAGCCGCTCTTTCAGTCAGCTCATACTGACACATAAGCCACTCACAGCGGGAGACTATCCCTTTCAGACAAGAGGGGGGACGGGGGAGTTTTCTGCAAGTGTGAAAGCACTTATACAGTTTGCAAAAAGAAAACAGAAAATTCAACAATTAAGTGCCAAGGACATTTTTCAAGTCTCTTATGGCAGCATTCAAACATACAGTAGATGCCAGAAACCTCCACATGTGAACTTTGGAGTCCAAACAGGTACATTTCCTGTAGTTCAGTCTTTTCATTTCCCCGAGAACTTCTAGATTTTTCCTCTGATTATCCAACTGAACACGAGTCCTGTGTGACCCGGACAAGCAGAGCAAACACAGGCAGAGAATCTGTCCCTGTGGCTGTTTATGTTTTACCTTTATTCATCATCGGAAAGGTTTTGCTAAGTGTGCATGTTCTTTTCTTGCTCTCATAACTGCGGGCCTCTAGTTTTGGTGCCTTTGAGCAGCATTAGCAGAACAAATGAGAGCAAAGTGGTTGTTTTTGGAGGTGAAAGCATAACTCATTCCTTTTCAGCTCACAGTTTTTTCCAGCTGCTGTGGAGAGTCCAACAGATACAAACCTACTTTTCTCATTTTGAGGCTTCTGCTGCTTTTTTGTAAAAGTTTACTTTACTCCTCCAAAATACACTTTGTGTGTTTCACATTTTTTCTGAATGATGCCATTACTATTCTAATGTGTGGGATTCAAAACCATCTGCATTGTATCTTCTCAGTTCTCTAAACATCATATTTTCATTCTCCCACACTGATCCATACTGTCTAGTTTCTGAGTATCATCATCGTGTGCACTCCGTGCCAAAAAAACTCCTCTCCTCCTCTCAGACAAGAGAGTAACGGCACCAAACCATTTCATGGTGTCACATGTTTCAACTCTGCAAAGGGCTGAAACAATTCTTTCTTTCATTATAGTGAAACATGAGATGCCAGATAATCTCATAAATATGTGTTGTATTTCTTTTTCTGCACTCGCGCTGCTCGGGAGAAAGAGGCAGGTCTTTGTTTGCGGCTTCCTGGCTCACAGGAAGTGATTGCAGTGGGACAGTGAGGGACACTCATCTCTTGGAGAGGGGGGAATGCTCGAAGACGTATCCCTTTTTGATCAAGGCTTGCTGACGGATCGCCCGGAGAAAGGCAAATGAGGATCATACCGGGGCCTGATGACAACAGGCCAATTTTGATGTCCCTTTTCTCTCATTGCGGTGCTTCTCTTTCAAGCCCAAATCTTGTTGAGCAGCCTGGGAAAATGGCCTTTTACCCACCTTCTCTCGCCGCAGAGCTGACAGGACAACCGAGAGCTAAATGGAATTTAGATGAATGTTGAGCCTAAATAAACTCCTCGCTCGTAATTCTGGTCACAATGAATAGGCTCCTGATTGCTTTGCAGATATGTTTTTCATCTTGTTTTTGGAGGATAAAACATTCATTAGGAGTCTTTTAGCTGTGGTCATTCTTTTTTCTTTATCTCTGAGCTTGATTAATTCACCATTCATTCACACATGGGCCGAGTCTGCCACAAAAAGCACACAGAAAGAGGAAGAATTCAGTCCTGAAGTTCCACAAGAACTAGACGAATGCACTGAAATAAAAGCTGTCTGCGAGCAAAAACAAGGGCAGCGCTTCGTTTCATCCCAGATTGTTTAATTGAAAAATGTTGACCCATGTGAGAAACATTATATCCGAGCAGCATCAGGCTTCATATTCAGTGTAACCATAACCTCAAAGGCCACATGTTCTCGCAGTGTTTATAATGCATTAGTGGAACAAACTCTACACTGTACTCTCTTTACAAATCCCACCTGGCCATGTATTAGTTGCAGATGTGGCTCTCTAATTCATAATGAACTAATAATGTTTTCGTTAGATTGTTTTCCTTTCCTCCCTTGCACACACGTAGACGGAGCTAATCTGGACTGGAGGAAAGATATTGCACCCTGCATGAAACATAGACTTAGGAATGTGTTGTTGAAAGATAGCAGGCTTTTGAATTGTCTTAATGTGACTCACTCGTTGTGAACTGAAAGGATCTGTATCATTAAATAACAGCTTTTCTCTTTGGGGAGTCACCTTTCTGTATCCGCCAAGATACAATCAAAAAATCCAAGGATGAGCTCTTCAACGTGCACAAGGGAACCTGCAAAAGTTCAGCACCTCGCTTTATTAAACGTCTTTGACTGTGTTTGCAGCAAATTAAACCACATGTCACAGAACGGCAAATTAATGACTGCATACTTTGATCGAACCTTGATATAAAGGAGAGCTCAAGGACTAGACATATGAGATAAAGAAGAACAAATGACGCAGATCTAAGGGCATCAATTAACAGCCTGATTCAGCTTACACCACAGTGTCAAATTATGTCTCTGTGTTATTTCTAATTTCTGCCGTGAAAGAGTCGTATTAATGAATATTTCACTCTTTTATATTGCTCTCAATGTTTATACCGGTTATTAGATTTCATAATATGTGCTTAATTAAAGTTATGAGTGCATATACTTGTGTTGAAAAACATATAAGTGAATGTCTCCTTTTTTCTATTAGTTTTCAACACATCACACTGGACACTTTGTTGGACATTAGAAGATACAAAAATGTAGCCCAATTTTTTAAACCCTTTCAACCTTTCTTACAGTTACAATGGCCATCAATCCCTGGGTTCTTGCACTGCACAGTTGCCACAATAATAACAGTGATAGGTTTACATTTACATTTCATATTACTGCATCTATCTGTAAATCATCATGTACTATGTAAATTACGAACCACATACAGCCTGGTGTAGTTTCGGCAGATAGCTGTTCATCATGAGTCTGGTTTTGCCCAAGGATTCTGCCTCTTAAAAGGACACTTTTTCTTGCCACTGTAACTTTGCAGAATGTTGCTAAATGCTGTGCTTGTGACGGTGGGTTTTTGTAGATAATGAAACAATGAGATGGGCCGAGACCTGCTCTTTTGTAATATAACAAGGAATATGGACTTTTACCTGCTCATTTCTGAAGTTTCTTAAGATTGATTAATTGATAATTCCTTGGCATTTTTCTAACAATAGGGCCCAGGGGGTCTTAATATATACAGTACATACATATACTGTATGTATATATACTGTATACAGAAGTAGTTGGCAGGTTTTGCCACCTGAAATGACATCAGAGCTGAAGTATTTATGGAGGCTAGCAGTGGCTAATGTGTTACACATACCAATATCAGAAATGTCTCCTACACAGCCTAAACAGCAGTCGATCCATCAATCTGAAACATAATATATTAGAACCTAAAAGTAGAATCAAACACAGTGTTGGTAACACTACTGTATGTGATTGCTAGTTAGCCAAACAGCTGAAGATTCAGCAGTTCACACTTGAGCACAACAGTATTTAACGTCTGGTATTGCTCTGACTACGGAACCAAAGACAACGCTTTAGCATGTGGGGAAATCTAAAACTTAGAAACTGTTGCTAAGCAATCTGGTGAAAGGTCAATTTGTGTCAATTTCATGTCAAGCTCAACGTCAACATGGAAATCCCTCCTACTGTACGTATTGCCAAATTTAAGATCAGCCTATGACTCCTTAAAAAAAATCTGCTTATGATTTTAAAATAGCACAGGCGGTGCCAAACACATAATGTATTATGTATTGAGCAGCTTATGTCTATGATTTATCTGTATGGATTTGGCCAGTGGCCTCTGCTCAAATCAAGCTCAGAGGAAAATGGAGGAAAAAGGAGACATTTGGAAGCAAAAGGTCCGACAATGGATCATGTTTTAAATTTATATCAAGCGTGTCTCCACAGAACGACCTCTCATGTATTAGAGCACCGTGCTCAACTCAGGAATAGACCCTGATACTTGAAATATTAGAAAAGCACATCCACTGTAGAGGTAATACTTGTACCAGGTGCTTTAGCAGCCTCTCAGATATCCATTATTTTTGCACTGTGGAGTGTGCCTGCAAGCACACAGAATACACTTTGACAAAGAGAGACCATATTATATGGAGGAATATTTCATCCTGCGCTCAGTCTTTCAAAGGTTGGAACGCATGTTGAGGACGTGCAAAGAACAAAGCCTTAACACGTGCAGTGTGAAGTATTAAATTAAAACGTCTTCCTGTGACTTCCCTCGTAGATTTCACCTCTCCACTTTGATGTCTGACCTGTGAGGAAGAAGTGATTCAAGCTGCATGGTTTGTGTTATTGCAGCATGTGTGTGTGTATATAACAGAATCTCATTAGGGAATTGAACCCTTATGAAAGATTGTGCAATAAGGAAAACAAGGATGATAAAGAAAATGAAGAGGAAGAGGAGAAAGCAGGAGGAAATCCAGAGGAAAAGAGGACTGGGGATATTGTAATTAGTTGCACCTGTTTCCTTTAACCCAGCTCCAGTTTCCCTCTACAAACGCATGCAGATTACCCATCAAAGCCCTCGTCGCTGCCTCTGCTCAATGGGTCCTTTGTTGCCAGTTGTCAGGGAGGCGGCCCACAAAAGTATGTAACACAAGCAGGCCACATTGCTGTGGAACTTACAGTACATGCAAGCCTGCACCGGCCACAACAGGAATAATGGGGGGGTGTTTGTAGACTCACAGTCTGCATGTCAGACACTGGTGGCACTTTTTTTTGTGTGTGTGTGTGTGTGTGTGTGTGTGTGTGTGTGTGTGGATTTAACCACAACCGTTGCATCGTGTGTCGACGCTCTAAAACGGCCCTGTGTTAGCTGCTATAGCAGGGGAACAAGCTCTGCGACACAATCAACAGAGATTTGCTCATTTGCATGTCAACTGAGATCAATATGAATACGTAAACTGATAAAAGAGGGAGTGTACTAGATTTGAATAAATGATTGACATGATCAAGTATTATTTTAGTTAGAGGAAAACAAATAACTGGACTCATCTGATGAGCTGTCTTGTTTTATAGAATAGTGTTACCGTCTCTCTGTTTTATGACGAGGCTCAAATATAACAGAATACATTAATACATAAAAGTATTTGTTCAATGTTCAAACCAACCCAGTCAACATGTTTTTGTTATGCACATTTAAAACAGAAAAAGTTTCTCAAAGTGATGCACATACATACAAAACATAAAGGATATAATGAATGAAAATAATGAATATAAAGTGTTACACCATACACACTGTGTAAGGCTATACTCAGTCAATAGCCAGTCAATTGTAGTTTATTGTATTTAGTAGACTTGCATCATTTGAATTGCGTCTGTGCAGTGCATCTGTTTATTACTGTTTTTGATGCTGATACCGTTTTGTAAAACAGGCCACAGAAACATCAGTGAGCAAACACTTAAACATAGATGTACAATGAATACACTTCAGTTTTGCTTGATTAATGCAGGACTTGTGATGAATTAATGAATTGATTAGTGTAACTGAAAGTCATTTCATTGTAAAGTATCTCTACAGATAACTATCTCTATCGATTAACTGTGAAGTAATATTCTGCGACTGATGATCAGCTGTGATTTTATTGACATATTAATGATAGAAATACGATCCTGCTGTATTGCATGCATTAAATGATTGTGAGTCATTTTAAAGTCAAGCATTACTTCAGTTTATCATTTGTACCCTGAATGTTGAGTGCTGCCAAAATGAATTATAAAGAGAATTTTGATCATTTGACTTCTCATTTACAGCTGAGACTTTCCCTGTAAGCTGAAAGAAGCATCAGCCGCTCAAAACTGTAGTTAAAGAACCACTGATGATCTTCTTGTAATAATGTTGGCAGCTGCTGTAGCGACATGAATGCAGTGCCTCAAACATCACAGTCAAACCACATATTGAGCGCCTGGCTGATGGCCTCCATAATCAATATCATGTATAGATTGTCCATGTTTCAATTTGTGGTTAATCCGGACCCAGCAGCTTTTCTATTTCCTCCATATGGTCTCCACATAATTGAAAACACTTAGAGGAGTGACATTTCGGTCAGAGTGTTCCTGATCTCAGATCAGCCAGCTTCTCTGCACAGCTGCGGCAGTCTAATAGCATTCATTTGAAGAAACTGTCCTTGATTAGGTTATTATCAAGATCACTTAGTGTTTCAATAAGAGAAGTGCGAGGAGAACTGACGGCAGAGTGGTGGTTCAGTGGTATTCTCCGTCATTGAAGTGGACGCTGATAGGTTCACATGCTCACCTCATGGAACGTCTCTGACAATGAGCGCTGCAGAGGAGGCAGGGGGTAAAAGGGGGAGAGAACGTTCTGCATTCAAGCGCTAATTAGAAAAATTAGATCTATGAAAGGCAGCAAGTGATCTAGGCCTTCAACCTACGTCTGTGTACCGCTGTAGCAGCACAAAGAGGAGGCAACAATAAGCACTGAGGAGGAGGAGGAGGGGGGATAAATAATTTAATCCATTATCTACTCTGCAAAGCTCATCAGCACTGCTACACAATGGCCACGATTGAATTGCTGATTGCATTTCTCTCCTACCCTCCAGGAGAAAATGCCCATGCACCACTATGTGCTCTCAGCCTGCCAGCACAACTGAGAGCAAGAGAAAGACAGAGAGAGAGATAGAGAGAGAGGGGGAGACAGAGTAGTGTAGAGTGTCTTCCACCAAGGTCAAACTACAATACAGCAATCTAATTAAGAGTATCAGAGAGTTTCCTGTACAGGGTCAACCTCCCTGTTGTGCTCACAGGCTCACATTGTCCATTATGTATTACATCATGTTCTCCTCGAGTTAATGATGGATGTGATGCTGTGATCTTCCCATGCATGTTCCTTTTAATTGATAAGAGTGGACCTATAAAAAGTGAGGAGCACTGGTCCACCAGTAGTATGTATGTACAGTATGTATGGATTACTGCTGAGGAAAATTGTGTCTGTGGTTTCTGTTGATAATGGAGCTAGCATAACGTTGCCATTGGGATAGCAATGACTATCTGTTTGTCATCAGTCCACTAATTTAGTCGAAACTGACTTTATTCCACAACTAGAGGATGGATTGGGATTTATTTGGAACAGACATTTAAGATCCCCAGACATTTAGTTGAAGTAACTTTGGCGATGTTCTGCTTCTTATACCCTTTTCTTGGGTGTCTTCTCAACTATTGAATATGACAATGATGTTTCTCAGAGGTTGGATCCTGATGTCTTCGTCAGTACTGTAGAGTTTTCTATAACTTTAAAAACAATATGTGGGAATTTGGTTTGGTGCGCTTTTGGGCCCACCTAAGGTCTCTGTGTGAAACTGCACTGTTGGCAAAGACGAGAGAAACCAAAGAACCATGTTGACTGGTACAGTAATATTGCTGTATTTTGCACAAATGTGATTCTGCAAGCATCCTCAGCCTGTTCTTTACTGTTCGCATGTGGAGTACATGTACTGTATGTGTATTTAACTGTTACCATGACATCTAGGGCTGTTGCTAAATGGTTACAGAGGGTAACTTATTATCCTTGTTGAGTTATTTCGTAAGGTTCCAAACTTATAAAGTTAACTAGGAGATCAACTAGCAAAGATACAATTATTTGACTTATCTGGGGTTAGATGACTTTCTGCACCCGCTAAAGCTGCGAAACATGAGACAACGATAACACCAATAACGATACAGCCTATGTGCATTCTACTACTCGCTCTCTCTCCCTCTGTTTCTCTTCTTAGCTTCATCCGTCACTGTCCTCTTCCTTTTAGCCTCAGCCATTGCAACAAACAGTACTGAGATGTGCTGACTGGCTTCTTTTTGTAACTGAAGGCTGCTGTGTGAATGTAAAGCCGTATACACCTGTGAGATGACCTCAGCCCACAGCCCAGGTTACTTACTGCAGTAAATAGTTGATCGAAACGTTATATGAACATGGGAGAGACGCCTTTTCCCTGTTGACAGTTATTGTGTTATTATATCAACTTTTGAAACTACTATTTAAAGGTTGAAAAGTCACTTATTGACTAACATAATAATTTGTACGATCATTAATGTTCCAGTGCGGAGAATTATCCAAACATCTACCAGATTGAAAACTTTGTCAAAATTCCTTCTCCCCAGAGGATGATTCCTTTGGACAATGGTAATCTACTGATCTTTTAAAAAAAGTGACACAAGCGGGGGGCTGGATGGCCTTGCAGTTTTGTCATGTTCCCCATGTAAGGAGGCATCGTCACAGTGGTCTTGGGTTTAAATCCGATCTTGGCTCTTCGCTGCACATCAACTCTTTCCCCCCCAAACAATTCCTATCTCCCTTCAGCTGTACTAAAGGCCAAAGGTAATGAAATGTGTGCAGCATTCATGGTTACCACTGGAAAAACTACTCAGGAGAGAGATCCCCACATCCACCCGCTCAGTTTTTCCTTACTTTGAGAAATATCTAAACATCCACCAAACAGATTGGAATTTAATTGTTTATCTCTGGGCCTCAAGAGAATGATTCTAAAGACTGTTGTTCCCGCCTGAATTTTCACAACATGTCACCCACTCACAGTTTTTCCCTTGTACAAGTGATCAACAAGTAGCTCAACATAAAACGTTTGATTACAATTTGTAGGCATTCATGGTTGTCCTAAAAACTGTGATGATCAAACATAAAATTGTCACCTCACAGTTTATTCTTACCCAGTGAAAGAAACAAATCAATTTCATAGACATTCATGGTCCCCACAGGTAACGTCTCCCACCAACAATATCTTGACAAACATATGTTCACATTTGTGGTTTTCAGTTAAACTCATGATTGCCATGAGATTTGGGACGGACTTTCATGCCCCCCCTCAGGATGAAATGTATAACATTGGCGTTCCTTTTTATATATAAACCAAATACCTTAGATTTTAATCCCCTTTATACTTCAAGTCTCTTTCAAACGAGTAACATCCCCATCGGCCTGAGCCGCACTATATGTTCTGTATTAATGAATAAAACGTTAGCGTTCTGATTATTTACTAAACTAGCTCAGATGGTCAATATGGTAAACATGCTCATACATTCATTGCGGTGATGTTAGATTACTGATGTAAACACTCAGCTGAAGCACTTACACCCCCGTCTCACCTTGTTATTCTCAAATATACTAAATGAGTCATTAACAAACCTTTTTTTTCTGGAAGAAAAGGACCTACAGATGTTTTGAAAAAACTGTAAAGGATGTTCAAGAACCCTTAACGCTTTTCTGAAGGACATTCCTAATCATGATAAAAGATTTCTGCCCAGGTAACCATTAGCTACCATCTTTGTTTAGGTGAGGAATTTTAGGATAAGACGTTTTCTTTTATGTTTTGTGTTTTCATCCAGGAGGGAAGAGTTTTGGAGGATTCCTGAAATACCTTGAGAACAGTGTTAAGTATTTTAAACAACCTTCTGGCTTTTTAAAGTATCACCACATATTTATCTTTTAGAGAAATGGATCTGAGCTCTGACTCAAATATTTTGCTAAAACATTGGAGACAGAAAGAGGGTCCTCACAGAGCCTCTAGCACGGCTGTAGACTCTAAGCCTTGTTTTACTATCCTTTCATATCGTCAAATGTCAATGTGTTGCAGGCTCGAAGGCAAGAAATCATTAATGGATGACTCTGGCAGAGCTTTATGAAGGTGATGGCTTCCATCGTTTTCTCCCCCCATCAACTGCAATCCATCATCTGCATCAGGCTTCAGTTAAACAGGAAAATCAGGAACACTCAAAATTCTCTTGGCCCGGTGCCTCTGACATGCTGGCTTAATTTTACCTTCCATTTCAGCTTGGAGCATTTACATAAAACACAGCGAAAAGTAGTACACATAATGGTCCCCTTTGGCCAAGAGCTTTAAGGTCCTGTCCACAGTCCCAGTGAGGGGCAGTCAAGCTGCCTCTGCTCTGCTCTGTTTGTTTTATGGAGCAGTAGTGAAACCACTTTGAGGTCAGCAAGCAGCAAAAACTGTGCTGGGTCTCCTATGGTCTGCTGAAAAAGGTTCCAAAACCAATCCAGGGAGCCATTTCTAGTAGTCCAGCCAAGTTTCATTGACAAAAAGAGGTCATTACTCTGTGCACAGCTTCAGCAATAACAGGATCAAATGCTCTGATGGCTTGTAATGGAGACATTTTACTCGTGTTAGGGCTGCTGGCCCTGCCGATCAATTCCTCTTGCAAAGGTGGCTCTACAGGAAGAGGCACATCATTAAAAAAGCCCAAAATGTCCCCGTTCACAACGTGCAGCGATAAAGGTACTCCATTTGCACACCCTGAATTAATTTGAGTGCTGTCATTATGCAAGTACAGCACAAATTGTCCAAGACCAAGTGAAACTATTTATAGCTATCACAAGGCTTGAGAGCCAAGTGTGCCTAATGGTGTAATTTGTATTGTTAATGGTAATGCACTATTAGTTTGTTCCATTTGGCTTTGCACAGGTGCATTAATGGGGGCTTGGTGAACGGTTTCAGCCAGTCCATGTTCCCATGCTGTTCTGTGGAGGCTCTCTGAAGGACCACGGCTCCCTCTAGTGGCTCAGAGCGGAACAGAGGGACAGAGATGGAGGCAAAAACTGAGCACTTGAACAAACAGACTGAGGCCGAGGTTGGACAGAGAAGCATGTAATTATACTGAAACAAAAGACACATTTTGTTGAGTAGATAACAACAAGAGGGAAGACTTGCACAGTTCTTAAATTGTGCACGAGAGCAAACAAACTCACCAACAAGCGGTTCCCACAACAACAAAGCAGGGTAGACTTAAAATATTGTGTTCCTAATTAACCTTCAAGCTCATCAGCCACAATCAATATAGAGTGCAGCTTCTTTTTTCTAATTGAGATGAAGTAATTATCAGACTGTATTCATCTCGTTAATGAAACAATGTTCCAATATGCCTGCAGCTAAACTGTTAATTGAGTTCTATTTTCTGAGACGGGCAGCCTTTCCTTGTGTCCATGGCCACATAGCGTCAAATATGGGTTGGGGCCTTTGTGCTCATCTCTGTGTAGACACAAGAACAGGCTGTGGACTGGTGGAGCGTGCGAGTGCTTCTCCCTGCAGACACTCTCCCTCCCGCCTGTCTGTTCTCCCATCAGAGTTGAGGCAAGAGTCGGTAATAGCGCTGACTTCAGCAGATCATCCCTTCCCAGTCTGTTATTTCACGGTTTCAGTGGTTAAGTACTCCCTGTTGAGTAAGATATAGCGAGGCAATTATTCTGTAATTATGGAGCCAAAAGACGAGAAATTGAGTCAAGAGTGACTGGGCTCATGCAAATCACTGCAAGAGAGCCAAAAAGGGTGCAAAAAGCAGCCTGACTGTCCACATATGGGAGAAGGGATTTCTCTCATGTTCTGTATGAAATTAAATCTCCCATTGTTACATAATCAACTATAAAAACGGTCCAAACTGATTTCAAACGCTTCAGTAAAAGAACCCCAAATCAATAAAGTTTAGTCTCAAACTACATTTAAAGTGGTAGTCCCAATTATCATCACATCAATGACTATTAATGAGGAACAGGAAGCACTGCAGCTTATGAAAACAGACCATGAAGCGTGATCGGGTTCTTTTAATTTGTGCTCTCACACGACATATTTGAAGGAAAAGCTTCCATTGCAACCACTTAATTGTTTAGTCAATGAATATGATGTGATTTTATAATCCTTCTTCATGTCTTTGTGCTCGGTTCAAGGTTTTTTCTTTTACTTAAGGATTTTTTTCCCTTTCATTTAATTTTTATTGTAAGCTGAATATGTTTGTGTTTTACTTTATGGGACCAAACATGCAATTTGTTTGGTCCCGAATACTCCCACATATGAAGATGGTGAATGGATTTTTTGGGTTGTTTGTTTACAGATGAATGGAGTTGCAGTTTAGGATGTTTTGATTATTGAACACACTTAATGGACTAAAATGTTTGATTTTTTTCATGCCCTGGAAAGATTAACTCCAAAGTGAAACAATGGCCTAAAGAAAGGCAAATATGTGAACACTAAATTACAGGTTTCATTAAAGCACTTTTCATTTTCTTTGTTCATAGTTGTTTGTTCAGTTATTGTTCTTAATTCTTAGTCATTGTCATGAATCTGCGTGTCTATTTAGTGTTTGTTTGTTTGTTTGTATGTTGCTGCTTATCTTATGTCTGCATTACTGTCAGTTTTTATGTCTATTTTACAGTGTTGTTGTATCGTGTATATTATTCCCTTAAAGCCTTACAATGGACAAAGACTGCAAAGTAGATATGGCTAGAAGTCCTATATACATTGCATCAGATGCACTTAAACTAAAAGAATTAGATATATGAATCCATCCATGAAAAAGTCAATGTAATAGTTTTAGATGAGACTGGAGCGATGAAAACAGTCCTTCATGGTACCCAGGGAACGTATCCTGTTTTTGTTGAGCTCCAGTTTTCACCTGTTGACATCCTAACGTTAACATTCATGGTTTTCATGTCAGATGTTTTCGTAACTCTTGGGTTGATTGCCATGGAATTCGCTACGAATATTCAATCCCCGTCAGCATAAAGTGTAATTACTTTATAGATCCCTTTAAATTTAAAATTAACTTTATTGTCCCAGTGGAAAATTTGCCTTAGACTTCACAGTGCTCTGATGCAATAGCAAAATAACTAAATATATTAATTCGTCAGTAAAACATCGTCTGTTTACTTTCCCTTCAGCGCCATCAACCGGTCAAAAGTTAAATTTGTCCAATATCTTCATCACAAAAAAGTGCAAAGTAATGACAATCATATCAACCTCAACTGCACTTAGCTTATTTTACATATTTAATATCACATTTGCTAAGCATCAACTGTTTGTATGTTTAGAGCACACAAACAGAATACTGGTGGTGTGATCAATCCAACTGCTACTATACAATCAGTCACCAAATAATAGAACAATAATGAAAGGGGATCTGTCAGCAGCACTGCGAGCCATATCATTACAATTTAAAGGTTTCTAACTGACCATGTTTTAAGGGAACATATCTTTATAATTCTTGATTTATTTGAATATAAAGATATCAGTCTCATTGGGAGAGCTTCTATTATTAATGGTAAATGGACTTGAGCTTGTGTAGCACTTTCCACATCTTCTGACTACTCAAAGCAGCCTCTGCCATTACACACAGATGACAGAGTGGATGTTGCTGCAGGAGCTGGGAATCAAACCCCCGACCTTCCAGTTGTGAGACGACTGACCCGACTCAACTGAGCGGCTGTAAAAGCCATTGGTGTTTTAAGATAATGCTTTAACATTGGATTTGGACATGATTAATTTTACAAGCTAAAAAGAGATTCCATTAAGAGCCAGAGGTTTAGGAGTTTGATCATCTTTGTGAAGGATCAGTGTGCTTGTTCAGCACTAAGGACTACAAATGTAAGCTCAAGTTTTGTACTTGAGTTTTGCTTGTTGAATTTGTGTCCCAGAAAACGAGCAGGTTTTCTTGCAGGTCCCAGAAATGTATTAAAGTGCAATACCAACAAGGGGAGAACCCCTTTTACCCCTCAGGAAGTCTGTGCAAATAATTTTTGGTTTAGCACAGACTTCCACACTTTCGCCATAAAAATGGATTTGAAGGTCAGCGTGCATGTGTCATCTCGACAGCATTTCTACAACTCAGGAAACGTGTACATGGCATATTAATATATTTATATTGTTCTGTGTTTTTCTTCTCTCTTACGAAATCTGTGTCTTTGTGCGTGTGTATAGATGACTGATTGATCTGTATTTTACTTTGGTCATCATCTGCCCAGGGACAACAGATGGAAATGAGCTAGTTAGCTAAATCTGCTACAAAGCACATTTTCTCTTCTGAGACAGATGTTATTTTGTACAGTGTCCCTGATTCAAATAAGCTAATATACTAAATAAAAAATTTAAAAAACACTACAGTAGTACAGCAATGTATGATACATAGAGGTTCTAAGACTCTTCTTGTTCATCAGCGTCTCCAGGACTTATACAACACAAAAACAATCAGGAGCTTAAATCAACAGTTCTGAGCAGAAATAACAGGAAGCATCAAATGAGGCAAGAAATCTGTTTATGTCTCAATGTTTTGTTTTAAAGGATTAAGTGTGAACAGATGAAAAACAGAAATTGAAGTTTGTAAGAATACACACACAAGAAAATAAAATATGGATGAGGGGTCACTTAACTGAAATGAAATGTCTTGTAGATTATGATTAAGGCACTCTCAGTTTGTGACCAAGTGAAAGCTGTGCTAAACCCTGTACTCCTAAAACTCCCTCCTCTTCTGATTAGAGCCTCCTCCTCCTGCTGCAGCTGTGCTCCTCTCACAGACGAACACTGAAGCCTACCTGACATATAAATGATGCACAACACAGCCTCTGTGATAAAATACTGATATGATGCCGAACATTGAGAACATCTCAGAGGAATAAAAAAAATGCAGTCATCCAGTCTGGATGTTTGGTCCTAGAATACGTTCACAGCAGAGCAGAACAGACAAACGCAGCTTTGTTCAACAGTTTTATCTTCTGTCACTTGTGAACAAGACATTGTGCATTTAAAATGTAGTGTGCAAAACCGTAAAAAAAGATAACATGGAGCTTTCTGAGCTTGTTTCATATTCAAACCTGCCAGAGGACAGAAAAATGTGACATATGGTTTTAAACTTGATAAACTTGGATAAAGTAATTGCTTTTAATGGTCTGCCAAAAAGAAAAGAAAGAAACACAGAGCGTGATAAACTGAAGGCTGCTTCTGTTTGGGTTTGTAGACACATTCAGGAACTTTCTCAACCTCTCGCCCTCGGCTTGAATCCTTTCCCTGTGTTCAGATTGACAGTCTATCCACATTAAGTCTTCTCAGCAGCTGCACCAGCATTACAAAAATTAGACACATTCCCCATAAAAAAAAAAAAAATTCCACTGTACAGTCTGAGAGTGATTGTCTGTGACAGGCTCTAACTTTGAATCCCAGAAAACACGTTCACTGGCATCGCTTGGTGAACTCTTGTGTCCTCTCCTCCCAGTGTATACGACTTCTAAAAGAGTCCTCATAAAGTCCCTGTGCAGCCCGCGTCAGCCCAGCTGCACTTTTAGCTCACTTTGGGGTAAATCTTCTCGTAGAAGAAGCTCTGAGCCAGGACAAAAAGCTCTCCATCCTTCTCCCTGACAGCGTGGGCTCGCACAAACTGAAACTGTTCGAGTGCAAACTCATAAAACTCATTTTCCATTTTCCAGATGTTGGACTGCTGCAGCTTGGAGATTGTCTCTTTGGTTGGGGGCTTCTTTTCGGTGGTCTTTCGCAGATGTGACTTCTTTCCTGGAGGAACATCAAGAGAGTTTAATGAGTCTGTCAGTCTAGACGAGCTTGGTAACGTACATAATCCACTAGAAATATTATCATTTTCCTGCCAACAGACGCCACAAGCAGAAAGAACATTTAACAGAAAAGTTGGAGGCGTAGAGGTTTGATGTGAGGCTATGAGGTTTGTGTTAGTACCTGTTCTGTAGAGGTCTGTGGCCCCCTTAAAGAAGCGTGGCAGTGCAGCCTCCAGGATCATGATGAAGTCCTCCAACTCCTCGGTCACTCCAACCAGCAGGTACTCGTTCACCAGGTTGAACTTGGCTTGCTCCAGAGCCCACCTGCTGCCTGCATTCCTGCACAAAGCCACACATGGAACCAATCAGATCGATAATTATGTGTATAGTGTGTCTGCATAATGTAGATATGGGGGACTTCCCTCTGATTTTTGAACGCTCAATGATGCTCAGTATAACATAAGATAAAAACTGAATCTCATTTCATCTAGTTTTATTACATTTTGAACCTCCTGTGTTTCCTCATTTAGAATAAATGATAGCGTTTCCTCAGTAACTGTTCTTATCTAGTTATTTTTACCTTAGTTTTTGGATTGTGGGATAGGGGTGGGGGAGGGAGTCATGTTGTTGCTGTTTGATTAAATGTTGATGTAAAGCACTTTGGGATACATCTGTTGTATGAAAAGTGCTATACAAATAAAGTTTGATTGATTGATTGATTGATTGATTGATTGATTGATTGATTGATTGATTGATTGATTGTCCCCAAAGGGAAATTATTCTTGGCCTCTGTCCTGGAGTTAAAAGAGAATAATTATGTGCTAAAAGACTGAACATTTAAAAAGAAACGTACACATCCATGTGCATTTCAGACAGGAAGCCTCCTGTGTTGTGATCATTTTATTTTCATTTGCCTACAGCTGTTTAAATTAGTTATATAACTAGTTAGATGTAGTTAGCAGAGTAAAAAACATGTGACACATTATAAAGAGGATCCCTTGAAGTAATCAACTAAGAATAAACTTCTTCATAGAGATTTTTACTGGAGGTTCAACTGATACTCTTTTTATTTCTGGCCAGCAATTTTTGTCCAAGTAAGTGAGTCATTAAGTAAGTAGGTAGTAGGAATGCAAAAATTCTCATTACAATATTGAACTGTTCGGTACGGTATCCCTGGTTCAATACGCACTTGTCATTGTGTTTTTTACGGTTCTGTGTACAACGTGCTTCCATGTAAAGTATTTCTCTCGGATGTGGCTCTGTTTGTGTGTGCCTGTGAGTCCATATTTTTAGACACATTATATGTTTTATTGATCAATAAATACAAATTTCAGGTGACTCTGTTTGAATTCCATGCGACCCTACATGGGGTCAGGGCCCCAAGGTTGGGAAAGCCTGCCTTAACCCTTTGCTGTTCCTGTCAAATTTGCCTAAAACCCCTAATAATGGAATGAAAAAAAAAACATATTTACATTATTTGCACGCTTTACGCAGCAACAAAGTGAGATATTTCCTTTAAAAGCTGATAGACAAAAACCAGTGACACACATTTTAAATGATTGATTACACTGCTGTGAAACTGCTAGATGTGTAAAATACTGTTTGCCAGCAAGTTCACCAAACCAATTTCAAAAGTGATGATGCATCAATGCTGTTCAAGATTTGTTTCCTTTACTGAGAGCGGCAGCAAAGTTACAGTGAAAATAAACCAAACTGTTCCTTAGTTTTCATGTTACACCAAACATAATTCAGTGATACTTGAATGTTTTACTCACTGCAGTTTACACAGTTATTTGTTTAAATGATGACAGAATCTCTGTTATCCTAAAACTACAAACATCTGCACAGATTGTGAGCTCCTCGTGATGAGGCAGGTTTTGACTCACCAGCACTCTGAATGATGACCACAGAAGAAGGGGATCTGCATCCAGAGTTTCTCCGCAGCACAGTCGGACCCTCCTGATGACACACACTCATCAAATGTCTGGAAGACAACAGAAGCGTCACTATCATGTATTCAGCATGTGGATCAACAACCTTATCAGAGTGAAGCTGTAAAATAAAAACCTTTTTGTCCCCTTGTTTTCTACGTCGTAGTCCGGGTCTATAGTCGTCTCCGAAACGTAAGAAGTAGTAGTAGGACACCAGGCGCTCTATCGGGTCCCGCACTACATTGATGTACATCGGCTTACTCTTCGCACTGTATCTAAAGAACAAAGAAAGCTTATTATATATTTTCTGAAGACTTGGTTCCCATTAAGCAGACACCTGAGGACTTTTTTCCAAGTCCAGCAGACGTCAGACCTTAAAGCCGCCCCTCTGAACCTCACTGATAGAGTCTGTCCTACTTAAGAATCAGCCTTTCCATCAGTGAATGTATAGCAGCATCAGGAGGCTACGCTAACAAACACTTAGACCATTACAATCATGAGCAGAGGAATAAAAGTGTCAGGTTAGATAAGAAATCAATACATGACCTCATCTTATCTGCTAACTGTAAATAATCTGGATATGAATTAAAGGTAAATGAAGGGCTTTACTTGGAGAAGTCCAGATAGGCTACGTGCCCGTGGTAGAAGCCGGGCTTCATCGCTCTCCACGACGTGACGTTCCTGACAAAGCGAACCTGTAGACAAAGATTATGATGTTAGATATAGAGCAGCAGGAAGCAGAAGAAAGTGGAAAAACACTTGTACCTGCATACTCAATACCGGCTCAGGTCATTTCATAGTTTTAGTTATTTTTACTTCAATGACTCAGTTTTATATTTAATGAATAAGACCTGTTTTTATTAGTTTTTTAAAATTAATATCATTCACAACATCTAACATACTATTAACAAGAGCGAGATAGTACACTACAGGACTTTTACTAACACATCTTTGAGTTAGTATAGTTATCTTGTCTTTATTATTTAACACAAATCTTTGCCTGTGAACTTCAATTTTAAACTTGATCATTTTTGAGACTCTCTATAGAGAGTCAAAACATTTATAGAGGAACATTGAAGTATATCAATATGTCCTTACAAACCTTCCATCAGACTCTACTTATTCAACATTTTCTTTCCCATTTTACCAACAACATTCAAACTTTCTGCAGCAATGAAAAATAAATAAATAATCCTCTGCACACAGAAAATGACTTTACTGTAACTTTATAGTGAGTGAACAATGCATCTCGCCTGTAGCTTCCTCAGGCTAGCCCAGCATGAACTACAGGTGAAACGCGTTGTTCACGCACTATAAAGTTACAGTGGGTTGGCTGTGCACGGGGTCCCCTGCTGGTCATTTTTATTTCTGCAGCAATGTTTCGATTCATCTTGCAGTTGACAAGTAGAGTGTAAAAGTGTTGAATTTACACTCACACTGATAGAGGGTGTTTTAAATGCATGTTAACTACACGGCAGTGTAATTACTGCTTTATATCATGCAGAGTTATTACTCTGTTTGTAGAAACAACGCCGCATTAAAAGCATACGTTAGTTTTTAATCCCCAACAAACATTCAGATGAGGTAAAAAAAAATCCTCCTGGTAGAGCCTGCAGCCTTCCTTTCTAAACTGCATCAACGCTGTCCATCAAAAAGTTAAGGTTGACTGTTTGAAGCCTGAAGGCAAATTCTGCAGCCAGCAAACATTGGAAAGCAGCTCAGAAAAGCCTGAGAGGAGCGTTCATCCTGATTATAGTGACAGGTAAGATGAAGTTATGAAGATCTGAAGCAATAAAAGTGTTTCACAAACTTCTCTGCTGTGGAAACTTCACCCTTAGTGGAAAAGCATAAAACACAAATCACACTGCTCAGATTATTTAAATGCTTCACTGCTATAACTCTGACTTCAAACTTTAATGAACATGTTAATGACTTAACATCAGCTGATGTCATCTCCACCTGCTGTCCTTTTTGGTTCTAAATAACCACAGCAGCACATCGTCTCCATTTATGATATGATTTATTATGTTATCTTTGACACACACTCTGTGGTCTGAGGGAGTAATAACATGACAAACTCAATCACAGTGACCAGCTTTGGCGAGGCTAAATGCTATTACTGGATACAACTCTGAATGTTCCTGTAGTGAAATGTGCCAGCAGACTGATGCTTTCACCCTGTGTGCAGGATGGAGGGGGCAGCCCGTTGTGAGGAGGCAGACAGGATATTACCTTGGCACCAACAGCCAGAAATAACACCAGTTTAGCTTTGAGGCATTCACACACACTATGTGTCCTGAGCTGCACTGATAGAAATACAAAAGCAGCCAGTGGAACAGGCTGTAATGACTGCTGATGCCCCCCATATTCTCTGGAGCTCTTCAGACATGCACACAGAGTCTATGTATATGAAAGAAAGACTAAACTTATAGCTAACCACAGCTCAAATCCTATTCTCCTGTTATGGTTTCCACAACCAATTGAGGCTTAAGCAGCTTATTCTGATTTTAGTAGACAGATCTCTCCTACCCTTATATTTCATCATGACACTTCAGAATGCTGAAGAGACAGATATGTGTTTTATTCCTGCTGATTTTATATATATATATATATATATATATAAACAACTTTTTTAATAAGGTTGTCATAACAACTTTTGTTAAACTGGATACGAGCAAACAGTACCCATGTGTGTTTTGACATCCTTCCTACATACAGCTGTAAAGTACATGGACATTCATCACTCAGAAGCAGTCCTCAAAGGTGACATATTTTTTTTTCTTTACAACCAGTTTAAATAAGTCTCAGATCTCCCTAAAACGTGTCTGTGAAGTTTCTTGTTATAAATCCACTCTGATCCTGTATTTGATCATGTCTATAAACCCCTTTATTTCAGGCCTGCTCAGAACAGGCTGTTTCTGTGTCTGTAGCTTTAAATGCAAATGAGCGGTGTCTGACCACGCCCCCTCTCTGGAAGGGCTTCGGTGGCTCTGGCTTTCTTGCACCATGTCCTATTGTTTACGGTGAGTAGGCCGACTCAGAGGGGAGAACAAACACCTAGCTGTGGGAGTGTCACCCACCTGGGGGAGGGGTTACGGCCCTTTGTGATGTCATGAAGGGAAACTCTCCAACTGTCTGTTTGAACACACATTTTCTGAAAAGTGGAGAGGATTGTCTTTTCTCATAAATGGGGGGTTTGTAGACAGACTAGAGGAGAGAGAACAGGGTGAAGTGTTAGTGTTGAAAAAAAAAAGTCGAAGAGCATAGATGCTCTTAGGCATTACACATATCAGTACAGATTTCTGTTTGTAGACATTAATGAATGCTAAATGGTTAGCTGCCTGCTGATGGGTTCCGGGATGCATTACAGCTGATGCTTTCCGCCTCTATTGGTCCGCACACAGACTGTTTCCATGAATACAGCAATGTAGCTGACATGCAAGTGGACAGTACTTATTGATCTACAGACACAAGACTACTTCCAACACCAACATCCTATCTTGTGCATATATATTTTGCAATTTTATGCTGAATCTGTAAATAAATATGACAATTAGATGAACATGTGCCGTCAGTACGTAGTTCCCCATTCCTGTAATAATGCACATGGAGAACAGATGTAAGAGTGCATTGTTACTTAACCGGAATTTTACTATGTTTCAGTGTTGCAGACGAGACTGAAGACAGAAACTTTTATCTGCCATCCCTGTGTGACTGACTTGTTAGCATTAGTTTGTCATGTACAAAAAGTACACAGGCAGGGTTGGCACAGGAGGACAGGCTGGTAGTTAATGCTAATGCTAAAACACAAACTGCTAACTCACTCTGCAACCTCAATCAACAACTTTTATCTCTGGCAACTGTCTACAGTGTCATCATATAAGTGCAACTGAATGATGGGAGTCGACGGCATGTCTCTGCTTGAATCTTTTTAAAAAAAAATTATTCACATTGAAGTCTTATGATTTATCAGACATTCAATACAATATCTGATATCACACTGACTTATACAGACTGCAGCCAAGACGTCTTCACTAGTGTGATTTTCAAAATAAGACACATTATTTGAAAGGTTAAGGACATTAGTAGAACCCAGTATCCATTATTTTATTACAGATTACACAGTTGGAATGATGGCTGTATTTCTGACTGCACTAAACTTTTAACACTGATTCATTGTATGAGCGTCTGAGAGTAAAAAACAAGACCAATCTTTCCAAAGTGGTTAAAGAAAGCAGAAGCACCACAGGCTGGAACAAACCTGACTGTCATGTCGTCACTGAAAGCAGTCCAACGACTAAGTGGGAACATTTTCGATGACCTCACACAGCTCAGTATTTCATATTGTTTTTCTGATGTTCACCATTGATAACCAAGTGCTCTCCTTTGATGAAGCTCTATTGTGTCTGTTTTGATCAAGATCATGTTGTGTTCTTTAAGCGTTTAAAATTGTTTTATTAAAGGCATGTATTTTCAAAGACAAAGTGTTTTCTGTTCTATTGGATTTTATTACTCTGGAAAATATCATGTACACCAAAACCTCTTAAAAAGCATCAACACAGCAAATATTATTGGTTTGCTTAGAAACCATCTTTAAAACAATGTGTAGCCTGATAGAAATGAAGAGAAAAAGCACAACTATTAAAACTGTATCCTTTCATTCTGCATATTCTCCTTCATAAGTCACTCACAGATCTGAACTATTAGCAGATGCTTTTGAGAAGATCACAGAAACAGAGTTTACAGTCGGAGCCTTCACTAACAAACACTGCTGGTGAAGTTCAACACAGCACAGATGTGAGGCCTGTTAACAGAGCCGTGCTCAAAGCCCTTAATTATATTTATATTTATATCTTGCAGAGTCTTAAAGGCAGAACCATGTGAAGATGTTTCGCGTTACAAAGCTTTGGCCACAACAATAGCCTATTTTTAATTCCATATTTTGATTGTTTTTTCATCAAAGCACCCACAAGCCTGTCATAAGCCCAGTCACTGTTATGCCAACAAAGGACTCTTCTATCTTTGTTTCTTTGTTGTATTGAGCGCTCTATTATAAGCACGGTGACAGAGCTGAGCCCATGGTTGAGGTAGAGTTGAGTTTCTCTGTAGCAGCTTTGGAAATGTGCAAGGAAAAATAAATTAAGTCATGGTCCAGGGTCTTACCTGGTCCTGCAAAGACATGACAGGATTGTTTTTGGTCGTGTTGATGTGCAGGACATGGAAGCGGTTTTTCCCACACAGGTCATAGGCGATGTTGGTGAACGATGTGCTGGCCGTCTTAGGTACTCTGTTGTAGATGATGACCATGTCGTCTCTTTCTGACAGCGGTGACGATTCCCGGCCCGAATCTTCACTGTGACGCTGCTCCACTTCAGCCACCTGGTGTCGGGCAATGGTGTGTTCTGAACGGCCAAAAAAAGTAGAATATTTATGAGATGTTTCACTATTGAATAAAAAAATCAAGTGTTGATGCTCTGTTTCAACTTTGTATCCCTCTTTTTTAATTTAGCGCCACGCTGAACTCCAACTTCAGCCTACATGAGTCTCATGTTTTAACTGTAAGACATCACAGTGAGAGGACCAATAACAACATATCTACTGAATTAAATCTTACTGTATCGTCAGACAGTAAGGTAACATGCTATGTTGAAGGGCTGGCTTCTCTGAGAACAACGTAGCAGCCAGTATGTCCTCCTTCTAAGTTTAGATTCTGGTCCTGAATGCTCTATTTTTGTTATGAAGGTAGGCAGTTTCAAGGCGCCCCCAGACAGCCGATGCAGAGCTGGCTAAACACTGAAGCTTCAGTGTCAGCAACATGGCAACCTGCGTGCACATCAACTCTAGAGAGGAGGGGGCAGGAGAGACAGCTCTCTTCAATGTTTTGAATTTAGACTGTAGTACCCATTTTTAATGCTAGGTGTCAGTGTTACATATAGCTCCTTTAATGTTAATGTGAAATCTGACTTTATTAAGTGGATCCGTTTGTTTTGAAGAGGATGAGACCTCTGTGAATAACTTGGCTCAAAGTAAAATCTTTTTGAAATGAACACCAAAGGAGTCCGAGACTGAAAACAAGAACGGCATCTTCAAGTAAACAAGCTTCAAATCACCTCACAGACCCCACCTGACGTGACGACTGACAAGTGTAAGAGAATCAGTGATTGTTCACATTAAACTGCGTCATCCAATGTTTTCCCAGGTTTGATCAACAGGTTTGGTTGTTTTGGAGAGGAGACCTCTCTGTTCCAGTGAACAAAAACACTCCTGAACAATAAACCCTGAAGAGTCAAAGTGAAGACGAGTGTGTAAAGTTAAAGCCTTCATGCTGCTGCTCTGTGAAAAAGGACTCAGCTAAATGAAACAAAGGAGCAGAGATTTGACTGACAAATATCTGTCAACTTGTGGTCTTCTTGACTGAATAAATCATCGACTTTTAGGTGGGGAACCATGATATTTACAGTCACTGATCAGACAGATATTTATCTTTAAAAGGAAAGTCAAAAGTTGTTCATTTTAATTACTGGTTGTTGGTGGAAAGCAGTTCCAAAGTCAATCAATATAATCCTGAATGTATCTAATTGAGGACTGGCTGACATCCAACTGCTTTGAATGATCTTAAAGTTAGTTGATGCTTGTTGTCTTCTCATATTGCAGCCAGCAAAGCAGCTGTGAGGACACTAACACAATAATGAACACGGAGCAAAAAGGTACATCTGTTGTATAAATTAACCAGTGGTTTGAAAATTAAGGCCAGTGAGGCCTGTAAGCATGCTTTAATTAAGAAAAACAACAAAAGACAGTAACACTGAAACTAGTAATTAAGCCTTTGATGATAACATTGACAGGAGGCATAATTAAACGTCTTTCTCCCACTTCATGTCTCTGCTGCAATGTTAATTAAAGCCAATTACAGGAATGGCCTTGTGAGGATCTGTAGGAGCAGCTGTGTGTCACTCAATATAATGCAGACATCCTGCTGCAGCCCAGCAGCGTCTGACGCCTGAGAGAGAGAGAGAGAGAGAGAGAGAGAGAGAGAGAGGACATGTGTCTGCAGGATGTTTGTCACTCTGTCTCTGCATGTAAAGGCAGATCGATGGTCCCTTTGTAATTTCCCTTACACGTGCAGGCAGTCAGTTAATGTTTACTGTCTCATTGTTGTAAACATGTATTCTCTGAAGGTAAAATACTCTATATGTGAAGTCTCCTGTCTCCTACCAGCCAATATAGAACTGACATATTGTGCATCACAGCAACATTGGCTGATTTCTAAAAAGATTAAATTAGAAGAGACAGTATTCATCCAATGGGTCCCTGCCAGCCATATCAAAGTCGGTCAATGGTTGTGCTCCAGCGTTCTCATGCTCTGATTATGGCTCTAATCCACCTCAGTCTGTTAAACCTGCTTGTACCACAGATTTGAAGGGACATGGGAAGTAACCAGCAGTCAAACTATGAGATGAAATTAAAAGGAGAAGCAAAATACCCAGGAAGGTTATTTAGACCAGTGGTTCTCAACTGGTCTAGCCTCAGGACCCACCACCAACTCCTTCATAAGAATTTACGACCCAAATTTCAGTTATTTTTTAAACCAATGAGATTTGTTTAATAATGAAAAAATTGTGCAGTTTGGTCCTCCGACGGTACAAAACATATGACAGAACAACGAGATTAAACAAAAAAGAACATTAAAAGTGATTATTAAACAATCTTTAGTGGCACTTTTTCCCAGGCACACTTTCACGACCCATTTTGTGTCCCGACCCGTCAGGTGAGAAGAACTTGGATGAATGTAAGGGATACACCTGAGTTTAATGTGTGTGATTTTTGACATCAGGTATTTCTTTAACACGTTAGGTCTGTTAAAAACAAGGTGTCCACTTCTAGGATTCCAAACGAAGAAGAAAAGTTGTTGTTTTGTTTTTAATTTCGACACAACAACTAAAGCTGCAAAACAGTTATACCTAAGGTGTTGAACGTGATCGTTTCTCAGACGTGGACGATTCTGCATCCATGCAGTGACGGAACATAATCAATTATTGCACACTGACGTTGTTAGATTTTCCAGCTGTGGACGTTTATAATTGATTTATTTTTGTTTTACATTACATTTATGTTGACAGAGCACTTTCTAAACAGTGGTTCTCCTCTGGACTAGTCTCAGGACCCACCACCATCTCCTTAATGTTAAATCACAACCAGAATGTTGGAATATTTGAAATAATTCAGATTTGTTTCATGACAGAAACAGTGCAGTCTGGAGCTCAGATGGTACAAAACATGTGACACATAAAGAGACGGAACAAAACACATTTTTTATAGAACCTAACAGACTTTAGACACGTGCAGATCTAGAAAGTTGAAGATGCAAACTATTGTAATGAATCATCATATCAAATCTTTGACAGGATCGTTGTAATCTAACTAATCCAGAGAAGATGAAAGCCGCAGTCATACCTGTCCAAAATGACTTATTAGATGTTCTAAATATGAGTGGGACCAAATATCAATACAGAAACAGATATTCGTCTTGACTCTTTATTTGGCTCTAATCAGATGTAAACAACAATTTTAATCAGCACGTCACTTCTTCATGACTCCTCTAGGTGGTGCTTATGATATCATTGATTTATTTATGGTTTATTTGATAGGGACAGATACAATATACATGGACATGGGGTACTAATTTGCAACACTTGTCCCTAAAAGGGCTTTTTTTTAAATAAAAGATAAAAACATGAATGAATGGTGGCTAAATCAGTCCAGGTGAATCGGCCAAAGATGTTGACAGCGGGATAATGTCAGATTTCTGTGATAGGAAATCACTTAAAAGCACTTAACCTTCTTAGGGTAAATAGTCTTTGGGTTAATCTGATGTAATGATGATGTATCACTTTGTAATTGTCTTGTAATAAACCAACTATCATAGAATCTCTGTTTCATGATTTTATCCTTGTTATTGCAAATCGAGTCGTATCACGAGTAAAAACAATTTAGACAAAAAGAAGCCAAACATTTATACCTTACTTCTACAAGTTTTGCTCTCTGACATTCTTATACAGCTTAGCTGCATGATCAACATTATTTTGACCCTGATTTCTCCTTTGGGTGCTTTCATTTCCTTTAAAAATGATCCACCACAAGACATGTCGAGACAGCTGAGATTTCTTATTCCAGAAAAACCACAACAAAAAATGGTTCATGTTGTTAAATGGCAAAATGTTCAGTGCAGATAAGAGTTTCTCTATGAAGCAAAATGTTGGCACAAAAATCTTCTAGTAAAAAAAGCATGTCAAATATGAGTTTGGTCACACCTCACTGTGCTGTAATGTAAATGTAATATACTGTTTTCTCAGATAATTTACTATATGAATATCTAACCTTACAAGGTTAACCAGTGTAGTTTTGTCTTACCCAGTTTGGCTCTTGACTCCTCCAGTTTCTGGATCTGGTTCTCGATGAAGAGCATGGCCACTCCAAACGCCAAAACAGCCAAGAGCTGGATCTTGGGCGGCATCATGGTCCGTAAAAGCCCCATCAAACAACCGGATGAACCATACCGCTAATACCACTAAAGAGATCAGCTGCTAGTTGCTAATCCAGCTAAGGAGCTTAGTTACTGTCGCTATGGAAACAACAGATGTTCAGCCACTACAAACAAATTAAAATAATTGTCGCAGTCGTGACTAGTTTAACGCTACAAGTTGATACTTGCCATCACAACAATCATCCTACTCTGACAGCCAAACAAACTAGCTAGCCTCTTCGCTAACTCTCATTTAAAGCCACGTCTCCTTCTTCATTAAAAGCGGGTGTTTCTTCGCATTTCTAATTCAGGCTCGGTTGCTTTTAACTCCGCCGGCAGTCTGCGGAGTCCCCGAAGGTCCATCTAGTTTAAAACAACCGAGAGGATGGAGGAGAGGAGATCTTCAAAGGCGACTCTTAACTACAGAGTTGTTTAGCAGCAGCCTGCAGCAGCTTGTTGCAGCTTGTAGCCTCTGCTGACTGGAGTGTGTCTTCTTCGTGTTGTTGACTGAGGGGATCACAACCTAATGTTAAAGGTGCTTGCGCCACCTGCTGGAATCTACTATGTACTGTTGCACTGGTTGGTTGAAAAGAGATGAACAGAAATAATAATAATAATAATAATAATAATAATAATAATAATAATAACAATAATAATAATAATAATAATAATACATTTTTTTATAAGCGCTTTTAAAAACTCGAAGACACTTTACAATAGTTAAAAACAGAAAGAACAGCACATTAAGGACAGACTAACAGACATTACACACAAATCATAAAGAAAACAACAATAAAGGTAAACTACAGAAAACAGAAAATACTTCACAATCATGCATTAAAAGAGGTGAGTTTTGATAAGTGATTTGAAAGTAGGAGGGTCGGTGCATGGTAAACAATATAAAACACAAGTTTTATTATTTAATCTTCCACAAACAGTATTAGCTCAACTCTATGTACAAAAGTATTACATGTAATATTAACAATAAAACACAAAATGAGCAAAGACGTATATGTACAAGACAATATAACAAAATGTATATACACCACTGAATTCAGAGTACTGCAAACATGCTGAGATAACATGATAATAAAATATGTAACTATGTCACAGATGGATTGATTTACATGAGGTAGAGAGTTTTTAAAGAATTTACATTAAGAGTGTGCACAGATTGATATCAGTGGAGGATTCAAATAAAAACACAGTCTGTACATTATCAAATTATTGACCCTAAAATGAGTTTAAATGATCTTATGTGCAGTGTGTGTTGGATTCAGGGTTACCTGTATTTCACGGTGGTTACAGTTCTGGCACTCTGTGACTGTTTAGCGTTCATCAGAGTGACAGCCTGGGGGAAAAAACTGTTCTTGTGTCGGGTTGTTTTGCTGACAGTGATATGTTATGCCTACTAGAGGTACCTACAGTATATGCATCTATTTCTGCCCTGTCTGTACCTGGGTCATCATTTCACCTGGGATGCATTGTTATTACTCTTTTTTTTTTTCTTTTTTTTTTCTTTACATATTTCAGACACTAATTTACTAATTGTGAAAGAAATACTTTGGAATTACTTGGTATTGTGTAGGCAGCAGGAATAATGAAAAAAAGAAATCTAAAGTAATATCTGTAATATAACCAAATCTTACCAGCGTTTGTCTGTTGCGCTTCTATTAATGTTTTGATAATGTAGTTAGTGGTGATGATATTTCCCTCTTCCCTTTTTTAATCAGGTAAATATAAAAGAAAAATAACATCAATGTGTTTTATTGGAATAAAAGATGGGTTTATGTTTGAGCATTTTGTAGTGCATGGATCAGATCAACACAAACATTAAGTGGGTGATCAGTAAAGAAAGAAAGGTGTTGGGGATCTCTTCTTACAGAGTCATGCATGAAATGTATGCAGTTCTTGGCCACTAGATGGAGCCAGAGTTCCAAGAATGAAGACGTAACAGTTCTAATACTTTGTTGTGTCAATAGATACTGTTAGTGTGAACATTCATTTCCTAAACAAGTTATCTTAACATAGTTAGTTTCTACTTTTGTTAACCCTCAGCCCTTACCAAATAAATATGTACATGCACATTTATCTAATCATCCATCAATCTTCATTTGTACATTGCAAATTCCTTTTAAAAATCATTAACTCAGGACACTTGACAGAAAGAGCAGGTCCAGCAGGTTAAATCTTTGTTAAATTATTTGCATGATGAAGATGCTAAACACGCTATTTAAAATCAAAATCCTCTGAACAATAAGTAACATAACACAGGCCTGGACTCTACAATAACTTTTCAATTTGATATCAAGCAGCATCCTATGGTGTTCAAAAATGAAGCCAACGTGAAAGTGCAAAAAGAGAGAGTGTCCACTTGAGGCTGGGTCCAAAAGACCCATAAGTCCCATATACACCCAGTATTAAAATGTTCATTTTGACAGCAGATATAATCATGTTTACAGCCTGGTACAAAAATACGATTTTGATCTGAACAGCTTATTGATGTATGTTTGTCATAACTCATCTGTTTTGATTTTGTGAAGGATAGGAGTTGTTCATAATGACTGATCTGACTTATCTGTAGCTGTTTGAAAGGAGGATAAAGAGCACCGTCTACCTGCTTGTTACTAGGTTGACCAAAAGTTTAGTTGAGACAGCATTTGCAGAATGGCTTCAGTCACAGGGACTATGCCCATATTTTATACGGTCTATTATTGATAGACAAATGAAAGAAATGATGGGCAGGTATCTAAAGACGTATTTGTAGTTGACAATATTGTTCAGAAGAGTCTCACAGTTCCTGCTCTGTCCTGAACTATCAGTTAAAGAGCCAGGTAGGAGACTGTAGCGTGTGTTCACTGCAGGCCTCCATGACATGACAGAGACAATGAATCAGATGTTAGATTAAAAAAGTTTAAACATGACCCTTCTCAATTTTTTTTAATGCAGGGCCAGAACCTACAATTTCATTTTAACAATACTTGACTATTACTGTTGCATAAATGTTACCAACCACTTCACAATTAACTGTTTTATCATCAAATGGGAATTTATGCACATTTTCCAAACGTCTTGAAGTCTTTTCCCGGGGAATAAAGATATTTGATCACAAAGGGTTAACACAATGAATGTGCTGCCTCAGAAAGAAAGACACTTCCAGAGCATCCAACCAATAACCAAGGCTTGTATCAAAGACGCAGCATCTATCTGAGGAGAACCGTTACTATGTTCAATTACCCTGAAACAATGTGACAATTATTCTATTTAACACTTGGTGCTGGAGGCCTGCAGATAACAGGTAACTACCATGGTTACACTGATGACCACGTCTTTTTCTCTTGATAACACTAATGGGATAAACAACAAAACAACAATCAGCACGCTTATTTGTTTCAGATGTTTTGATCTTCTCTTTTATTTCAGGGTACGACGAGCACATCTGATTCACTCCTCTGTTGAGCAGTGGATGTGATTTTGTTTCCTCCATGTATGAAATGCTTTTTCTTTATCAAAAGAGCCTTGAGTTTCCTTTGTGGGTACATTTTTAAATCACACTCTGAAACAGTCTTTCATGGTGTGTCTTTACAGGATTGTTTTAGTTATTTTTTACAAGTGCCAAAGAGTCTAGACCTGTCTATGAAAAGTGTGTCATAATTTCTAATTCTCATTCATCTTCACTTCTTTGATAAAGTAAAATATCAGAACAGACCTGGGTCAATATTTTTTAAATCCAGCACCCACAGCTTTCTTCAAACATATGACTGGGTGTTTGTCTGTTTCATGATATTACAGTTCAGTACAATTCGAAGTGCATTCAGTAAAAGAGCATCTGTCTTCACTTTGTGAAATGTAAAAAGCAAAGAAAAACCTTACCAGTCTGTTAGAATATTCAATAACAGGACATGAAACAAAGCGAACCTCATCAGTGTTAAGTCTTTTAGGAAAACACCATGAAGTCAAAGCTACACAGAGTTACTTCTTGTGAATTTAAAGCAGATATTTTATCAGTTGCCAGATAGGATATGTTGACCATTTCCATTCTTATTCTCCGAGTAAAACGTTTGCCTGTTGGAGACGGTGAGAACCCAACACTTACACTGAGAAGTTACTCGGTTCAAATCAATGTGAGAAGGAGAAAACTTCACATGGTGTGAGAATAATTATAGGGATGCATAAGTCTCCATTTATTTATCACTTGCATTATTGATCGCCTGACTCTGAACTCGCAGAACAACAGACCTTACTCATTGTTATATTACAAGACCCAACATTAATCCATCAGCAGCACTAAAAGTACAGTGGCAAGAAAAACTGTCTTCAACAGGCAGAAATCTTCAGCAAAACCAGACTCATGTTGAACAGCCATCTGCCGAAACTGCGCCGGGCTTGAAAAATGGGCGTCCAGTCAAGCCATCCACCAATGATCCCGAGAGATGAGAGCTCAAGAGCTCCCAGGAAAATATGTGATTAGTAACTAAGATTTACAGATAGTGACTTGCAGTAATATGATGTCAATGTATATATAGAGAGAGATTATATCTTTATTTTGAAATTATGAATTAGACAAAATACTCTCTCACCTCTACCAATGATTTACAGGCAAAACAACAATAGAAAACCTCATGGATTAAAAGAGCTCTGAATCAAGAGGTTTCTAGAAAACTGACGTGATTCTTCACAAAGTCAGATGTTTGGTTAGACTGACTTCCATCAACCCTCTGGGCTCTGTAGGACTCATTGTAGGCTGGACGGTGTCTGACCTGTAATTCACTTTGTCCCACCTGAAATCAACAACTTCATTGAATGTCAAAGGCAGTGGTGTAGTGCAGGGTATAAGCAGGTATACAGAGTACACCCACTTATTTTACAGTCTCCATAGGATATACTCACTTCTCAATCTCCTCTGATTCATAATATTCAGTAGTATGCTGCAATCTGTTTTCCAGAGGATGGTGAAGGGACTATGTAGTTGTGTCAGCCTGTAGTCTGTTTGTCACTTAAAATGATAAAACCTGCTCTTCTTTTGTGATTTATGTTCATTTAATAACAATCCCTACTCCCTCATTAGTTGAGTGTTTACGTGTAAATACAAAAGGCCCTTTTTTAAGTGAATTAAATATGCAAGAGTAGTCTTACACATGTCAAAATTAAGAGTACACCCACTTCTTCAGGCATCACTACACCTCTGGTCAAAGGAGTCTAAAAAGCACCACGTCTGAACTCTCTTAAGATGCTTCCTTGTTGATAACTTAAAGACTTGAGCTCTGCCTTCACAGTTAATCTTTCCACCAATCGACAACATAACAAATGTCCAAACAATATCTTTTAAAGAACATTTCACAATTCTGTTGACCAGGTGAAGAATATACAGATCCTTGTGTAATGGTCTGCAAAAAGCCCTGAAAGCATTTGCAACTCTGCATTAAATATCCAGGAAAAAAACTTCCATAAGAGATACATTTACATTTTGCTGAGTGTGTCTCCTTAAATTTGAAAGGGAACCAAGTTTTTTTTCTTTCTATCAAACATAATAACAAACATGTCCAGTCAGAAGGCATCATTTCTGTCTTTAAGTGCATTCACTTCACAGCAGAGAAAATACAATCTGCGCTCATATTTTGCATGTTCTGTTTGCTTACTAGGCATTTCTGTAGAGATCTGTTTTATGTAGAAGCTTTCTAATCTTTGTGACTTTACAGAAGAGAGAGTCTATTTAAAATACCAACCATCCTGTTAAAGGTCAGAAAATGTTACAGACTAACGTTATTTTCCGTCTGATGTCATCCCCCTGCAGGCCAGACACATCATCGACGAAAACAGCTTACAAAGAGAGCATGGCCAAAAGTGTACATGAGAGAAGACAATGAACACAGAAACACATAAAGAAAGATAAAAACATCATCTTTGTTTTAATTTATCTTGAAGCTAGAGAGCCTGTGAGTCCACCAACATATCCTCCAAACTCTCATCAGCATAAGTTGTCAACCAAAAACGTTCTACAATCAGGTGAGTAAATGTTGACACTCCAGCAACGCCACAAACACCTGAGAAACAGCGTTAAAAACCAAGGCCGCCCACAGGGGGAATAAAGGGAAAAGCTTTCTGGGGCAGAGGCACAGGGCCCATGGAGGTTGGCAAACAAAACTTGTGGTCCATCTGAATTTAGAGCAACAATGACAGAATTTTATTTGACACCTAAATACTCAGCATTATCTCATAAAGCATTGTATGTATTGTTGCTTCTTCTTAAAATGAAACAAGATCTTTTTTAATAAAGTTACCGACGTAAGCGTGGCCAAGTGAACTTAACTGTTATGCCCGTTACGTCACAATCAGGAGGGAGCTGGATCAGTAATTTGACCCCAACAAGAACTTGTTAACAAACTTGTTTCAGTCGGTTCTGCTGATGGGAGCCAGGCAGAGGGAGCTAATGTTAGCCAGGAGGCTAGTGCTAACAGTACTGATCGAATGTGCATACGGTGATTTAAATCATATTCTGGACGGGCCCCTTCACTGGGCCTCTCAGGGGCCATTTCTGCAGGCCGCGTGTTAAGAACTAACAATGAAATTGTGGCTTTAGTTTTGTCCTTTATGTTTCCACTTTTCAAACACTTCAGGACAAACAGAGATCAGGCAGTCGATGGTTTCAGCGATGTTACAATCACCGAAGCCCGACGGCCTGAAGAAGAGCTGGAGGACAAAGTTGGACCATTGAAAGACCCTAAGTAATGTTAAGGTTCTGTGATAAGGGTAAGGGGCTGTGGTATGAGTATTAGGACCCCAACTCCTTCGCTGGTGATATGAAGGTAAGGAGGAGACAGGAGCTGAGGATGATAATGGGATGAGAACAGCAGACACCAAACCCTCAGGAGGGGACTTTCCACTTTCAGCATCCAGTCAGGTAAAGGTGTGCAAATGTAAATCCCCCCCAAATGTAGCCCACAGAGTTGTTGTTGTTGTTGTTATCATTGTTTTTGTTATAATTGTGTTGTGCTGTTATCGTCCTGCTCCTCCCTCCACAGTATTGTTTTATTCATATTATATTTTAGATTGGTCTGTGGTAAGGGGTTGATCCAGTGTGGTTGGTGAGTGGGTTTGGGAGAGGGGTGTGTCTGTGTGTGCACTGCAATTATAACAGCATCCATGATCTCTGAATAATAATATATAATTACAAAATAAGAAGCACACTGATTGAGTGAGGTTAAAATAGGCAACTGTTCGTTTAGGGACGTGAGTTAGATTCAAGTCCCGGTACAGAGTTTAGAAAATGTTCTTGTTGGTGGAGAGGTGCCAGTTCACTTTATAAGTACTGCAGAGGTTCCCTTAAGCAAGGTACCAAACCTACCAACGCTCAGGGCGCCCTCATTGTGCAGCCCCCTCCCTTCTGACATCTCTCTATTAAAGCACGTAGTTCCTGTTTGTGCGTTATGTGTGTATATCCGTCCCAAAGTGTGAGAAGTACATCTCTCCACAGAACAGAGTCTAACCTGACATTCCCTTCTGAGACTAACAAATTAAAATATATGTTTTTATATATTAATAAATAAATAATAACAAATGATGTCTGAGGACTGAATGACAAACTTTAAAGAAGAAAAAAAGAAAAATAGCAAAATAGCACTTTAATAAGGAACAAATGAAACACTATTACTGCTAATATTATCAGCTCTTTCAATTTGCAGTATAATACATTTAAGATGAATTATAATTATAAAAAATAGCAACAATAACTGAAGTAACATACAGAACAAATGATAATGACAGTAAAAACATTTTCAACAGCTGTAAATGTGACGCTACATATAAATAAAGATTCTTTCATCAGCTCCAGCAGGTCTGTTGCTCTTTTTTAAAAATGTTGTGAGAAGCATTGTCTTTATTTAAAATAACCTTTAACCTTAGTATTTAGTCTGGCACTGATTCAGATGACAACAGTTCAAGGTGCTTTACAAAGTCATAAAACGAAACTGAAGGGAGACAAAAAGGGACACATACAGAAACACACATGTACACACATATACAGAAAGACACACTGTCAATATGTTTTAAACATAATGAATAAGAACAACAATTCTTACACACAAGTCAATGACATTTGGATAGCATTAAAGGTGTATAAAGAATATCATTTAAAAGAGGCGCTACTCTCATTGAATCAGTTTAAAATGACAGTAAATAAAGAATCAAGAGTTCAGTTTAAAAGAATCTAAATTGTAGATATTTTTCTTCTAGCGACGGCAGTGAGAGAAAAAGCTCTTACATCAAGTCACCATGTCATAAAAAATGTGGACCTAAATCATCTCTCAATGGTCTGAGATATTGTACCTGTATTATTCCAGACTTAATCCTTTAAGACCTTATGTACAATATGCTCTACACTACATTCAGCTGTTAAGTACAGAGTGTGGAAATGTACTTTACATTGTGTGACACTCGGCTAAAGCTTGTGCTGGCTCAGCTAAGCTCTGGATGTCTCATCAAATTTCCATTTGATTCCAGAGAGACACCATCTTTTCTGCAGTCGACTGCATTTTTACGCACAGGAGGAAAGGGAGGAAATCTTCCCAAAAACCTCCCAAATATTCTAAAGTACGCTCCAAGG
Organism: Labrus bergylta; assembly: GCF_963930695.1. Taxonomy (NCBI): domain Eukaryota; kingdom Metazoa; phylum Chordata; class Actinopteri; order Labriformes; family Labridae; genus Labrus; species Labrus bergylta. Next base: position 27,318,234 of record NC_089200.1, read on the forward strand.
TCCTTTGGAAAATGTTCTCCTTAATCCAACATGGGGGGAAGTAGTCGTCTTTTTCTCTCTATGGGGAAAAAATCTCTTACCAAGCAGTCCTTAAATGTTAAAATAAGGAAGACACTGTGTTGTATCGTCTGCCATCCCTTCAAACTTCCCCTGTAACCCGGAATAGGTTCAAACGTTTGCTATAAATGTAAAAGGTTGCTCTGCAGGTTGCACATGTACATGGCTGTTGCAGCTGATATTAAAAATGGCTCCTTTATGCAGACAACATGAATCATACAATCTAAATAATTCAGTCAGATTTAACACTTAAAACTTAGTTAGCCCTCATGTAATGGGGTCATGGTTATGGATGTCTGAACTCCGGCTTATCATCATGTTTGCTTCAACAAGCAGCAGGACTTATCAAATCAAGTGTTGATCTTCATTTTCTCAACTTTTTGTCCTTGTTGCTGTAGTTGGTGGCAACGAGAATTTCCATCCATTAGTGGCAACAAAGTGTGGTTTGGCATGACAGTCTTATTTTCACATCATTCATAAAATTGATTAAAATGTGATAACATACAGTTAAATGTTTGCCAATAACAACTTAATGATCTAACAGATCTTTTAGATTCTCTCCTAATGAATATATATACAGCCAGACCCCATATGAGACTCCCTTGGCATGGGGCAGCGAGTCCTTGTGGGTTTGGTGGATTCCCATCTGTGAATCAGGTTTTCTGAACTTTTCCCCCTGGGATCATTATTGGTCTCATGTAACGACTAACTTTTGTCTTTCAAAGTGTAAGTCCAGTACTTGTGAATTAAATTTTAGTCGTATTTAATTCAATGTATTTTTTTAAGGGGGACTTGGGTGGGGGTGGGGGATTCTGCATCATACATAATTCATATTTGAGCAGTTTTACTGTTCAGCAAACACCCTGGTTGTTTTACTATAGAAGAAGTTCATGTGTGAGGATGGGTTTGGTCAGGTGGGATGAGATGGGAGGGGAGTTTATTACAAAAATAGTATAAGGGGTTATGAATGTTTGTAAAAAGAATGAATGTGTGTTGTGGACATGCAGGAGCCACTGTTGTTATGAGCTGCACACATAAAGAGATGACTCTTCATTCACATATGTTTGCAAAGTAGCTGCACATAGGATTTTTACAAAGTTAAGATGTTGTTATTGTTTTTTCTGTTTTAGCTTATATAAATGCTGTTACAATGAGATTAATGCTTAGTTGTATTAAACCCCTTTTTACGTACCAGCCTGCCAGTTGGCAGGTCAATAAAGACTTCCTTATATTTAGTACATCTTATCTAATCTCATCTTTAGGTTAGCTAAATAATGTAAGTATTTAATATAAGTGTGTATAGAGTCAGCAAAGTGGACCAGTCTTTCTACCTATACCATTAAGTTGTTTGTACTTCCTTCCAATCAACCTGTTAACACCACATATAAAATATGCATTAAAGCTATTGCCAGGAACTTCCTGTTTGTGTCTATTTTGTCACCGACTTTGGACAAAGCTGTACCTTTTATCTCTTTATTGATTGTCTCTTGTACAAGTATAAGTAGAGTTTTTAAACAAGAATATCCCCTACTGCATTTTTTCCTTATTCATCTTTCGGCTTGTTATGCCTTTACTATCGAGACAGGGCAGTGGATAGAGTTGGAAATTTGGACAGAGTGAGGATAGGGTACAACATACAGGAAAGGAGCCACTGCCACAGGTCAGATCGGAACTATGTCAGGGGTTTGGTGTAACAAGGTCTGACAAAGTTATAAAGGAGATCCAGGCCAAGATGTTCAATGTGCTGGTCATATTTTACAGTCTGACAAGCATATTATGTCACAATAATTCATTTTTAATTGAAATAAAATGTGTAAAAGCTGTTTATAGATACCAAACACATAAAACTTTCCTGCTAGCTTGTCTGTAAATTGATATATGAAGGGTTAAAACATTGATTGGGTCCTCCTATAGAGAAATACAACAAAGGGTATGTCATGCAGGTGAGTATGAAACATAATCAGCTGTCATTTTGTCTGACTTTGGTAAAAAAAGAAAAAAACTTTGCGTGATAGACCTTGAAAGAAAATTTCCACCCCTACTTCAATTTTGAACTCCAGTCAAGAGCTCCATTAGCAGTCAGGCTACAATAAGAAAACACTAGAAAGAGCATGTGCAGAAATGATGAAAGGCTGCCCCGGAAAATGGTAGAAAAATGGCCTATTTACTTTCTCTTTCACCTTTTGGGTTTCTAAATGGATCTGTATTCAGTAATCAGTGTACTGCATCCTGCTGGCCACTAGAGGGCAGAGCGGGTGCAGAGAACACAGGCGGCAGTCGCAGCAGGGAGCAAACTTGCAGGGAGTGTGATAAGGTGTCCTTTCACGTGCAAGGCCTGGAGTGATGTGCTGTTTCTCTGAGGGCATCAGCAACTTCTGCAGAATGTGAGCAGGTCAGGAGGAGGACAATCAGGATTTCAGACTATATTTCCTTTTCTGCATATGGCTGCACTTAAAAGAAATCAGACTGAATTATAATTCTTAAAAAATGTGGTGGTGAAATAAAGAAATGAAGCAGTCATTTTGGAGCCAAAAGGCAGAATGCAGCATGCAGTTTTGGAAAATGATTCAAATGAGTTCCAACTTTCACCCACTTCAAACCTCCAAACAATGAACACCACCTGGGCAGCCAGGGAGATGAACCCCCCCCCCCCCCCGACAAATCTGCAACATTTGAAGAATGAGAGAAAACTTCAAAAATCCCTGAGCAATTAACCAATCACAGTCCAGCAGGACAGTGTGACAGAGTGCACACATCATTGGTCGACAGGCACGCATCCGTTATGCTTTCAGTGGGGCGAGATCTAAATTAGAGAGCCAATTAACTCTGCTAATAGCCCTCTCCTATTTAATCTGGAAGACAATGGGGATTGAAGAAGAAGCTTTTACAATATCCTCTTTCTGCCACGATTCTGAGGGTCCGCGTTTGCCTCCTTGTTTTCACTTCAATTAGCCCAGTGCTTTCTATGATTAAGTACCTATAATTATTTTTCAATTAAGGCTTTGATCTGCTGTGTACTGTATACAGCTCCTCAGCGTGCGTGGAAGAATGAGGATGAAACAGTAAATTTGTTCCCTTCTGTGTTGTGTTGATGAGGGTGCAAGTGAGATTAAGCTCACAGAGCTGCAGGGAGAGCTGCTGCTGCTGCTGCAGCCACACAACTTGGTCAAACATCCACCAGATGTATCGCTCTCTCCAGGAGTGAAACTTTTTGATTTCCTTTTAAAGATTCATCAGGAATAACGTCCGATCAATGGACTAGTGATGTTCATGAGAAAATGAAACCCTTGTGGCTCATGATAGTGTTTTTAATGCTTCAGTTTTAACCTTAGAAACTGTCAAACGTAGCCTCATTGTGCCAGAGAAACCTGTAAGAATCAATATGGAAGAACCAATCGGTAGCTGTGTCCCCATTCAATACTCCATCCTCCATTCTGCATTAGTGGAGAGATGTCAGAGTGGAACTACATGCTGCTACGCAGGGAGCACATCAGAGTGGTTGGGGGGTTTGGCGCCTTGCTCAAGGGAACCTCCGCAGTGCTCCGGCAGTGCTTCCATATTTTTATCCACACCGGGACTTGAACCGGCAATCCTCCCTACAGTCTGATCTACTGCCGCCCAAATTACAATTAAAGGTTTTTGAATATAATGGTTACTTGTTGTTTTTTTTTTTGTGTGTTGTGTGTCTGTGTCTCTGTGTGTGTGTGTGTGTGTGTGTGTGTGTGTGTGTGTGTGTGTGTGTGTGTGTGTGTGTGTGTGTGTGTGTGTGTGTGTGTGTGTGTGTGTGTGTCTGTGGTCAGACCTCAACACTGAGCTGCTGTATTCAGGTGTTCTTGTTGTGTTGACTCAAACTGAAAGTATTGAATAAATCATAATTGACATACAAAAAAGTTTTCATTGAATAATGTCATATTTTCTCTCTTCTTCTGTATTCAATGCTATCATGTGTGTCTGTGATATATTGTGCCTTGTCTGTAAAGCACTTTGGTTTTCAACGGGCTATACAGATAAACTTGACTTGATACTTGACTCTTATTTTTTATATTCCCACCACAATCAACAGCAGTCTATACAGTTAGCGTGCCGACAGGGTGTTGTACCTACGATCTACGTTTGGAGATCTTTATGAAGAAACTCTACTTTTAAAATCATTCAATTTTAATGAATTATATTATGTATCATTGTATATAATGAAGTGCTCATGAGTCAACATGAGCTACATTAACTAAAGACAAAGTGCACACAATCTAAAGTCCAGATAGTTAAAATAGTCCTTTTGGAGGTCTGCCATCACATGTGTTGATTATTTAGCTATTTGGAGATTCTTAAATTAGTAATTGGGTAATGGGAGTTAATGAATAATCTTATGATATACTATTTCCTTTGCAGTGATAAAGTAACAGGAAGGTTTACGATTAATAATGAACGATGTTTGAAAAAGTCTCTTTAGTTACAGAAGTGACAGCCCTGCAGAGTCAGCCACAGTAAATCAGTAAATTGAGTCATTCAAATTCCCTTAAGGTAAATGTGCATTCATCTTAATCTGCAAACTGTTTTAGCTTTGAAGAGTAGTATTCATTTATCGTATGGGCACACATGTCTGTATATGCAAACTCGCTATGTGCAATCACACCAGCACTTTAAGGTTACAGGCTCCAGGGCAAATGTACAATTTACACCAGCACCTCATAATCATGTGCAATACTCCAGCACTGTGACACTTTAATACTGCAGCACTTTACCTCCCGCAGCACTTCATCCTGGTTTGTTTTGAACAGCACTACAGCCACTTTTTATGCTTGTATTTAAGTGTCTAGTAAACTAATGTACACTTTATGTTGTTTGTTTTTTGCTTGTCATTGTGGTTCTGTGTACATTTTCTAAACGTGTGAACCATCAACCTGCCAAGGGACTACAGATAATTAGCCTAAGGCTACAATCTGGCATATATACATCTGTATGTTCCTTAATGTGCACTGTCTCTATTTTTAATCAAATAAAATAAAAAATGGTATGTTGTAGAATAGAAGTTAAAAAGCAACATAATAAAAGTACTTATTTATCATGATCAAATTCTAGGTGTGTGGCATTCATTGAGACTTTCATATCATGAACATGGTTTTAGTTTTGAACTTGTAAGGTATTAAAAACCTGTAATCTTCTCGTGTTTGTACACTGACTTTGACTTTATATTTTCACTTTCACTACACTTGCATCAATGCTAAGAAAAAACAAAATGACAACTAAACAAACAAAACAAACAAAACAAGTAAAAGAGCTTGATCCTCTCACGCACAACGAGCGACTTAATAACACTTACAGGTTATTATAATTCTTCTGTTTACTCAGCTACCTGACCTGAGAGGCAGATCAACTGTGCGCTGACGTGCCGGGTAAAATGGCGGTTCGGGTTAATTATCTGTAAAGCTGCAGGGATTAGAGGAAGTCACAATAAAATGCAACCTTGAGGGTGGTGGAGAGGTATAAAAAAAAATGCTTTGAAAGGGACGGCCTGTGAAACAAGCTATTGTATGTAACCTCATATCTGGATAATAGCAGACTCGATTTGATTAATTCAAAGGTATTTTTAATGACAGAAACTATTTTGTTTTTTAAATATTTGATCATTTTGCACTTTGGAGCTTCAGCGGTTTTTCTCCTGAAACTTGAATCCAAATGAAGCCTTTAAATGTAGATGAAAAAACAACAAAGTAAAAGTGTCAGATATGCCCATGCCACCTGCAAACCCTATTAAAAGTTTTTAACAATAAAGAACATTCATTACATTTGTGAGCAATTATATTCAGGCCTACGTGCTGTATGTGAAACTTGGGCTTTCTTTGCTAAAGCGGAGGCTGAGAAGCAGAAATCCATTGAGAGGCCAGTAATTAACTCTTTTACTGTAATTAAAACACTCGAGTCTCTTAAGGGTGTCAGGCTCCTAATGAGTTGTGACATTTTTAGAGGCTCTGTGTGCCCAAAACTGTACTGTCACAGCGCGCTTTACCTCGCACACGGACAACTCTGCACAGGGCGAAGAGGAAAGTGTTCACAGCTGGGGCAAGGACGGGGAAATATAATAAAAAGGAGAGGGGAAGAAAGAGGAAGATGGGACGCTTTCATTGCCCTAGAATGATAGAAAGAGGAGGAAATAATGAAATATCAGGGCTTTGTGAAAAATAGAAAAATAAAAAAGGGAGGTGCAGGTACGCGGTGCAGTTAGGAGGAGGAGGGGGGGGGTTAGGAATTGTGTCTGAAACATTTTGTATGACCTCCTCCCTCGCCCATCCATCAGGCAGGCTGGCTCATTATTCTAACTAGCCAGTTCTTTTCTTCTGTTGCGGGACGCCATCAGCTGCAATCTGCATGCCAATTATCGGCCAGACCCCCTGATACCCCTGCATGGAAAATGATCTGTCAAGGAAAAAAAAAAGCGAAAACGAAAAAGCGAGAAGGCTTGTGCACTGTAGCCCCAATCTCTCAACCCCTCCCCCCCTCTCCCTCCACCCCCCCCCCTCTTTTTTACACTCCATTCCTCTCTCTCCGCTTTCCTGTACAGCAGTGACAGGGCTTCCTAGAAAATTAATCTATGGAAAGAGAAGAAAAAAAATTATAAATGTAGCTATTCTCCCACTCCGGCCGCTCAGTTCTCTGGGCTCCGGAGGGCAGGGGAAGTGGAGTTTGTGATAATTGCCAGGGAGAGGGGGGCGATAACAAAGGGACACTCTTCCCCTGAATGTTACACTAAGGGCAAGAGGAGCGGTCATGAAGCAGCCGTCGTGCTTTTGACGCTCCCAGGTATGCCCTCCTTTTTGTCCCTTTCATTTCCATCTATTTCATCATCAAATTACAGGTGAGATGAGCTGCCATTTCTCATCACTCTCTTGATCTCTTAACTGAGCAGTGAAGGCAGTACCAGGAGTCAAATGTGGAGTCAGAAGGCCGTCTGGTAATCACTGGAACCACATGAACTGTGCCGCATGATCATCAACAAAGACTGAAGACATTTTAAAGTCACAATTGACCTTTTACTGAGTCCTGTTCCCCTTGGTTACCTTTAGCTAAGCCTGCTTGTTTCTCTTCTGGTTTGCACTTTACACTGCTAATATCAGGCCTATCAATGTATTTATTTAAACAATGCATGCTTGGTTTCAGACAGATTGAAAACACAGGCCTCTTCACTCGAGTCAAATGAACGCTTGCTCACAGATTTTAACCGTTTGGCTAACTAGGTCATTAAGCTAGCTCCAGGAGATGGTTGAAAGTGCTGTCTTCAACATGGCTGTCTAAGCCGTCGGGAGCAGTTTGGGTTTCAGTGTTTTGCCCAAGGGAACTATGACATGTGGACTGGAGGAGCTGGGTTCAAACATTAAAATAGCGACTGACTATCACTGAGCCACAGCCGCCCCAAATGCAAACTTCCACAAACCCTATAATGATGGCAGTACAGCTAATGTTAGCTTACATTTATTGTTTTCATGTGTGTTTTCCATTCTACTCAGCTGATGTACGAGTTGAGTTGACCATGTATATGTGTAAACTGGATCTTGTAACTGCTCCTTATTGTTTGTGCTTACTGGACATGCTAATGATCTCAGCTTACGACAAAGCAGACAGTTTTTTATCCAGTCCTCAGTCTATTACTCTTCTATTTTAGGCTTGAAAATGCTATTATCAAAACATCTCCTTTTAATTGTAACTTTCCGAGTTCCCTTACTTTGGTCTCATGCAGCTGTTTTAACAGAAATCCTTAACTTCAGAGTCCTTCCACATCGAGTCAAAATCGCTTAGCTGACAGGACAATCACTGTTTGTAAGAGACGTTTAGCTTATGATCAATTTAGTTATAATTACGACTGTGTTTTTTATTTCATCCCTCCTACTTATTTTGGACACGATGAACATGTGAGAAATGTGGCTCAACAATTTTGACGTCTGAGTGGATGAAGAAATCAAACAATTGGACACAATCATGACAACACAAACACAAAGTTACACTTTGTGGACTTGTCTCAAAGCCAAATCCCTGTTATCCCTTCCTTAAGAGATGAGGCAATGAATCTGAAAGAATGACAGTTGGGCAAAAAAAAACCCACAAAGCCAACCTGATCCTGATTTCCAGCACAAAGAGGAGCAGAGCAGAAGCCAGGAGAGGAACAGTCACTCTGCAGAAGCAGCGGAGAATTGGGTTTGCTCTGTCTGCCTTTGTGGTGCATGTGTGTGAGCTTTGATTAAAGACAGAAGATTCTTTAAGCACATTAGGGCCATTTTGTCCAATTGTTTCACGCCCTCTTCCATATCCACCCGCACAAAAGATACAGACTGCAGCACAAAGCGATGCTCACCCGCTTCCCTCTGCTCTATCACACTGAGCAGGCCCAGTGCAGGCACTAACAGGCAAAGACCAGAGGAATTACGCTCTAGTGCAGTACTAGTAGCAGCAGTGTGCGTCTTATCAGTGTAAGGGCAGAATGAAGTGTTGACACACAAAGGAAAAGGAAACAAAAGGAACTGTGTAGTGTCAAGTTTGGAGCCTAAATTGTTTGTTTTTTTGTAATAATGACTAATCAAACTGGCATATTTGATTAAAAGTTCTCACAAAGGACATCTGTAATATCTTATTATGACACTGGCTTGTTACAGCGCTGGTAGGGTCAGTAATCGATATAGTTGTTTCTAAAGCCTGCAGTCCACTTGTGTAAAATCTGTGCAGCATTAAACAAACAGCGCATGCATTTCATTTGCAATCATCCCCTAGATTCAAAGTCTCGGGCTCTGACATGGAAATGCAGCGAACAAAACTGCATTTCAATATTCACAGAGAAGAGGAAAATGACTCTGTTAGCATACTCAATAAGAGAGCTGAACCCCGGCCAGCCAGCTACCATACCCTAGAGTAATAATTAAGAATCCTGTCGCTGAGTTGTCAGTAGTCAATTACACCTCCTGTTCACTCGGGCGCACGATCTGACTGCAAGCAATGCGAAGACACTGGAGCTGTCATCAGAGATGGAAAAAGAAGGAAAATGACTGAAATGAAGATTACTGTGGAGTGGGGATTTTGAGCAGGGTTTAACAGTCTCTGTCAGGAGGTGAGTGCTGAATGCGAGTGACCAAACGCCCTCCCAAACATGAAACCATTATTGCCGATTACACAGAACGGGGACTTTGGTGGTGCATTAATTGAAGCTTTGGCTTGCATCACTTTCCAATTACTTTTATGCTAGCCTACGGTTAATGCGCTGACAATGGATGGTAGAGCACGCTCCACAGACGGAGGACTGGGAGTGAAAGGAGGGAGGTTCCTGTTGTCATTGAGTGTGAGTACAGTCACATGTGGGAGGCAGAAAGGCTGCAGCTCTGCTCCTCTGAGTTCAACGACATGCTCAACATACAGAACTGGTTTAGGCTACACTCCATATGCAGGTTTCAAACTGAGCTGAGTTATAACATGAACAGTTCAAGTCGACACATCAATAAATGGAAACAAGTTTCTGCGAATACTATCAAACAGTTTCTGAATACCAACCCAGGAAGTGTAGTTTCCAAATTAGCTTACTGACAAAAGTAGCATTAGCTTGCTAAATAACAGCCTGTTGAGATTAAAGGATAAAACTATGGAACAAATTCAGAGATTACTGCAAACATTGTTTCAATTTACATGTTTGTGTTTAAGGAAAACTAACACAATTTTATTATAAACAACATTTCTCCCGATTCCTAAATTCAATGTAATGTTGCTCTATTGTGTCTACATGTTGTGTTTTAAGTGTTGTTTTAAATGTGTTACCTTTGATTTTTAATGGCATATCTTTGCACACATCAGTGAAAGACACATTCTGCATTTGAATGCAAAAGTAAATGATGAATGGACATAAGCTTGTAGAGCACTTTTCTAGTCTTCTGACTACTCAAAGCGCTTACACGCCACAGGTCACACCTACACATTCACACACTGATGGTAGAGGTTTATATGTAAAGTGTCCATCAGAACTAACTAATCCATTCACACACATTCACACGCTGCAGACGAAGTAGTGGGAGCATCTTGCCCAAAGACACATCACACATGTTGCTTCAGGAGCTGGGGATTGAACCCCCGACTAAAGTAGACAATAAAGTGTTTTTTTATTACATTCAATTCTATTGTTTAATATTTGCAGAAAGCATCGAAGGGTTAAGATAATTTATTTCAGACTGACGGTAAAGCAACGAAAACATGTTCATACTGTATCCATTTTTAGTGTATCCATTTCTAGTGTTGTTTAATTTTTAAATTAAACAACACTAAAGTTTTAACTCAGGGAGAGTTAAATAATAATAATTATTATAATAACAAATTGATTTATAGTGCTTTCAATCAAAGTGCTCTACCTGGCTCATAATGTTTTTAAACAATTAAAGACACACTAATACTCTAAACAGAAAATATTCAAACATCTCATGTCTCATAAGCAGCAGTAAACAAGTGGGTCTAAAGATTTGCTTTAAATAGAGAACTTATCTGCCTATTGTCCAGAGGTAAACGGTTCCATGATGTTGGAGCATGGATGGAGGTCCTAAAGGTCTTTTTGACCTTTAGGACCTCCAGAAGACACGTCCCCTGGGAACTCAGAGCAGGCGCAGACACGTACAGGTTCAGCAGAACTGTCGGGTATGTTGGTGCTCAGCCAGTTAAGTTAGCAGCAGCACCTTAAAGTCTGCTGTAACCTGGACGGGAAGCCAATGAAGAGGGTCCAGCTCGGGCCAGAACTCGAGCTGCTGAAGTAAAGAAATCAATAGAGGTAGAATAACCATGATTATATCACAGCTGTCATGCGTCATGGCGTGCTCTCCATCAGTCTGTCACAGTGATGTTAAGTGATGTCGTACCACTCTTGGTGCAAAAATTCCTAAAACATCTAACTGATGACAGAGGCAGATGGTCTGGTTATTGAACTGCTCCAGTAATGAAATAGTTGAGTATGTACAGCCATAATTGAACATGTGGAAAACAAACCTTGTGATCTTTCCCTCTTCCTTTCTGTGTCCCTGACTAGTTCACGCAACAGCTTAACCCGATCCTTACATCTCTTACCTGATGTGACAGGATGTTAATCAGTCAGACACTTACTTATCACACAGTGTTTAGAATCTTAGATCTTAGATCTTAGAAGGTTGTACAGTACGGTATGTTTCCAAAAACTATTATAACAATGTATTTCATTATTGATTCAATATTGACTTTCATTTCTTTGTACTGTCAAAGTTAACTTGACTAACATTACATGTGCTGGTAGAGACCTGCCAGTGCGCAGAGGCATTGCACAGGGTTTATATAAGTAGATTTCATTTTAATTATATTTTATCAACATCAACAGCTGCCACTTGATATCATCATCATGAATATTCTAATCAACATCAAGAACATAGTCACGATAGTGATCATCTGTATCAACATCATTAAATGGTGTAGGTGTTCATGATCATTGTTAAAGTACAAGTCAACATTTGTTCATTTAAAAGGCTGGGTGGCCTGTGGGGCCATTTGTTTAAAATATAAGCGTTTATTCCTGTTGTTGTCCCCTTATTGTAAGGAGCAGGACTATTACTCCACACACACGTTTCTCCATACATATGCATTAATACAAAGTATAAGTTATACTGTAGCTGCAGCTTGTGTGTGCTTAGAGCTCAAGTTATGAATAGTGTGAGGATCACTATACATCACAGTAGTGACAAACTCAGTTATTAAAGGTGAGGCTCTGTGCTTGAGCGTACACGTTTACATGAACAGAGTTGTATTCAGTTCTCATTTACTTTCCTCTGCCAGTAACACTCGACTAAACACCAGCGGGGTCAACACATAAAGGAGCAGTAATGTTTCAGCAGAGTTTTCCCACTGACCTAGTTTTGTTCTTTCTCTTTCTTTCATTGAAAACTCCTCTTACTGTAATTATTACCTCTGTAGAGGCCACATTAATACCCTAATGTATTATTAGCTGGATTCGCTACAAACAGATTAAACAGCAGCAAGAAAGGCTTAGGTTATTTGATAATTGCTTTTGGCACCTGTGTTTTGTGCTCCTCTCCCTGAAGCTGAGCAGAAAGAATCCCTCCACAGACTATTTTTTTTTTTTTTAGCTGTACAGTGAAGGCGGAGAGGGCTGAGGAGCAGCTCTGCACCCCGCTGTGTGACGCTCTGAAAAGGCTACGCTCTCACGTCTGCTCCACATTGCCCCTGCTCAGCATGTCTCAGATTCAACCACATCCAGATTTTTATCACAATATGAATTAAACCTTGATTTTCTGTCCACTCAGCAAGAGAGCTCCGCTGCTGATATTGGGGATACATCGTCTCACACTGTGGACAGGCAATCCACAAAGGTGCCTAAAAGGAACATAAACTGACTTTGCTCTTTTTTTTTCTTTTTAGTGATGGCCTCAAAAATGCAATAAAGGTTCCTTGACACTGATTTGTATTTATTTATTTCATTTTTCACATACCCTCACATTCACACCCTTTCTGTTTCGGTCAGGTCTCTGTGGATTCTTGCTTGCAGGAGGAAAAAAAAAAAGAAAATTAAAATCCATCAGCTAATGTGTCGCCTGGTAATGAAATAAGAATCTGACACTCTCTCGCATTGAAATGCAAAAGAGGTGTCCTGGCGTTACCCTGGCAATTTATCATAAAAGCCAGTGAGTTTCTACTTAATATACATGAGGTACAGTGAATTATTACAGGGCTTGCCATTATAACAAACTTCTCAAAGTGTGCAGACAAAAGGGTCAAGAATATTATTTTCCCTTACGTCACTCGGACGGATGACTTAAATGGCTTTCTGAAGTTGGAGGATTTCATACTTTCTTTGAAAATGTTTTATACTTTGTTCCATTTTGCACAAAGAAAGCCTTTTTACCCTCTGTTCCCTTTTTTTTCGGTGGAGAGAAAATGGAAGAGAGAGGGAACAGAGAGGCAGGGCGGAAAAATGTCACCTGCAAGAATCAGAGTGCTTTTCCACAGCTCTAATTCATCTCTGCCAGCAGCACGTCTTTACTTCTCCTTTTTCTTCCTGACTGCACCAAAATGAGGGCCTAGAAGTCCACTGATCAGCCAGTATGCTTCCTAATGCAAAGGTATAAAGAAAAAAAAATCTGCATTACCAGCAAACACCTGAAACCCTCTCATGATGAATAATTTATTCTTAATCTTGTGATTCCGCCTGGTTAAAATAATCAATAGCTAACAATACATGTGATTGATATGTGTTCACAAAGAGTAAGGCACAGAGGGACAGTAGTGAATAATGCCTAATAATATCAAAAGTGCTGTACTGTAACGCTTGATTCATGAGTTCTGTCTTTTTAAAACAGTGAATGCATCCATCAAATGGATAATTAATGAAAGGAAGCTAATATCACCTCAAACAGGATCGTGTTAATGTTCCAAACAACCTCAAAAACCTCATGCATCATTTTTGTCAATATGTCCCCATAATGCTAAAATAATGATTGTGTGTCACTTGTTATGCACGAGACAACCTGAATACTGCTAGATAAAAAAACCCTGTCAGTATATGATTCTTTTTTTTTTTGCTTTGTCATTTGCTTAAACAGAGTCCTTTACATTCTACATTGAATAAATATGAGCTGCTTTTATGATTTGTAATCAAAGAGCACGCTTTGATAGGTGACCTAACTGGAGCCTCGGGATCATAGAAATGCATTAAACGCGACACATCCAAGTGTTTCATGGTGAAATGAGGCCTGTCATATCAACATATGACGCATGTAGTCACTGATAATGTTTAATTTATATGACACATTTTCACTGAGGCCGCCATAATGCCATTATCATATTGGAGAATGTTTTAAGTTCTCCCCGGAGACGTCTCAACAAATCACCGTGTCGCAAGCAAAGCAGGGCCAAAGATTAATGATAAACATGACAAGGACAAATTAGAATATGTAGAAGTAAAACATGGGAGGGCCACACCAAATATCCCCCAGCTAAATAAATAGACATCCATTCTGATCAGTTCCCTCTTGTCCAATTTTAAAAGCAGTCCCGTCGGCCTATTTATGAACCGCTAGGATATGTGTTTTTATAATGGACAAAAGCTTCAGCTGTCATGTGTTATAATATTGCAGACGTGGAGTGAGTGATAAGCATTACACATCAAGTTATCAGAACCACTTAACCAGTACTGAGCTGGAGACAGTGATGGAAGAAGTACTCAGGTGCTAGAAGCAGCCAGAGCAGTAAAAAGTCAAAGAAACACTGCAAACTATATTTCTAGCATATCTTTAGCATATACAGTGGTGCAAATTCCTACTCACTCTCATGTCTGTCCATTTGACATAAATGAATAAAGAGAGATACTGAGCTAAGCCTGTAGACAAGGAGCAGTGAATGGTTAGCCTTGGTGTGTTCAAAAGTAAAAAACCTGCATACATGCGACTTTAAAGTTCACTGATTAACACTTAATTCCCATTTGATGAAATGTTCAAACAGCACATGATGTGTGTTGGAGGCTTGTCCCCTGTTTGGCTGGAACAATGACTTTTTGGTTTTTGGTTTGATATCAACTCAGCAGTGTTATTTCACATTTTGGAAAAAAAAACAGTTTTTTGTATTAACTTAAAAATTAGATTTAACATTTTTTGTTACATTTTATTTAGTTTTACAAGTGACGCAATTAGTGTTGTAGTAGTCGAAAATTGGTCACGATCTCAGGACCACTTTTTGAAGGTCATGGTCTCGTCTAGGAATCAAAAGCATTTTTACTCCGTCTTGCCTCGGTCTCAGACTGGTATCCCTCGGTTACGGACGCAACCTTCCCACTGTTATGGTCTAAGTGAGTGACACATCCACTGCACACAAGATTATTCTTTTTTTGTGATATTTATGGTCTTGGTCTCATCTCGGTCTCGCCCTGCCTTGGTCTTGGTCTTAACTCGGTCTCAGTCCCTAAAGGTCTTGGTCTTGTCTAGGTCTCGGAGCAATCTGGTCTCCTGTATGTCTTGGTCTCAGTTAGTGTGGTCTTGACTTCACCAATTAAGATGAAATAACTACATGTATACAGACACATCGTGAATGGATTGTGACTGAGTCAAATGAATTAGACCTTCCCCACCTCTGAGGATGCCCTCATCTGATTTCTAAGCTCCCAAGGGCCTCACCTATATTCAGCTCCTCTTGTGCTAGTGTGTGCTAAAGTTATATTGTTTGCTAAAGTAGATGAATTGATGAAAGGTCTTGGTAATGTAATGTTTATTAACATATCATTACCCACTAACGCTGACAGATTACAGTCTAGCTAATATATCAAGATATTTGAACTATCAGCAGATCCATCATCTCTTATAAGTGATGTTACAAAGTGGTAAAACCTACAGTACCTGGTGCTAACCAGACATTTTCAGTGTTTAGTGTGTTAAAAAGCTCTTAAAGTACTCTGTCATAGAAGATGTTTTAAATGTTGTAATAATATATATCTTATAGCTGGATTATAACTTCTTATTTTAGCAAACACTGACCATTTGACTTGAGCTTGAAATCTTGAACAAAGGAACTAAACTCTGGAAAATAAACAAGTGAAGTAAATAAAACAATATTCCCTTTGAATACTAGGGGTCCATAAGTATAAGAATATAAAATGTAAATGCTCAGGTGAGACTAAAGGGGGTTAAATGTTTCCACTGCTTGAGCAGCTGAAGTATCATTGAACAGTAACCTTTTGGTTCTCACCATGAGGACCCGACACTGCTCTCAGTGCTGAATCTGCTGAATTAGAGTGGTCACTTTATTGTTTCTGATGGGAAGCATAAATCCCAATAACCATCAGTATAGTGCGTGCTGATCCATGAACCCCCCCTGAGCGACTGTCACATCTGGTGGAGGAGCCACTCCTCCATCTCCACCTGAGGCTCTGGAGATGAATGGCCCCACCGCTCCACGCTGCACTGTCTCATTTCTGCCCCGGTACAGAAGTCAACGCTGATTAAAATATCCACACAGGGTCCTTCTTTCTATTACCGATTCACTCACACAGTCCAGACCCTCTCAATTAAAGCGCCGGGGCCAAGATGAATGGAGATGAGGGGGTGAATGGTAGCTGACAGAATTACAAACGCTCTCAGTCACAATTTATCCTCCTGACAATTAGGAGCAATTTGCTCCATGCTAAGTCATCCTTAAGGTTTCAGAAGGTCTTGTTTGATATCAACAGAAGCGGCTGCAGCTGTCACAATCCCCTAAGTGCTACTCTCTATTTTGATTATACACACTTGGCTGCACATTACATTACAAGTAATGGCTCCCATGGTGTCTCTCTTACATTTAAATGTATATTTAGCCAGGCTAGGCTAAAATAGATCAAATCAAGCTATCTTTTAACTCGGCCTCCTGGACACTGATTCAGGCTTGTGTAAAACTTAACTTGAAATCTGTGCTTGGTCGCCTCTTCTAGCAGATCTAACTCTGCTGCGTAGTAATGCCCCAAAGAATAAGATTCACTACAGCAATTATTATAACCGACTATAAGGCAACACAGCAATATGTAAGCTTTTTCGACAACCTTTTAACTCCAGCCGCAGAGCTATGAAAACTGAAAAATGATGGTGACTTTTCAGCGAGAATGTCTTAGGCTCCGGCACAATGGAGAACAGCTCTCAATGACTGAGCCACTTTCTTCAGCGGAACCACTAAACTTCTATGGTGATATTCTATTGTGCTTTGAAAAAGGGCTTTTGAAATGCATTAGCACTACACACTTTGTGAAGAAAGAGCGAGCACGGATTTGAAACATAGCGAGGGAACAAAAAAGTGGAAGAAGAAAAGAAATAAAAGCAGGATGCAATCATTTTTTAAAAAGATTCGCCCAGCCCCCTGGAGATCTCGCTCTCATTGTTTGCTGACGACTTGATACCGCAAACTTCTATCTATTTTTTTCTTCTTCTGCGTCTTTTTCTTCTGCCGTAGCAAATTTGTTTTCAGGCTCCATAAAATAGCCTTTTCTTATTTCAAGCAGCAGTGTATGCAGTGGAAAATCTTTCACATAATATATCCTTAAAAGCACATTACTGTGTCCCATACACCGTTAAGAGTTAAGAACACAGTTAATATTTACAGTTGAAAAAAAATGGGAGAAAGGGAACGGATTTTGCCAGCGAATAAAACACCCCCACCCACGTATACACACTCACTCTCAGTGCAGCAGTTGAACAATTGCTATTCACAATCCTATCCTTAATGCCTAAGACCAACATAAAAGAGGGGAGTTTAAGAATATAGGGATAAGCCCTTTCAGCTTTTCTAAGTCTTAAGGCTGGTTTATGCTCCATGAATACTGAGCATCGGCAGCCAGTGCTGTTGCCACTCTAAATAGATATTACAATGATTTGGGAACAATGCATTCGACTGATTCCCTCAGACACAAAAATACATATATGTGTATATATAGTGAATAGGAGGCAAACATTAGCGCTCCCTGACAATACAAGCATTTTTGATGTAGAAGGGTAGAGCAAGATTAATGTCTGAGCGAGAGAAAAGGCAAGATACCACTTTGGGTGTTTGCTGGGAAAGCTGCAGCGGGAAGATGCTTTGAGAGTCTAAATCCCCCCCTGAGTACAATGCAGGGCTGCTGATACAACCAACAGACACGGGGTCACCTCCCCTCAGGGAGACAATGGAAGCACAACAACAAACTGGAGTGAGGAAGCACCGGGGACCGTGCCGGCACAAAGGCGTCGAGAGGAAGGCAAAAGGGGGGAAATAAAGTGGGAAAAATGCAATTTGCCAGCGTTTTCCATCATTATTATTATTGCTAATAAGCATCAAGGGCTGCTGAATGTCAGCAGAAGCGCAACACGCAGGAAAAGAAAGTGACCATTCTCCCAAATCTCATCCTTTCCTTCTGCATTAGAAGCAAGAAAATTAGACTTCAGTGCAAGTCTGCTTCTATCACACTAAATGACAACATATGGGAGCGTTTCAAACGCTAAGAGATGATTTTGAAGAGGGCCGTCTCGCAGCACAAGAGAGGTATGGATAAGCAGTCCTTTTTTTTTTTTTGCCATTTAAGCTTTCCAAACGGCCTCAGGGCTCCAGAACAACTCCGACCCTTGTGTCTCCTCTCCCAATCCAAGATTAGCCTGTCTTCTTGTCTTAATCCAGCAGAAACGCTGCATCCTGACTCCAACACCTCTCCACAATTACTGCACTCCATAATCCCCTGCCTGCCTCCATTTTCCCTACTGCTTTAAGAGGGGTAAAGATCAGGGGTGAGCACTCATCCCCGGGCCCTCCCCTGCCTCTCACCATGGCAGTTAAGTGTCTGTGGAAATCACAGAATGAGTAAGCCTTGTGACAGCTTATTAATACTTCTCTCTTCTCGAGGGTTTACCAATGGTCAGTCCTTAAGTATACTGTACTGGATTAAAAGGATTTGCTTGTAGCTCAGGTTGGCTTCTGCAAAGAGGTATTTCAGCACAATTCTCCAGCTCTGTTCGTACTAAGATGTCACTTGAAGGGGTCTTGAGTGGCATTGTGCGCCAGGCTGATGGTCTACGAGATATAATGTGGAACATGAAGCTGAGGTCTTTTTCGATGGTCAGTACCTCCTATGATTTTGAGTAGCACTTGATCCTCTCAGGGAGCAGAAAGCACTCGAGCCTAGGTCTGAAATACAGCAACCAGATGAACTGACCGAGCGAGAGGCTCTTTATACTCAAAACTTTGATAGTTTTTACTGTTGTTCCAAAGAATGACCACCGCAGTTCTCCTTCCACTTAAAGCTGCTGTTCACTGCAGTGTACACAGGCGAGCAACAATGACTGTGGCGCTTACAGAGACGGGAGATGTGCTTAAATGAATCATCCTGCTGGCTTAGCATAGCTTGGCTGCCTCAGTGCTCTGGATGTCTTTAATGCGTTTGTTTGCCTGCAGGCCCTCCGATTCTTTCTCCTTGCTTTCTCTGCTTTCTAGCCCGGATAGATTATACGTTTTTTTTTTCTTTCGTTTTTTTTCTCTTCCTTATATTTATTTCAAAACCTAAATGGACTTGAATCGATCAATACCTCATTGTGCGTGTGACGAAAGCTGCGCGGAAGGGGGGGCACCCAGTATGACAGATGTTACAATTCAGATTTTCTTTTCATTCTTTTTCAAGTAAACACAATGGCATATCGAAAGGCATTTCAAAAGCTGTTTTAAATTGATTTAAGTTAGCTCCTTGTCATAAAGCTGTGTGTTCACAAGTATCACAAAGATGACTGGGGAACGGAGAAAGAGAGTAAAAGAAAGCTGCCTCCTCCAAGGACTCTAAGCCATTGTAGGCTTCTACCCAAGCTTTAGATTTAAAAAGGGACCAAGCCTGGACAGATTTGTTCAGAAGTCTTTTCAGAAGATATTTTTTGAGCCGGAGATAGTCATCACGGAGAATAAACAACTTACTTTCAGAGGAGGGAAGGACATGAAAGAATGTGCAGGCAAAAATGTCCCACTGGTAACGAAATCAAGGAAAATAGAAGGGCATCAGAACCCTCTGAGCTTCCATATCAAATGTCCCACCCGATCTGGAATCCACAATAAAAAAGACAGCACTTGTGCATAATATAACGATTGACATGACATATCACTACAGCAGGGGGAATAAAATGGGAAAGGAGGGAGTCTTTTATGTTCTGAAAATATGATGTGATTAGGGCTTTTGATGCTGGAAGCTACTCGTATTTTTTTCCTGCATCAAAAGGTGAGATCTTAAGTTTTCCATATTTCTCTGCGTGGTATCGTTCAATATCTTCAAAAATTATTACTGCTGCATAACTGAATTAATCGACAGAAGTACAATTGAGTTGGAACCTCTGTTGCCCTAGCTACAGGGACAATACCCGGCTTCTCATCCAGTCTCATCTGTTCCATTTAGTCGACATGATTGTCAGAGCTTCCAATCCGCCATGCGTCATTCAGACAGCACGGTGACCACAAATATGCTGCGTCCTCAAACCGTGATAGATGGCTGAGGCTAAAGGAAGAGAAAAGACAAGAGGAAGTTTTGGAGAGATATCGCCCAGTTTTCTTGGAAGAGGGAAGGAGAGAGATGTCTTCCAGTCTGCAGCGCCGGAGCCTCAGCGAGAACAAAACATGCAATTAGAGCAGCAGTACACTGTGAAGTGGTCATTACTAGAGCTAATGAGCGCGCTATCTGTCCACACATTAAAGTGCTCGCTAACGAGGGCTTGTTCATCATCGGCGAATACAAGTCATCGCATAATCCTATCTCCTGTCTTCTCATCCCCATGGCAGGGAGAAAGGCTCATTTGGGCCGCCAGCGGACAAAAGAGTGCAAACAAGGCACAGGGCTTTGGCTGGAAGAGTTTGACACTTTTAAACTTGACCAGAACAATCGTCTCTTGGGAGTTTTGCCACTTTTTGACATGTAAGCATCACTGAGGATCTCTGTTGAAGGGTCAGTGAAGAGTAAACTAAAATGTATCTTTCTGCACAAAAGCAGGAATAATGGCGTGTTTTAAAGCACTATTGCAAGGATTCAAACCTTTGCTCAGGAGGCTTTTTGCTCAGCCTGTCTTCTTTGTGGACTTCTCCCAAGTTTGTACACCACAAGCACCACCGTCCGCCACAAGAGGGCACTGCAGCCAAGCATTTTCCCCCTCCACCGTGATCTCTTTCTACTCTTTCTGCTGCTGCTGCTGCTGCTGCTGTGTGGCATCCCATACTGTAAGCTGATAAAGACAAGACAACCGATAGTTGCATCAGATAAAAGGGAAGGGAACACGCTCCATAGGGTTCACAGATTCTTAAACACTTATTATCTGTTTGATTCATTCCTGATTGCAAAATATTTTCAAATCCCCCCACAGGGCAGGCAACCTCTCACTGCAACCCCCCTCACACACACACACACACACACATACACAAACACTTTTTGTGTCCTTGTGTTTCTATTTACCCGAGAAAAGAAGGAGTTGTTTGGAGGGGGGGTTAGACTGCCACTTTGTCACAATAAGACAGAATCTTTGGCATTCACAACCCCCCAAACCGTAAATACAGCTTTCCTGTAAAAAAAAGAAAAGAAAAAGGAAGTAAAGATGAGCATTTTAAAGAGTGACTGACACAGGAGTGAATACATCTGTATCTAAATAAAAGAATGCAAGAATGAAAATTTTTCTGCATGTGTGTGTGTGTGTTTGTTTCCCTTCCTGTCTCCACGGGGCAATGTTCTGGCAGTCACAATCGGATGAACAAGTTTTTCCTTCCACCATTGTTGAGTCTCTAACACTCGGCTATGACTCATTTCATACCCAGTAATTATGTTTGGGGGAAAAAACAGACTTTAATTCTCTTTAATTGTGTAAAGCTGAGAAAACTGCCGGCTGAACACAGACGTAATGTGTTTAACCTTGGGCACCAATATCCCCACATTCACCACCACTGTGTGAGACCTCCAGATAAAAGATGGTAAAATAGGAAACAGCACAAACAGCAATGAACTAGATGGAAATATTTGGATTTTTTTTAGAATAGTTTTCAGTGTTCTGCACATGGCGTTTCTTTTTTTTTTTTTTTTTTTTTTACATTTTTCATTTAAAATTCAATCAGAGGAACAAAGCAGACAAAATCAGGTCAATTTTAATTATTTTCACATTTTAAAGGGAATAATACTAATAATAAAGTCAGCCGGCAGTCTAATTGTTGTATTGCACTGTAGTAGACCCTGTGGAGAGAGCGTATCTGCAGTGCATCTCAAGAGTGCTTCTGATTACTTCCTCTCTATTCATCATTTTGTCGCCTGGCCCCAAGGCATCAATAAACAACTGTCATGGATCCAAGTGATGGCAAATCAGTCAGCTTTCACAGCACAAAGCCTCTAATGCAATTTTATTGTTCATTACTTTATCATATTATTATATCTATTAGTGTTATTATTACTACTATTATGTCTATGAGTCCGATTAAGGAACCTCATGTTTGATTATCTGCTGAGTTTCAGGTAAAACTGAGTTTCCACGAAGGAGATTAGCATCGTACGAACCAGGTGCTATCTCAATCTTTTTGTGGCATAATAAGGTGTGATATACTGTAGTCTATCAACTGTGCCCTCAGTGCGTGTGTGTGTGTGTGTCCTTGTGTTGTATGCATAGATAAACACACACACACACAGAGTGATGTGCAATCAGGAGCATCAGAGAGTTTAGCAGCAGTAGCATTGCCCCCGAGGGACCGCTGCTGAGCCTGTGCAAACATGTGGACCTCGCTCCGCCACCTGGGAGCGAAAAGGGGAAGATAATCAAGATCAGCTGCCCAGATAATCTCTGTTTAGGACACTACATGCATTTAGGCTGAAATGTGAGACTACACAGGAGTTGTTTTTGATCCGTGTGTGTTTGTTCAGCATCTGTATCAGGCAGCGGCTGGTTTCGGGGGATGAAGTAGTGAACATGGCGGCTGGAGAGAGCAGGAGGGGACGTTTAAAAAAAGAAAGAAAAAAAGGAGGTGGAAGGGAGAAACTTTCAAGAAGGCTGAAGTATTTTAGCACCAGCATGCACACACTCAAATAAATTCACAATTTAATAGGACTCTTGACAAAATCTGTGCTCAGAACCAATTTCAAAGCGCCCATTTCGGGGTCAGTCTCATCTCAGCTGTGCTGGGCAGCAATCACGCTGCGTGCACACAAATGATGCTTAACCACAATTAACCTGGAGGGTGTGCCGTGTACTCCAGGACCATTCAATCTCACTCTCATATCACCAAGAAGTTAGAAGTTAAAAGATTGTCTTGGCTGCTCTCTCATCAAGCATCAATAATTGATTGAGGCTTCTGGGACACATTGTGCATTGTGTCTTCAGGGGTGATCAGCAAACGGACCCTTTCGTGTGGGAGGAGAGGGCACCCACTGGTGCTTTGCTTGACCCAACCAATCCTCTATTATTTATTACAGCAAAAAGGATCCCAGTGGATGGGTTAAGGAGGTCAGTCCACATTTAGTGCTTCCTCGACGGACGTCCCCGAGGTTTAGATTGAGCATTTCGCGCTACGCTGCCTCTCCCACACATGCCCTGATTTGATATTAATATCAATCTCCTTTTTTACCCTTCTCTTCATTGAGATTAGCACCTCTCTTTTTTTCCTCCATTCTGACATTCATTTCGGGTCTAAGATGACGATGGTGTGAAACAGACTTTGCTGTAGAAGAATAAATTGGTATTTTTGTAAGCACACACGTGTCTAAATAAAGCTCAGGCCTCAAGTTTAGGCTGTGCAAATCAACTCCACTCCACACATTCAAACACACACTTATACACACACTAATGTTAAAGATGACACATATTTCTTCTTGTAGTCAGACGAACGAGAGGACTGGAGTTATTACTGTATGTTAACGCTGAAGGCATGATTGAACAGTAGCTTTGTTTGAAACTTTAACAGTTTATAATTAAACAAAAACAGAAAGCTAAATTTAATGACAGCTTCAGGTTTACTAGAAAAGGTTGTTCATGAAACGCTCTACACCACAGACTGTGTAGTAAGATGGACAGAGCAACAGCCGCCTGGGAGTGGAGCCAAAATATTTAGAGCTCCCCCTGCTGACTGGATGTGGTATAATAAATAATAATATAATAATAAAAATACAATAAACCCCGCCCCTAAGTGATAACAAAAGGAACATGAGTTTAAAGTTCATTTCAAATACATTTTCTCAAATCCCGATTTTGTTGTAATGGTTAGTTATTTTTCTTTTTTGCTGAAGTTTCTACAATGTCCAGAACCATATTGATTTATTGGACTCTCATAACACTCTCACAAAGTGTCAGTGAGTGTTTATCATGGCATGATTTGAACAAAATACTTAAGGGCCAATCAGATATGATGCGCCGCTCTCAAAACCTATTACTGTATGTGTTGCGCAGCACTAGCATATCTGACTCGCCTAACTGAGTGCAACGCAAGGTCACCCTTGCCATATTTTCCTGACTATTGTTTCGGTCACCTAGCAACGTGCGACATTGCTTTATTTATCCTGCTGCTCTGCGTCCTACCATGGCGAGCGCAGCGCACTCCGCATCCTATCTAACAGGCTTTCTAGCGTGATGGCTCTTAGAAGGAAATTATTGTCATCCTGGAAAAAAGCCTAAAAGGTATAGCATGTTAAATTATTCAGAATAAAACAACCACTTAGGGATAGTTTGCACGTGACAAGCCAATCACGGTGACTCTGTGAGGAGCATGTTTGAGTCGCTTGACAACAGTCAAGTTTCAAACTTTGTCTGCCTTAAATATATTTTATTGTATTTGGATATTCATACTGCCACTTTATGTACGGGTGAAGTTTTCCTTTAAATTACATTTGTTTTCTCATATTCAATTTCTCAGTATTAAGGTCGTTTTAATTTGAAGTTCTAAATGCAATTCAATAAAACATCTGACCATAAAAAAGGAAAACAGCCTGACAGCCCTGTTGGCTAAATGTTAGCCTAAGGGCCTGTGGCTACATCCGCAGCAACACCATATCAGTCTGTCCTGTCACCCCGCCATTGTTCCGCTCTGACACCAGCATCCCACTCAGACATAAGCAGGGTCAAAGTCCAAACCTCCAACACTTACACTGATGCTAACAAATGTCATCTTAACATGACCTTGGGCCCCGAGGCTAAAACAATGAGGTGAAACACCATGGCCTCTGCCCGCTTTCTAACACACATTGTGTTTGACAATAATTCTGTATGAAAAGTTACCCTGTGAAATACATGCACAAAACCATCCATCAAAAGGCTAACAAAGCTGAGGCCAAAGCACCGCGAGGAAGCCAGAGAGAGAACAAACCTTTAAGACGCTTATCAGCTGATGAAGGAAATTACACGGCTGCAACCCTGAAACATTTAATTAACAGTTTATGTGCTATCATGCTATATCACATCTCTGCTGCCACTTCTCTACAGCTGCCCTAAACACCTTGGGCAGTTTGCAGGAGGTTTGATACCAAACACTTCTTTCTCTCTCACGTAAAGTTGATTTCTGTGTCAGATATCCTCATTTCAGAATACAAGAAAAAATCATAACAGCTACAACAACTGAGCGGGCACAACAAATTAAATTCACCTTCAACAATGTGACAGATTTGGAACATTTTCAGAGAAGAAGATCCCTTTAGCTTTTACCAGTGATCACAATCAAACTGTGTCCCTTTGTGTTGCAACGTTTCTTTTGTGTGTGCGCGCGTGTGTGTGTGTGTGTGTGTGTATGTGAGTGTGTGCTTGGTAAAATTTGTGTTGCCGGGTCACCTTGAGCGTTTTGGTGCACATGGCATGAGGGTCCCGCCGCTGTCTCTGGCGCGCTTCGCTGAGTACTTCCTCAAGCGCGACACTTCCACTCCAGCAGGGATTTCCACACACCAACGGCTGAATCTTCCTCTGGGCCTCCATTGCTAACCATTAGCGGCGGATTAGGAGAGCGGGTAAACGGAACAGGAAGGGCTCCAGGGGGGCTAGCTAT
The DNA here is from genome assembly GCF_963930695.1 of Labrus bergylta. Classification (NCBI taxonomy): domain Eukaryota; kingdom Metazoa; phylum Chordata; class Actinopteri; order Labriformes; family Labridae; genus Labrus; species Labrus bergylta. The sequence goes on from NC_089200.1 coordinate 27,343,788, forward strand.
CAGGTGTCTTTCATAACTGACGTCCTCAGATGACCATCCAGGGTTAGAAACTAGCTCAGCTCTTGGTTTAAACTTGCTTCTTAAACTGTGTCAATAAGCAGAATTAAAATGTAGGCTTGAGTAAAAGGTGGCCATCTTTTTCATTTCTCCTAAAACTTCTAAACTCCTCTGCCGGAGAGTAAACAGACGCCTTCCCACTCTACACTAACTTCTTTCCTAGCATTGACTGTGCCAACATTAGCTGAGCATGAAGGTAAAGTGGGAGGTTAAATTGACAGTCATGGCATCGCCCCGTTTGCCAAAGTTAAGACTCTTTAGCTGGCTGGCAGGTTCACTCAAAATTAGAAGCACTGATTTTTACTTTGTTCAAATTTATTTGGGACAACGCCAAGTCATTCTGTGTAACTCAAATATCTCTGACAGACTTTGGATCTGGAGATTTATTGACTGCTTTGTGAAAGTCTGATTTTGAAATATTTGAGAAGCTGCCAGACAGGTAAGTACAATAATAAACAATAGAGAGATAGGTAGCAGGAAGCTTACACATACCTCAGACTTATCATATTACTATGCTAGCTACAACAACACACGCTAAAATATAATGTGGTTTCATATGACAGAAAAGTTAGCATGTTGACCCGAATGTTGTAAGTTTAGAAACAAGTCTGTCGACTAATTTCAGGGACGGACGGGAAGACTGAGTTATAAAAAGATATTCAAAACTTATTTTTAATATGTTTCTGGCATTTTTATGCTTGCACTAACTATTTTTGTGACCACCTCAATGACATTGACTTACTGTCGTGTTTCAGACATTATGAAGAACCTGTTAGTGTAAAGGTGCTTATTTACACATTCATGGGAGTATTTCTAGTTTTGGTGAACATAAGTTCATCATTTGTGCTCATGTCACCTCATGTTCTCCAATAACTCGATTTGACTAATTAGCTGCTAAAGGCCACAGTATATTTTGTCCAATTGGAGCATAACTTTGTCGCTGGGCAGGTAGCACTTTTTTGTGGTTTTGGTCAAATGTCAAATCTATTTTGTTCCAGCCGGTTGCTGATTATAATCAGCAAACAGTTAATTTAAACATCAACATGTTCATTTTTAGTTGTGTTTCTGCCAACTGCTGAATATAAGTCTAGTATTTGAGCTACTTTTAGATCTGTTTAAGTGGCTGACGAGGGAAACCAATCAGCTGCATAATTAGAAACAAAAGCAAAAGACCAACACAGATGCAAAATTTAAAAAATCTGCTGCAAAAAGACAAAATGCCATCATGACCAGCAGCAGTAATGAGCAGGTGATTTGTCGGGGAGATTTAGCTAAAATGTCGGTAAATGATGCCGACTAGAGCATTTAAACGAAACCAAAACATCATCCAGTTACAGTTTGTAAAATGAAAATAATGGGTTATAAAATGCTACAGTACTGAGCTTTGATGAGCTAAAGATAGCTCGTTGATAATCCTCTGCCCTCTCACATCGCACACAGCCATCTGATTCTTTTACAACATAAACAAATAAAGATTGCAGCTTTAGCATCGGTGGAAATATTCTCTTAGGCTCAAGAATTGGGTCAAACACTTGATGACAATATTTGGCTTTCAAGTACCATGAAAAAGACCTTGAAGATATTATCACGACATCTAAACGTATACTGGTTCCTGTAAACCTGATCAGAAATCCAGGTAGATCTTCAGCAGCAGCTAACATTGACACCACATCAGGATCCTGCAGGCCTCGCAGCTAGAGGCTACTCAGGTGTAACCAAGTGAAACTGAACGTTGAGCCTCTATTTGTCAACGAGACAAAGGTCTGGTTTTCTCACTGAGGTCACAGTTGCATGGAGAAGAAAGACGGACCCCGCCAGGTAAATAGGATGTCATTGTCCTGCAACAAAAGCATAGTCTTAACCCTCTGACCTCATCAGCTTTGGGGAATGCTCCTCTATTCTCAGTCAGTCATCAGAGAGACCGAGCCGGCCTCTTTTCAAGACACTGCCCAGAAAGCACTGGTATTAGTTACCTCAGGGCCTCTGGTGCAGTTGCAGAGCAGGATGCAAGCAAAGCAACTTGTGGCTACATCTATGTTTTTCTTTAATGTCCTTCAACAGCTTCATAAAGGAGACACGCAGAGAAAGACCTTACTCTTTGTGAAGAAAATACATGTGCAGGGTTATGCTTTTATGTTAGTTCAGATAACGCGTTGTATTTTGTGTAACCTCATAAACCATGTGTAAATGGAAAACTGGGATACCAGTTTGCTTTATTAGATTAGAGCTGAGACACATTTTGAAGATTGCCCTGGAAAAAAACTGCAGAGAGAGAGACGAGCTGCCTGCTGCTTCTCTGTTCCTTAACTGCCCCACATTTCCTGCAAAACCCATCAAAACGACTTTCAGAAAAATGCAGTATCACTTGTTCTGTGATCACGCTAATCTGAACGCTTTAGCAGATTGAGAGCTTGGAGTGCTGAAAGCAAAGGCAACTCAATCTTAGAATTTAAAAGGCTTTTTTTCCCTCATACAGCCTGCAGCCAAATGGCACTTGTGTTCTGACACGGCACATAAACACACACAAAAGAAGTTATTAGCGTAGATGCAAATCAAATTACTAGCAGTGTAAACTGCTATTCCTCCCTGCACTTGGGCCTGTAATTACTCTGGCTTATAGGACTATAATGAATGCTAATGACACACTACTGCAAGGCCATCAGCTGAACACTTGTGTGAGACTGGGTGATTTTCACTTAAGTTATGAAAGACCACTTTGGTCGCGTTCAGTTTCCTCCTTCATTCCTACTCTGTGCGAGATTAAAGAGAACAAGAATTTTAGAGAACAGCACAAACTGGGAATGGGTTTCAAGAGCAAATCATTTAAAAATTAAAGGCCGTAATTGGATGCATTCAACCATATCATATATAAAGCATATTTTTGCATTTCAAAAGGGATTACAAATTCAACCACACAATGAGTCCTTGTGGAAATGACAACAGTTGCACATGCCTCAAACAAGAATCTGTCAGTGTTCCTCTCCAAATCTTGGTTCACTGAGCGATTATCTGCTTCAGCAGCTGGGAAATCAACAAACAAACAACATACAATGTTATACAATGTACTATACATTTAAGCTGCATAATAACTTCAAGAATTTGGTCAGCATCTCTGGGTTCAATACATAAAAAAACAACAAGCAGGAATGAAAAATATTTGACATTTTGTACACATTTAATACAACAAATAAACTGGTAAATGCACAACATCTTGAAATGTTCACAGTGATGTCAAGTTTGAATTAAAGAGAATTGTTGTCCACCATTTATGAGCATGATGTGATACCACCTTATCAAGGAAGAAGGCAATTTAATAACGATTATTTAGGGGGTATTTCAATCAATGCACACGCCAAACGAAATGTAACTCGTTGCACAGTGAACTACATACATACATATACGTATTTGCTATCCTATACAATAATTTGGACTAAATTTATCAACAGACTTATACTTCAAGGTCTGTTTGGTTACATATCTGAAGCTTTTGATCATTACCCGAGCTTCATTCATAGATGAAGCTTCCCTGAAATGCCTAAAAATATCTCCTACTTGCGGTCCAAACCCCTACTTTGGGAACTGCTGCTCTAACCATTCTAAAGAAAATGATTTTTCACAGCATACCATTGTCTTATAATAGAAACATGATGTTCTCCAAACCCGTACCATTGTTTACATCTACAGCACAGATGCTTTCTTTCTAAGTTAAAGCAAAAGATTGGAACATGGTCTGAAGCATAATAATCTCTTTCCATCTAAGCGTTATCTTCCATATTGAGTCATTGTTCAAGTAACAACAGCTGAACATACCTCATTGAATGTCATAGAGCTAATATCCACTTTGTGGGTGGAATCAATAAAAGTAACGACAACTTCACACAACAGATTGTTGTGATGAAAGTGATGAAAAATATGTTATAAGGAAATAGATGTGCAACAGTTAGAGACAGTAAGACAGGTTTCTAATACTTTGCATGTTAGACAGCGACCTCAGGAGAAGAGATAGATCTGAAGAGTTTGCATTCAACTATTTCAAGGTGATTCAATGAAAGGTTTATGGGCTTATATTTGAATATATATAATGTAAAATGTCCTTTTTTTGTGCTTCATAGTGTTTTTAATGTTGTTTTTTTTACTGTGTAAAGCACCTTGAGCTGCTCTTTGTGTGAATGGTGCTCTTAAATAAACTTTCCTTACTGTACCCAGTGAAATAACTGAACAATGACAGAATTCATTGTCACACTGCTGATAGTAGGCCATGACTTGCTCACACAAAGAAAGACTCCAGGTAGGGATGGTCTTTGTTGGTCCCCTGTATTGTTAAAAAATGTTTTATAAGACATTCATCACAAAAGCTTCACACACAAGCACAGTGAACGTATAGCATCTTGAAGGAGCAGCACAGTTTTTATTTTTTATCTAGAAAACTGATGTAAACAAGCCTTGCCTGGTTAAAGTCGCTGATCGACCAGAGCAATCTGTTACAACATTAAGAACAGGTGTGTGGATGATAACCTGAAGGGAAATTAGTCGGCTGGGGACATATAGTCTGAACTCTGCTTGTAACAGCTGCAGGACTATCTGTTGTACTTTAAAAAAAATATTCTTAGCTTTTGTTTCAAACCCTCTGTGGTTGCAATGAAATATTTTTAACAATTAAAAAGTTGCATTTAACATCTAAAAAGGTTTTAAAATAATTGTAACATATCCAATGTGAGAGACTGTTATCTCATTCAGCATTCCTGAATACTTAAGAGTGCATGAATTCTTCTTAAACGCAGATTTGACAACATTGTAGCACATGTTTCCACCCTGCTCTGTCAAGAATCTGCTTATTGATGATGTTACAGACTTACTGATATATCAGCCACAACCTCTGTATGACTTTTTCCCCCCATGAACAGAAGAGCGAGCTGCAGCTCTCCATCGACTGCTTGAATAAGGAATTTCTGTTGACCTGAGCTAAAGGTCAGCAGTGCAGAAGAAATGCTGCAGTAGAGAGAAACCAGGACGGCTGAAGTCTGTGTGGATGACAGAGAGATAAGGAGTGTGAGGAAGAGGAGCAGGTCTGCATTCTGCATCGCTGTTTGCTACAGACACAAGTGGAGTGAGTACAAAGGGGCAGGGGCAATGTGGTTTTCACAGCAGAAATACTGGAAAGAAATGTAGGATAGTCTAAGTGAAAAAGTTAAAGAACTTAGGTTGGAAAATATAAATGTTTGTTTAATAGTCAAATGCAGATTCTCTCCTAAATGTTATGGATTCCCCCTTCGCCCATACTAAACCCTTCCTCTTAGTAAAATAAAGCTCAGACTGATTGTTTTCATATTATCCAGCTACAGGACAACAAAAGACAACAGAAATATAGTCATTGGGAAAACATTAGTTATGACCTACTGAATGCCATAACCTACCATAAAATTTTAAAAAAGTTTTCATCAAGAAGTTCCTGATGTAACCACAAATACATGCCAGTCGCTTGTGCACTAGATTTTAATTGAATCAGAGTAAATATAGAACAACAATATGATGCATCTTGGAAAAATTTAGTTGAAGCCGTTGTTTATACCTACCTCACTCTACAGCAGTTTTTTAAAGATTGATTTTTGGGCTTTTTATGCCTTTATTGAAGAGATAAGACAGTTGAGAGGGTCAGAAATCAGGAAGGGAGAGAGAGTGGGGTATGACAAGCGGGAAAGAAGCCACGCCTGACTGGAACCTGGGCCGCCTGCTCTTGAGGACTTTAGCCTTTGTACATGGGACATGCACACTCATTGTTAGACTACCAGGACTCCCAACTTGACAACTCTTTGCGTTTAAAATGTTTTACAGTTTGTGGTTTTGTTTCCACCACGGCATAGATGTGAGGAGTAGTTTTGGAACGGTATGGTGAAGTTAAGTTAAGTCCTTGGATAACTTGAAAAATGCACATGTGTACTACAGCTACACTAATGAAGGGACATCATTTTCTGTTCTTCTTCTACAAAACCATTTAATTATGACAGTACTCTACACATAGGGTAGATATAGTTTCAATATAAAGTCTTCTTCAGGTGGTTATGAAGGCAACAAAGGAGTTTAAAACAAAGCATATGGAGGGGAGAAAAACTAAAAGATATCAGAGTTCAGCGACAGGTGAAAATGATTACAGATTGTGTCTGAGTCAAATGTTCTCATGTTGTGTTGCCACTTTTTAGTTGCTCCTAAAAACTAAAAAAACTTAACTTGTTCCATTTTCAGCTTTGTTTTGGTTGATTATATCAGAATCAGGGTTTATTGCCAAGTACATTTACACATACAAGGAATTTGACTTGGTGTATTGGTGCTAAACAATAGAGAATTTAGTGCATTTATGGAGAAGAGCAGCTGAGGACAGAAGCATCAGAACATCTCCTGCGTCACCACTGAGGAACAGAAAGAGTTTTTTTTCTTCACACCACAGTGGACAAAGAATCCAGAGTAAATCTCAGATCAAACAAGACGCTGAAAAGTTGGATCTCAAAATAAATAGCCAGCGTCAAAGGGCCTGTGGGTAGGAGAGGGAAGATTGTCTCAAATGAAAGACACCCCCTTGAAATCCTATTGAGCTATTTTCAGTGAGACCCCCCCCCAAAAAAAAAGACGAGAGAAAAGAGTGCACTGGTAAAGGTCAGCGTGAGCCCAGATCATAGGACCTGAAACATGGAGCAAAGATAAAGGGCGCAGCGAGAAATATATCAATTACGCCCTGACATTTTCCACAGAGACAAAGGAAGATGTATAAAAACCCCATGATGGTGAGATGTTGCGGCCACGGCAGCCTCTTTAAAAGTCACAAGCACTGTGGGGTACATGTTTGCAGCACATTCAAAGTGTCGTAAGACTTTAAAATACTCAACATATTCAGCTACATACTCTCAATTATCAGCATTCTCCAAAAAAAGTATCACAGAACCACAGGATGAATTTCACCATGAACCTCACATGTTGTATCTAAACGGGCTGTGAATTCAGATTATTTGGCCCATTTTATTTCAAAGAGGAAGTTTCAGCCTCAGCTTTACGCACACAGAATCTCAAACATTTTCATCATTCATTACTTTCTCATGGTGGTCCTGCAAGTTGCTCGTCCGTGGCCCCTGAAGCCTGAGTCACTGCAAGTTCAGACTAAATGTTGCCGTACATTTAGGAAGCTGGTCTTATCAAGGAGCAGGATGAAGACAGGTAATGCATGTGAAAATATAAAGGGTCACTCTTAATTTAACACATTCAAAATCCTCCCGCTGTACAGAAGAGAGCATTTACACTGTAGGGGTTTTCTTTTTCCATTGGTACGATAGTTACTGTTTACATGACGATTCCAGTGGTGGGGACATTCTGACTAAACCATTGATTTCCATTTATTTCTTACTTTATGAACAGAAGGAACAACTAGACAAAGACAACCTGATTGATTTGATTTGAATATATAACCATGTCATGCATAAACAACAGGGCTCAACAGTGTGGTTCCAGAAGTAAAAATCCCATTCATTTTCTCTATATTCAATTTGATTATTAGCCATAATGTCATAACCATCCAAAGTATAGACTGACCGCGAGCTACACGAGTGTAGAACGATGGTGTATGCTTCTGGAGGAGACACAAGTTTGTATGTTTTATTTGCCATATCCGGGAAAAGAATGTCACTGCCCACGATCATTGAGTGTTACAGTGATGTCTCTGATTGGTGGAGACCAGCTCACTCTTACCATGCCAATGTTTCCCGCCCCTCGGCGCCAAATGCAAACAAATAGTTTCGCTAGCAGGCTAGCTAGGTAGCTAGCTAACAAGAACTGTACTAGAAACCAATTGTTATTCCACAGTGAACATAATTTATATATTCACACAACACAAACTACTTTATGGTACAACACTTTCATTAACAGTGTAAACACTTTAACAATGGCTAAAGTTACATTTAAGAAGAAACAATATCATTCTCATTAAGGGATGGGTAGTTCCTTGACTCCGCAAGAAAATGACGTACATAGTTTTGTACCTTTGCCCTTTTCTCCGTTTTTTAATGCCGTTTTGCTGCCGAATCAGTTGTACTATACACAATATGGAACAGGACGAGAAAATTGGTGGAGTGTAGCAGGAAAAAACGTATGAGTCTGCTATAGCTAGCTAATAGCTTTATAGCATATTTACCAGATACGTTTTACTTCCTCTAGATGGTCAAGTTTGATCATCTGCTCGTGGTACAAATGGGAGGACACATCAAAGAGGCATTCTTGCTCTTTCTTCACAACTCCAGCAGTTTCTTCTTCTCTTCGGTTTCCTGCTTGAAAGGTGAAATTGGGTGCATGAAGATAAAATAATCCTAAAAGGTTGTTGGTGTTGGACACTCAATGATGCTTACCTTTGAAGACCACTCATGATTAAGGAATTCTGCTAGGCCTCGGTGATAAACGATAATTATTGCAATATAATTATTCTAAATATAAATACAACTAATATTTGATAGATTTAAACCTATAATTACACCAGAAGACATGTGAGGCTAAAATGGTTAACACCACAAACCTTTTCCACCATTTGAAACAACATCACTCGTTAAAACACACCGGAGGAAATAAATGACCAAATGTCCCAAACAAGGGTTTTTAGTGTGGATTGTATTGTAAATAATAATATAAACAGTCTATGGTGTGGACCCTCAGCAAACACCGGGCCAGTAAGTGTGACTCCCCAGCAGCAAACTGTCATATCAGCGTTTTTCAAGCAGAGCAAACTGTGCTCATGATACTGAAATGTTCCTCTGTTTAAGTATAGTTTGTCATGATCTTATAATAAAGAAGGTAAACCACAATGTACCATCTGGTTTCTTCAACTTTCACTCAGGAGCAAAAATCAGCTTTTCAATTTGAAAGAAATAATGATTTCACAATTATCGTGAAAATGATCGATATTAACTGATGTGAAATTTTTTCTTTGTGATATCATTTTTTGTAACATCTCCCTGGCCCAATGGCTACAGAAACTTTAGGCTGCAGTAGAAGTGAGGGCACAAAGCCATGATGGGGTAAACTTGGCATTCAGAATCAATAGGTTTGAGAACTTTGTTTCATTGTGGATGGTGTTGGCTCTCTTGTTGGTTTTTGTAGATATTTGCATGCTGGTGTGCGTTCATTCAATCGAATGCTCATTCACTATTTTCACTGGTAAACCATCAATGGTGCAGGAGTTGGAGATACAAGTGTTACATTTCATCACATCACTCTGAAAAATTCCTTCTAACACTTTTTTGGCTCTCCACTGCATGTTTTTTGTTCATCCATTTGTCACACACAACATTTATGACACAGCTGATCTAGTTTTGACAGAATACGCTGCAATTACGGATTTCACCAAAGCAAGTGACACACTGGATTTGTCAGCGATCGTTCTAGATGAGTTCAGCTTTATTCAAAAAGGGGGGGGCATGTAGACTTTTACCAGAAACATTTTTAAGACAACACATTCTCACTCTACAATCATGGCATACGGCAGCTTGCTCAGGGGCTTAACGTTTAAAAATATGAAGATCTGGGTACCGCCAGAGAGTTTGGGTAGCTTACATCATGTTAGGTATGTTCATAATGTTGGTTACTAACAGTGACTAAATACATTCGATGCAGGGTTGGTCATTTCCTCCAGATACACTTTTTTTGGTTGAAATTGTCTTTAAGTCCTGACAGACATTAATAACTAAGCATTTTTAATCCTAAGAAACCACCCCAAACAATCTATTTTTAGTTCGATTGTTTCTGCAGTTATAATGATTGCGATGCTAATTCTGTCTGCACTTCAATTATGTGTTAGCATAAAGCTAACAAACTTACATGTATATCCCATTGAGAAAAATGGCGCCCTCCCTTGCGAATGATGCACCAACCGCCACTGGTTACATTACTTATAGTTATCAGTAATTACAGTAGTTATTGTTTGTAGCTAATGTACTTTACCCAACTCACATACTGTTTAAGATGTAACACATGTACATTCATTTTGATTCTAACATATGTTACCCCCAATCTCCAAATACTCTGTGCGCACCGCGGTCCGTCAGCGCCACGGTTTTGCTCCATCGGATGGTGCGCGCCCATCCTCACTGGATGTGTTTCTGGAACGTGAGCGCAGCAGAACGCAGCCATGATCAACTGTAAACACATCACAGGAGAACTACAAGATCACGCGAGAATAAAGAGAAAAACATGCAAACAACATGTCACTTTGTCTGTCTGAGGATGATTTGCTGTTCATTCGGTGCCTGTTTTGACGTAATGTTGATAAAGTGATGGATATTCGATCACAAGTCCGTATATTGTGTTTTATTTTGAAAATGACAGGATGCTCTGTGCGTTTCCTTGTCTTACTTCCTGTCCGGGTTTTCATATTCTGTCCAGCTTTACGCAAACCTGCAGCGTACTCCGTTGAAAATAGACACGCAGCATATTTGAAACGGAACAGAGCGTAGTGCCGTTGGTGGCACTTTCCGGAGATGGACTGAGGCGATTGACTACATATTTGTGTGGGATGAACTACAGTGTAGTGTGCGGCGCTGACGGACCGCGGCGCGCACAGAGTATGTGGAAATGTGGAAATTTAATTACTTATATGCAAAAGAAGTCAACAATGTCTATTTGTTTCACTGGAGAGTTGAACCTTGGCTTCCTGAATAGATGGCATGAACCATCATTGAACTATCCCTAAACAACAACAGATTCGCTACAGGACAACAGGATCCTCAAATAAAGCCTGTGAAACCTTCACGGTCATATTTTGTGGTGAAAAAGAGCAATGATGAAGCCATATCTGAAAAGTTGAGAAAGAGAGAAAGGTAGAATCTGAAAGCAGAAAGAGTCTTACCTGAATGGATTTAATTAGAGGAATATTTGTGTGGGACCAGCTTCTTTGAGTCATGTAAGGCTACAGCTTCCACTCACATGTGAAGCACTATGAGGATAATGAAGTTTATTATCTCAGCCCTCCTCTGTAAGCACACAGACCAACACAGAGTGGATGATTCCATTTTCAACAAGATGCTCTGAAGGTTGTGATATGAGGAATGCAACATTAGAAACAATGTGAAATGAGCTGAGTGTGTTGTATGAGGCTCACTATCATATCAGGTACTAAGAGGAACCTGAATCTAACATCATTCAACAACACACAGAATCAAACATCTCTACAACGATGATATCTTTTTCATCTGCTGCAACGCGCTTCCTCAACTATTTGCCGGCATAATTAGTTGGCATAATCAACACTGTACTGCTGTGTGGTGATAACAGTGTTACAGTGCACATCACTTTGTGTTACTAGAGACTGAATAGAGTTAAAAAAGGGAGCAGCTCTCTTTCAGATCCAGGGCTGAGGTGAATCAATACCACAAACTAAAAGAGATAAACGATGCTTCCTGCACATGATCCATACAGCATTTTAATTCAGTTTTAATATATAATGATCAACTTTAAAAGAACCTGTCTGATTATTAAACAGCACTCACACCTTTTATTGTTTGATGTGATACTGCTGCTCATGTCAGGGTGTGTCAGACCTGTGACTTGTTTTCATTGAGACTAACAGCTGAAATAGAAAAAGACAAACACAAGTTACCACATCAGACGATATAAAGCAGCAGTGCATATAAAAACACCTCCTCTGTTGACAGTAATGTTGAATATTTGTCACATATATAAGTGTGATGAAACTTATATCATTGCATATATCTTATATTCATTGCTGTGAAATGTTGAAATACAAAAACATAAACTAGCTTCTTCACTACAAGTATCTATAACCAAATTCTTTCCCTGTGAACTTTGTGGTTTGTGGTGAGAGGCAATGTTTTTTTTTCCTCCAGTCCACAGTCTTTACATCACGTTAACCTAATGATGTTAAAGCCTTGACAATAGTTCCACATTGGTTGGAGCAAAGACAACCTGGCAGTTATGTATCCAACACCTACCTGCAGCAGCGATGTTAGACATTAAAAATTGCTATCTACAAATATTTAATTTAAATGCTGATAGTCTGGTTTCCTATTGTAGGGTATAGAGAACCATCAGTATGAAATTCAGTCTGTTTCATAAACAGCTTCAACTCCTCACAGGAGCTTTAATTTATAGAACTTGAACTAGAAAACCTCACACCTGTCCCTTTAATATAACCTCAAAATGTATTTGGGGATATCAATTACTTTTTTCTAAAAGATTGTTTCATAAAAGATTGACTCCTAAAAAGCGAGAAAGCTGTGAGTAATAAATTCAGGATTATAAGGTTTGTTGATTTTGTTGAGTACAGCACTGAAGATGAAGACCTCGCTAAACAGCGGCCACTGTGGCCACAAAATGTAATTACAAGATGAATTCCACTTTGTACATAACTGTTTACATAGGTTTCTAAAGTGTATACCTAGATAAATGAAAGTACACAAATAAAAGAGTAATTCAGTCAGTGACTCAGTGCTTGATAAATGCAGGTTTTGTAGACATTAGCCACAATTAGCTGCTGATCACACTAGACCAAGTCGGGCTGTATTGATGATCTCTCTGAGTTTTTTTTTTTTCCAATTGAGTTAAATTACATTTTATTGCGTGTTATTTTTTTACTTTTAACTTTCAACGCAAGGAGAGTTTAATTTTTTCCTTCAAAAGTTACTTTAAAGTTTCTTCAAAGGATTCTGAGTCGTGTGAAAAACAGAAATTAAAACCATTATATAAACTACTGAGTCATAACTGAAATATGGTTTCAAGGTGTTTTAAATACCTGAGACTGTCATTAACCTGATCCAGTATTTTATCCTTTTCTCCCGTTAAAAGTCACAATTGTTTTGGGATTATTTTGTCAAACAAGTAGCTAAAAACTTGGATAAAATAACTTTTTTAATAGAGAAATGAAAGATATGCTAGTCAACTATCCCACATCCCTTGAAGAAATAGAGATTAATTTGAAGGTAATCATAAGTGTGAAAATTGCTGTTATCTTCTCACTATTGCTCTGACTGCTAACGGCCTGTCTGGCTCTGAAGTCGTCCCGGTAATAAATATTCATACACCTTTCAGGCTCTTTGTTGTGTTGACTACCTTCCATCAGTCTGATCTGTTGTGGCATGAGGAAAAAAACACACAAATGAAGGAAATAAATTAAGTAAGAAAATCTAAGTAAATATATAAATAATAATGACAATGAGGGAACGGGGAGAAATTTGGAACATCAAAGGCTCCTCTATCTTTGCAGCATGTAAACAGTGCGTGCCTTCAGTGAGAGGAAGAGCCCCTTTTAATGATCCCGTGGAAGATTGCCACATCGACAAGCATCCTGTAATAAATAAAATTAACAAACATTTCTGTAGGGTCTTTTCAAAGGGAAAGAGAGCCCAATGTTTTTTATTCAGATAAGTGGTCTATACATCCCCTGCTCCTTCCTGATTAGTCTAATCCAGTGAGAAGTGCGTGCAGGGTTTTGATTGAGTCAGCCGTCGAGGACCCCGAGGGGAACCCTCCTGATAAGTGCCTTTACCTTTCACCTCCAGAACCCCACGCACGTCGCTTCGCCATATCCCACTCCCTCTAATCTCATTTGGCCCAGGAAGACATGCTCAGGCACAAGAAGCTACGATTAGCATCCTCTTTACCCAGGGATTCCACTGGCTTGGACTGTCAGTGCTGCCCTCAACCTGGGACGCTGAAGGCACTAAATCAGCCAGGTGCTGCTGTGTGTGTGTGTGTGTGTGTGTGTGTGTGTGTGTGTGTGTGTGTGTGTGTGTGTGTGTGTGTGTGTGTGTGTGTGTGTGTGTGTGTGTGTGTGGCTGTTGTGTGTGTGTGTGGCTGTTGTGTGTGTGTACATTTGTAACCGCCCTTCATGAGTGTGTGTATGACAACCTGATATCAAAAGGTTTACATTCTTTGTTGTGTATCAGTGTGAATTATATTGGCCGGCCTTTTTTCAAAACATGTTCTCCTTTATTTCAAGACATGACCTCAAAGTCCAGGCCGGAGACACATTTTAGAAACACTGAAGTCAAGAACCCTGAATCCCCCGAACAGAATCCCACCCACCCACAAAAAGTTTGAACACACACAAATCACACTCTCAAAAGTATGCTTGGAAAATCTAAACACTTGTATTATGTATTTGTTCAATTCAAGTTACTACCATTGGATAAGGTGGCGGAGGGGGTCTATTTCTTTTTGGGGTCATTTTTTCCTTTATTGGATAGGACCACTGAAGAGAGACAGGAAACGTTGGGAGGATAGAGCAGGACAAGAAATGCAGCAAATTTCCGAGGTCGGATCCGAACCCAAAAAACCCACAAGGACCACCCCCCTTGCAAATAGTGCGTGCGAAATAACCGCTAGGCCATACGGCGCCCCGTCATATTTTAATTTAATCTAAAAAACAACATGAGTAATATGTGTGCAATCATGCAATGTTTAGTCCTCTTTATGTCACTGAACCCCCGGATATACCAAAATATCACTTCGTCATTTATGTGCCAACTATTGAAACGATAAATCCACATCATTAATTTTCATTTGTGTAAAAATTATTTTCCGGTTTCTTAAAGTGATTTGATGGAAATGCTTCTTTTGTCCAGGAAAAAGTCTGAAACGCAAAGAGTCTTTTATTTATGTCGTCGACGACAAAGAAAATCCTCAAACTTCAGAGGATGCATCCAGCTAATATTCAACTTTTCTGTTTGAAAATGTGTCTGAACACACAGATCAACTTTTAACAAGTTAGGGAATAATTAACATTCAACTCACTTCTCAATAATTCAGCTTATCGTTGCAGCTCGCTTACAGCGCTGTGTCTTGTGCAACAGTCAAAGTCTGGAACATAAGTGTTTACCGTTTAGAACCAGCAGTTCTCAACTTGTGGGTCGAGACCCAAAAGTGGGCCGCAGAGCCATTTTCAGTGGGACGCAAATTTGTGCCCGGAAAAAAATGATGTTAAAAGTCTATAAAGCTTCTTTTTTTTTTAACATGTTTGTTTTGGTCCGTCTCTTTGCTCTGTCACATGTTTTCTACCGTCTGAGGTCCAAACTGATTCATGAAACAAACCTGATTGGTTGAAAAATATCAGTGATTTGGGTCGGGATTTTCCATGAAGGAGTTGGTGGTGGGTCCGGAGGCTAGACTGGTTGAAAACCACTGGTTTAGACTGTGGTCACCATCAGCAACACATCATGTTTCTATTCAACCTCTACTGCATTATAATCTGGTTCATGACTATGATGCATCAGTTATCTTTGTTGTTTGAAAAAGATCTGTTGAAGAGATTATTCAAGAAGTAACCTGTGATTACAGAGTCATGTGAGTGCATGAGCTCATACAGAGCCTCAGTATGGATAATGTCATGTGTGAGGAGCTCTTCATATTCAATGGATGAATACATCACAACTCCACCTCAATGTGTTCAAACTCACACAGAAAAATTATGAAACATCCTACATGTTGGAAATAAAAGAACAAAAATGTATGCAATGGATGTTCTGAGAAGAAGACAACAACTTTATTTATCAGAGCACAAGTAGCGGGATGAACAGGTAACATCAAGTGAAGTTTTCTCACACTTTGAAACATGCGTTCAGCTTTAAACTTCATTTAACTTCTACAAACAGTTAGAGCACCTACAGAGTATTCTGGATGTCCTTGGATGAACACTGAGAATCTTCTAGGTCGAGCGTTCATTATTTGTTTCTTATCTATAAATCAAAACACCTTTTAATTATTAAGAAAATGAATGTATGCTGAGCATTTGGCAATTAATTAATTGCTTTTGAAGACTTTTCAAAGGAAATGCAGAAGTCTGATGAATGAAAAAATATAACTTGATGACTCAAGAAGCGTCTGGAGAATTAATGAGCAAACTAAAAAAAAACTCCTTCGTCTGTATGATTTGATGTATGGAAAGTTTACACAGCAAGAACATTCAGAGTTTATGATCAACAAAGACAGCACGATAACTCAAAAGTTTCAGCTGAATTAAATAGAGAACACACAAGCACAAACACACACACACGCACACATAAATACAGTCACACTAACACACCAGCGCCTACTGTAAATTATGACGCACATTTTAATGTATGTAAGGTGTCTGAGCAAGACGGTGATGCATGGTAAATATGCATGAGGAAATCAACTGATAGTTACTGTGAGTCTGTGAGTGTGTGCAAGTGTGTGTGTATGTGTGTGTGTCTGGCTGAGTGTGTTCCCCTGTGTTCCTGGTTGTTAAGAGTTTGATCACAGGATGAACAGCTCTGAATCAGCAGCTTCTGATGTTCAAATTTGTCTGAAAATACAATAAGAATAAAAAAAAAGGGGAAAGCGGGGCTTCGTAATGAGGCAGCTTTGAAATAATGCTCAGCTGAATGTGTGAGACATGTTGGTTGTGTGGTTAGACCAGGGGTTCCCAACCATGGGGGCCAGGTCCCCTTCAAGGGACACAAGATAAATCAGAGGGGTCGTAGAATATAGAGAAAGATAGAAAAAGCTGAACCCTGATACAGAACATTAAACATTACAACATTTATTAAACCTCATGGTTTACAAAGGTGACACTTTAATCTGTTTTAAAGCTTTCAGAATATGTTGTTGAAGAACGGGAGATGAAACAGCTCTCGATGGCTCTGATCTTGACTCAGTGGTGTTTGCAAAGATGTTCGATTGGGGGATATTTGTAGACAGTGCTTAATTGTGGGGGTCATTATATAAGAGCATAGGAACCATTAGTTTAGTAGACAGGATGTTTCTGCTCAAGAGTGCTTTGAAGGCTTGGTGTCCCATTTGTCTCCTAATGTAACCCAAAACTTTAGAAAGCGGGATCTTTAACTGGCAGCAGTAACCTTTTACCCACTAACATCAATGACATATTTCCAATATCCATGGTAATAAAATGAATAAGAAAAATTATGGTATTTTTAAACAAGTAGCGAAATAAAAATCACCTCTCTTTGAGGACTTGAGCTTGAAGACACAAAGGGAAATAAATATTCTAATGACGTCTCATGTTTTTCATAAAGTAAAGGCCTGCCTGCTAAAAATAAAGAAATAATTTAAAAAGTGGATTTCTTAAAGATTTTTTTTTTCATGTAGATAATTTTCAATAATTTTAGTATTTGAAATTTGTAATATCAATTGATGCAAATCTGGTGAATAAATAAGATAACTAGCATGACTTAGTAAACTTGACTGAATGTCTTAAGTTGATGAGAACAGCGTGTGAAGCGGTTCGGTGCATGAGGCCGTGATTTTCAAGGTTCAAGGCCTGTAGAAAAGAAAAAGCTGCAGGGAAGTTACCACGTGCGATATTAAGAATTGTAAAAGTGTGAGAAAAATGTTTTAAAGTCATAAAACAAATGCAGTAGTAAACTTTCCAGGTGCAGAACATGAACATGATGATGGTCGAGTGAGAGCAGTGAAGCATGTAATATTATCCTATATAGTGATGCTTTTCTGTGTCTATGTCCGATGAACTCCAGAGAATTGAACATATAGCCCCACGTACATGAATAAATAAAATAAACACACGCACACACACACACACACACACACACACAGTGTCTCAATGTGTCTGAGGAGAAGAAAGTCTGGGTGTAAATCACTTTTCCGTCTGGCGCAGCACATTAAACAACCGTGGCGTGATTCCTTTTCTCTCAGCTCATCCGTTCCCTTTCTTCTTTATCAGCTCGTTCACCATTTCATTTCTTTCAAATGAGAATTCAGGGACCCCCAAAATTCAAGCCCCCGCGTCTTCAAACAACACAACTGTACGGTTTTACTTTTCCTCCCGTCAGAATGCTATCCCTGATTCAATTTTAGATAGACCAGGATTTAGCCAGTGATGATTTTTTTTTTTGGTCTTTCGGAGACAATATTTAATATGCTGAAATGAGATCAGTTTTTATCCCCCTAAAAAATATTTCTGAATATATGTGCGTAAAATCTCGCGTTGACACACGCGTAAAATGGAAGCATCTTTGATAAGCGAGCTTGTATTTAGCATATAATCGTTCTTTTTTTTCTTCTTTATAAAATCATAAAGAGAAGCAACAATGACAGTCTCCATCATCAGTAGTATTTTGTTCTTCCTCTTCTCCTCGAGGGGACTTTTTCCTTTTGATTTAGGAAATTAGCACGCCTTAATACAAAACCACATTCTCAACAGCCACTTATCAAACTCCATTTACTGCAGATGATTTCAGGGTAACATTAAAATACAATAATGTAAATGACCCATGGCTTTTTAATTAAAAATGTCTTGTCCCCCGTCCCCTCCTCCTTCCGCTTTTTTTGTTTCATCTGTTTTACATTTTTTGGGGACTTTAAGTATTGTGCAGGAAATAAAGTGAAAGCGGCTCTTTTCCTCGGTGTCTCTCTCCTCGTTGACTTTTATCACCAAATGAAGCATATAAATGACCTGAAAGCGCAGGCTGTCGCGTTAAATAGAATAAAATAAAGAACAATTATCCTCTCCTTTTTCTCTGATCTGCCGCGTAAAAGGAGTCCTGGAGAGATAAGGCAGATTGAATTCTCTCTGTTGTGCTCAAATAAAAACGTCAAGGGGGGAAGAGTTAAAGAGAGATTTAAACCCACTCCCCCCTGCTATAATTTCAAATCATAATTTCCCTCCCATTATACCTCTCACATGCCGTTTATCGTTGGGGTTATTTATTTCAGGGCGGTGTAACCACAGTCAATTTCCGTGACTAAGATGGATAATTACAGGTAGTTAGAGAATCCGGAAAAACTTGAAACATCTTTAATAAAATATATTAAAAAACGCTGTGATTGAAACAACGGCTTTATTTTTTTTTTTAAAAAGACGGTTAGCTTCATTCTCCTCGTGCAAAAAAAATAATGTCCTCGGCTGCTGTTCCTCCTGAAAGTAATTATAATTGTCTCATTTCAAAGTTGAATTAGGACGCTTTAGGGGTTTGATGTAAAACTTCACATTCGGTTCAATGAAGTATCACCCTAATTTACAGCTCCTGATAAGGACTAAGTCTGTCATAAAAATCAGCCCCGTCCTCCTCCCCTCCTTCCCTTCCCTCCCTCCCTTCCCATCTTTCCTCCCCAGGATTGAAATTGCACCTTGGGCAATAGTGCAGAATCGTGAATCTTAACTTCTCTCAGCATATGTTCCTGGCAGATAAGTAAACAATTTGGATGTGGAATGAAATTTTTAATTAATACTACAGTCGTGCAGATGAGGGTAAATGTAGGCTGCACCGCGCTGCGTCAATCCTGATCTCTATTAACAGAGAGGAAGGAAAACTGCGCAGACATTCACACTGAAATCTGTAAATGTTTGTTTAATAAATGGCTTTGTGTGTTATTTACATTCAGTAGTATCTTAATGAGAGTTTTGCCAGTCATTCACAAGTCTTTCACACGTTTAAACACGTGTGAATGACTTGGTGATAAAAGGCTTTCAGCGGGGTTTTGGCTGCAGCTCCTTTTTTTTTTCATAAAGTAAACACACACACGCAGAGACATTTAAAACCGCACTGTAGCCTGTGGTGTGCTGCTTTTCAACCAGCCAGTGAGTTAAGAGAGAGAGAGAAAAAATCAGCTCACATTCAAGTTGTTCCATTAGTTAAACCTATAATTAAGAGGAAGGCTCCCTCCTTGAAGTGATTAAGCAGTCAGACAAGTCGGACGGGCGGAATCCCTCCAGGGAGGCCTCTCCTCTCCTGAACTGTCAAACATCAAAAGATCACAACCGGTTCATCCCACAGTCACAAAAAAACACCTTCACCGTGCTGCACTGCACCGCTGAACATGTCTCAAACCTGTTTGGAACTATTAGAGAGAGAAAACAGCAGCCAAATGCGGAGGTAATTAAGCCTTGTTAGAGAAATGATCTGAGTGGAGGAGTTTGACAGCCTGAAAAGGATCGATTAGGAGAAAGAGGGTTATTGTTCTAATGTGAGGAGAGTTAGTTTATGTTCAGTCAGTAGACTATCAACTGTGTTGATTAGGCTGGGGTGAGGTGGGGGACGAACATTCTTAATTTAAAAAAAAAATAAAAAATTTAAATGAGAAATAAAAAACGGACAATTCAAGCGTAATCTAAAATATATGATTTTTTACCTATTTAATTAATTTTAACTTTTTTTAAACGATTGAATTTGCAAGTTTATTCAACCAGGTGTAACTTCCCCGCAGCACGTGCACAACATTCCACTATCTACGTCATCTGAAGCGCCAATAACCTACAAATATACAGGGACATTGATAGTGTTGAAGACAGATTGTCTTTATTCGAAATGCTTTTGCTCAGCAATTGAACAAAGAGCAGGAGGTATCAACCTTCTAAATACATAATCCTTTCCATAACATGACAGGTTTTTAAAATTACCATCTTGGATGATAATACACATATTAACTCCTGGAATTCAAATAGAAGTTATCCTTAAAAAACAGAAAACTAAATGAAAAGACGCGTGGGACTATATTAGCACTGAACCACAGGAAAAATGCAAAATTAAACATTTGGATGTAAAAGATCTTTTTTTCTTTTCGTCCTCTTAAATAGACCGTCTTGTTTTATGTGCCACTGTTTGATAGATATAAACAATATGACCCGTATATAATCCAGCCTAAAGGTCCTGATTTTGACCCTATATTCCAGAACATCAGAATAAAATGACGAGTGCCAAAATGTAGACTATAGGCCTATACAGGAGTAAGAATGGTAATTGTGCAAGCCAAATTTTGAAATAAAAAAAGTACCCTATCAATAATCAACACAAATCAGAATATAAGCATTGAAATGTACACAATAAATAAAGTTAAAGGCCTCCTTTTCTGGCTGCCATAAACGTTATAACATTTACATTTCTTACAGTTCAGGGCACTGTCCTTTACACCAAATCCAGCTCCTTCTGCTCAGCTCAGGAACTTGTTGGATTTCTGCAAAAGTTTCTTTTTTTTCTCTCTCTTTTTTTGCCATAACAAGTCCAAGGCAGTTAATACTGTTCATGCCTTTTAAACCGGGCGCGCTGTCCGTGTTATATTTACATGCATTTCAGTATTCAAGTGAATTAGAAAACAGAAAGAGTCTTGAGGGTTACATCGCAGTGGCGTGTGCGGATGAGTATGGGTCTATCCCAGTCTTGGTCATACCTGGAAAAAGTATGTAGGCCACCGGGGGCTGTAAACTGGACGTTGACCAGGCTGAGCAGTTACACGGGACCACATAGCCCGGGTTTGTGGGCGACGGGTGGGTGTGGGTGTGCTGACTGGGACACCCAAGGGTGCCGAACGCGCCGTTCTGGTATCCCAAGGAGGACGCGTACGGCAAAGTGCTGGTGCTCAACGTGTGGGGCATCTCCGTCATCTTCTGGATGGCGCTGGAGCTGAACTGGCTCGGGTCGAGGAAGGAGTACGGGGTGGACGTCGGCGGCAGAAACGCTCGCGCTTTCTCCGAGTGGCTCAAAAGAGAGTCCGCGGCCGACATAGAGAGTCCCTTCATGTGGTCGCTGTCCCCGAGGTAAGGCAGAGGAAAAACGTACCTGTCCTTCTTGAGCAGGTTCTTGGGTTTACGCCGGGGTCTGTACTTGTAGTCGGGGTGCTCCTTCATGTGCTGTGCGCGCAGCCTCTTGGCCTCGTCGATGTAAGGTCTCTTCTCGGACTCGGAGAGCAGCTTCCACTCGGCGCCCAGTCTTTTGCTGATCTCAGAGTTGTGCATTTTGGGATTCTCCTGTGCCATTTTCCTCCTCTGGCCCCGGGACCAGACCATGAACGCGTTCATGGGTCTCTTGATATGATCAGCAGGCTTTGACATCTTTAAAAAAAGTGCGCTTTTATCCCCAATGTTAATGACGAGGAAAAGTTCTTATCGGAAGAAAGGGAAACTATTCACCTGTCCAGAAGCCAGATACCAGTCATGCCACGTCTGGGAGGTTCTGAGTCGTGAAAAGAGCAAAAATGAAATAGAATAAAATAAAAATCCAGCCGGTGATTCTCTTTCTCCCGAGTTAAAACACTGATGCGCGCTCGTTCAAGTCCAGTAACAACTCTCTTTCAGACCTGAGGCGGGCAATACAGGAAGAAAACACATGCAAGATGCACACACGTAAAAAAAAATCCTCAAAGGTGAAAGCAATGTTCCGCAGTCAGTTTGCAGGAGTCGTAAAAGTGTGATTTTTTTCTGCGACACACTCTTCCTGTCTCTCTCTGAGGTTTGTCGTCAAGCACCTGGCTTGGAAATGAGCGGAAGAGCGTGAATACGAGCCAAAAGCGGTGAAGTTCAAAGGCTGGGCTGGTTTGGTTTCTGCACGCAATCTGACATAATCTGCAGGGCGTTCACTCACCAACCTGAGCGCCCAATCAGCACGAAGAGCGCCTATTATAATACCTTCACCAAAAAATATATGTACATTACAACATAAACAAAGAGCGGGTGGTAGTGGAAGAAAAAAAAAAAGGAAAGAGGGATGTGTTTGTGTGCGCGTGTGAGTGTACGTGTGTGAGGAGGGGTGGGGGGTAATACTCAGGATCCCTCCCTGATTCCATTTAATGTAATGAATCGCAACAAACATGGACCTTCAACCTCTTTTTCAGTTAAAACCTGACTTCAATCCAGGGAGGTGACTTTACCGTGCAGCCAATTTACTGCACAGCTTTACACTGAAATATAGGGGAGCACCTTTTAAAGTCTATCACCCAAAGACATACAGGTATGGCCTTAATAGAGATCTTAGTTAGGTCTATTTTAGTATGTTTTTTGTAACCTTTGAAGACGGTGGATGCATTGTTATGATAATAGTCTAATAATGATAATAGCATAACAGTAATAAAAATAATAATAATGTTATACCCTGTATATAAGCCACATTTAGGCACATTTTGAAATAATATCTCCTATTTTCCCTTTGATGAATACAAAATAAAAACAGTCCCTCTGCACCTGCTGGGGCCTCAGTATCTTGCCCAAGGACACTTCAGCAGCAGGTAATTAACCCCTTGCCCTCGTGTGTGTCACCATAACCACAGTATTTAAAGGGAGAATGAAACAAAGTTTAACTAAGCTTATATGTTAGAGCGTGTTCTCATTTTTACTCAAGTTTCCACCAATTACTAGCCAAAAAGTATTTTCATTTAAGCACAAAGGCCCGAACAAATAAACACGCGCGAGCACATGCACGTAAGCGCACGCGCGCACAGCTTAAGCCCCCGCGTGTGCCATCGTTATTGAACCTATGTAAAGCTCAAGTGTTAGAAGACAGAATTACAAACAGGAAGAAAATATTACATCAACTGTAAACGTTGAGAAAAGCGTCATTGTGTGTCTATAATTGTCGCATTAGCCCACATCGATCCTGCAGTGTGGTTTTAAGGAGGCACAGAGTGATGGTTTTTAAGATGCACATTTAAACGAAGACCATTGCCTAATAGCCCTCGGGCTAATGTGCGTGATATATGATTCCTTCAGTTGTGATTATTAAACGAGCAGCAGACAGATGGATTTTTTTTCACACCGTCCAAATGCTGTGATTGGAGATACAATCCTGAGAGTCGTCTCTTGTTAGTTACACCGCTAAGTAGATTTATTTAAGGTTGTCTCCGGCCTACATAGTCCTGTATACATGCACACGCGGATGTTATGGACTACATCCTATTGCAATTATCCTCTCACCTTCCTCGCCCTGTGCTTGTGTGTGTGCGTGTGTGTGTGCGTCACAAGCAGCATGCGGTACTTTGAAGATGAGTGTAGTTTATTAAACATGTCACAACCTAACAATGACATTCTAATGTTGTTTGCTGAGATGACAAAATAATTAAGTAAATCATTGATGTAAGCGAAAGAAAGCTGAACTTCATTGGGATTCTAGACATTTATTTTCAGTAATATAAAATAAAACATCCAATAAAAACACGACGTTTTGCCGTAAAAACGAGCGTGTTTTCTCCTCTCGAAATGACTAAATTGAGTTTATTTCTGCCCCTGTTATTCCCATATTTCCACACCATCTGTCTGTTTCTCACGCTCTCTCTCCGCTCCCCGTCTCCCCACACACGCATGCGTCGAGCAGTATAGCTTGTAAAAAGAAGATTTCCATCATATCCATCTTTACCAACCCTGAAATTATCGTTAAAAAAATGCCTGTTTTGGGAGAAAAATCCCCCTCACCCCGACCTCACAGAACAATGTAGCCCACAGCTGAGGACGCCCCCGACTTTTTTTTTTTTTTTTTTTTTTCCAAAAGCACCGAGCGGAAGCCTGCAAAGAGAAAAAGATCCTCAAATCCTCCCAATCGGCAGACTGTGATGTTCATCAGCATCCATGACCATGAGGTAGTATATACTGCATGCTCGGACTGTTTATTTCAGCGCATTTTGAAGTTTAAATTGTGTTATGCTATCTGTCACTGAGCAGCGTGTATGCAATTTGACATGTAGGCTGCTCTATACCTACAGCAGCTTATAGGCTTCATTTTGAGATCAATGAATCAGATAAGAGGAAATTATTTTAGGGGCTGAGCCTCCCATACTCACGAGGGAGAACTCTCAGTGTTTCTTATTCAAAAACGGGTTGTCTAATAAATGCACGCCTGAAAGTTCCCTCGACAATTTAAAGGGATAATGAGAAATGCAATAGGTTTTAAATTGTCAAGGATGGA
The DNA here is from genome assembly GCF_963930695.1 of Labrus bergylta. Taxonomy (NCBI): domain Eukaryota; kingdom Metazoa; phylum Chordata; class Actinopteri; order Labriformes; family Labridae; genus Labrus; species Labrus bergylta. Next base: position 27,368,489 of record NC_089200.1, read on the forward strand.
GATGATTATTTTTTTCCATCGGCAGTTTATCTTTAGTTGTTTTTTTTTAAAAGTCGGTGCGTTTAACAGCCTTTACTCTTCTGCTGCTTAGATAAATACAAGAAATTATACTTTAGAAATAAAATACTTGTGCTCTCGCACTTAGGTGCGCGTCATCACTTTTTAAAAACTTCTTTCTATCTCCAAACTTATGGCATTTTCACACAGACATTTGATATAAATATATTTTTAACTAAAAAAAGGGAAGCATTTTTTACATTATATAAATATATAAATAAATAATACAAATATATTGCCTTGATTTGATCTTAGTTTGATAGGAATAGACTGTTGAATTGAAAATAAATCAATCTCATTGGTGTTGCTTTAAAATTAATGGCTGATGACAGTTTATCTTACCCAATTAGAGCTCATATAAAGAACAAATCAAAGTCACAAACAAAGACACGCGCGACCCCATCCCCTTTAGAAGCGCGCGCGCGCACACACACAAACACACACACATACATAGGAACACACAAAACTAGGATTATCTAAGGACACATGTCCATTCATCTCGCCTTAAAAAGTGAATGGGGAGCGGCCCGACACACAGAGAGCCTATTAGCCAACTTGGGCTCCCGTGGAGAGCACCGAGGTAAGCTCCCCCACCGGAACTGTCCATGGTGCTGAAGCGGTAAGAGGTTTTCTTTACTGCTCATTGCGTCCTCCCTCAAAAACTCTTAAAAGCTAGGGTTGACATTTCAATGCCTTTTATTGTATTTCCATCCTATTTAGTGATGGTTCTCTGTGAAAAAATAAAATATTAGAACCTGAGACAACTCACATGGGTGACAACTTTCAGAACTTTTTCTTTTTTCAGCACAGTGTTCATAAACCTGCTTTTTCCACATAGTGGAAGAACTTCACTTACAATGTTAGTGGAACAAACATGGCGCCAAAAGTGATAATAAAAACATTTTTAAATGTTGTAAAAATATGCCTGCATGTCCCTTACTTCCACATAAGGGTGGGATTCAGTTTAAATTACCAACATATTTTCTATTACATATTTTAGTTAAATTAGTACATACTGTTTATCATTGCATTACTTACTGTTGTTATAACTCTTTTTGGGTGGAAAATTGATTAAGCATTGATTAATGGATGACCTTCAATTAAGATAACTATGGCTTATATTTGAGATAAGACATAAAATTTAAGTCCATCACAAACAAACGAACAAAGTAAAGTAACCATAAGGAGTGAGCTCAACTTTTAGTAAAAAATAAAAATGTTAGATATTTTACCAGCAATTACACCATTTACAGGTATGCCCCTATTAGCAGACTGAACCTTCTCCATGGCATTCTCAGCTTAGACTGATTCCCTTCATTTTTAAGTTACTGTGCAACACCTTCACTTTCTACATACTATTAATATACTTAAAGTCTACAATGTGCACAAGTACGTGCAGACATTGAGCTCACTTGTAGTAAACGTTGATTTTAAAATCTAAACTATAAGCAAACTTTTTGAAGAGCAACATAAAGGTCACTCGCTCATTGTGCAAAGGATACGCAGGCCTTACATAATACTGCTTCCTCCGTAAGAAAAAAACGATTGAATCGCTACATAACCCAATAAGTCTCCAGTCTTTACACAAAGTCCTTTATGTTTTAAAGTTTTAATACCGAATGTTTATATGGTCAAGGTCCCCGGTTTAAAGTGACAGTATCATGGCTGCCAATGGAAATGGTTCAAAAATGCAAACGTTCATTTAAACTGTTAATTATAATTGCCATGTTGCTCACAAAAAGGCTGTCTATCCACACTGTGGAAATAATTCTGGGCAATAATTCAGCACATTATGCTGCAGATCTTTTATGTTATCCACTCACCATTTCCATTCTTTGACACTGAGAAGCAATCAAAACAGCAATGAGCAGTATGCAGGATTCACTGCCGACACGGGTCATATGTGACAAAAATTATTATATATCATATCTTTGTGATGATTATTTCTCAGTAATATAATATCAGAAACGAATAAAATCTTTCAAGAAGACCAAACTTAAGCTGTTCTGGCGTTTATTGTGCAACACTAAGGAGTACAGAGCAGAGCAGCAGAAAAATTGACAAAGGTTCAAGGCATCAGGTAATAATGAAAGGATAGGGGCAATACTTCAAAGACCACAAGGCCACGTCACACAATTATACAATACAATTAGGATTAAAGGGGCAAAAGAGATAACAGGAGATAGGGATAAATTATCACAAAAGGAAAGATGTGACTCTCTCCTGACCTTCATTAAGAGGAAAAAAAAACTCATTTAGAGCTTGCCTTCCTTGCAGGGGGATTTGAGCCTTTCACATGAGACTGTGACTCACCAGATAAGATTTACAGAGCATAAATGAGGCTCTGAACTACACTAAACAAAAACATAAAATTATACACTGCATATAACAGCATAGGAGGTGAAACAGCCTACACAATCTATACGATGAATACATTCTAATAATGATGTTATTGGATACATTTGAGAATAGTTTAATACAATGAAGTGCACAAGTTTACTACTGATACTGAGTGATGCTTTTTAGACAATAAAATGTAACATTGTCGTCAGGGATGTTCCTAGGCAACCATTTTGAAAGTCAATCAAACACAAATTTAAATTCAGCTTAGCGAATAGTCTATAGGTAAGAAAACACTCGAGCTAAATTTATTTAATTTGTCAGCAGCTCAATGATTGTTTGCAGAGTGTGGCTAAAGTTAGCATCTAGTGCTAGGACTGCCAGCCTTCGGTTCTCATTGCATTGCAAGTTAACGTCAAGGTTTTTGAGCTAAATGTGGTTACGCATTTCTCCAAATGATATGCTAGATTAATCTGTCACAGCTGACACACATTTTTGTCTCCAATTTCTCGATCAAACTACTGACAGAAGCGCTGCTCTAACGAGATGCTATCTGTTTACTGTGCTTGTTTGCATCCAGGCAGTAGAGCAAGAAGAGAAGGCCCATTAGCCAGGATTACAGCCAGTCAACGGCTACAGCGTCGCCTAGTAGCCGGATGGCTGCATTAAAGCTTGGACACAATACATGACAGCCATTGAGGGCCAACATATACATTTTTTTAATTAGTAATGGGTTTAATTGCTTAGTAATTCTGGTGCACTCATATTGTCCTGTTTGTGAGTAATGTGTTGTTAGTGGCTGACTTTCTGGCACTTACATGAACTGCCGTGACATTGTGTCCTAACTAACTAACAAATGTGATGGTGGTGGCTGGACATGCAAACGCTGTTTCCTTACTGCAAAAGTCTGAAGTTAGAAAGAAGGAAATGTTGTCTGAGGGGCCTGTCAGGTTGCAAACACACCCAGCTACAGTAGCGGCCTGTATGTCTGCAAATAAACCACTGAACACAAATGTGGCAGTGACCATAAGTTGCTTCAGTTTCTGATAAATTGCTTGTTTTTTTTCTTCTTTTATATCTCAACCAAGCAGGAGCATGATGAAAATAGAGTTCCGTGCTTTTTCCATTTTGGGCATTAATGATGTTTTCAAAGGTCTGGGAGTAGAAATTCCACTGTAATGGAGGGGATCCCTGAATTTTCTCAATCAACTGACATGATACAGTCTCTGCTGTACCTTTCTCACCAATATGTCAGTATTGAGCACCCTGGTCAGATTCAAGCTGTCCAATTTCTCCACATATGGCCCAATTGGTATTAAAAGGGACTGACTTCCTTAACTGCTTAGTCCTGCCAACCTTCATCAGTAGCTTTTTTTCTCCTAATAATATTGAATCAGGTCCTCCAATAATTCAGGTTTACCTTTTTATTATTTTAATTTATCAGCTGTGTTACTGTATTAAATGTGATTGTAGCGTCAAAGTGGTTACATGTAGAGTATCCATGCTGATAAAGTCATAGTACAGAGCTTACAGCAGGCGTTGAAGAAAAGCCACCCTGGCATCCTATGGTGGCAACAATGATGGTGGAAGTTTGGTTGTCCAATGCATGTTTCATCAAATGTCCTGATGGCATCTGATAAAAGTTCAAACAACTTCTGCCCTAATGATCCCACAGCTTGGCTGGTATGCTCAATATTTTCTGCCATTTGGAAGACAATACCATCATCATCTCCTCTAAGTCTATCAAATTCGTTCAACAACCTACACGCAATACAACAACAAACCATGTCCAATCACATCATCTAGCTGCTGCACATTTTTAGGACATTGTATGCAAAATATGGCACCAAATCATGACTTGGCTATGTAAAGTTTTCTTCTAACTGTGTAGCTCTTGCATCAATCTTACCTCCAACTTTTTTCCCATGCTGGACTGATGGGGTATTTCAAATAACACCCCAAGAATACTTCCACTTTAAGATGTCAAGGAATGTACCACTTGAAGCAGTCAACTTGAGGACATGAGAACTACTACATCTTCCTTCTCATGTTACTAAAGGGGGACTGTCTCTCTGTTATTTGGTTACCAATCACCTCTCATCCCAGAGCAGGGGAAAGAAGTTTACATGGGACAGTGCTAAGTGCTTTTTTGTGTCATACAAGGACATTTTTTTAGGGTTTGTGCAACAGGAGAACAACTCCAATTCTGTTGTAAATGCCTCGGTCTGTTGAACACCATGGTCCAGCTAGTTTGACCAAAACATTCAGAGAACTTTGCTACCATGCCTTACTCATTATCAGATCGACTCCACTGTCGATTGTCCTTGTAAGCAACGATCTGACAGCACTACACTAATCTTCTACAATGTTTGTAACTTTATAAATGAAACCACGTTTGACCATTTCTTCTTCTTCCCCATGAACTCTCCCTGTCACGTGTTTTCGGCAGTATAAACACATGAGTTTTACATCATTGTAATGCAACGTCAGAAAAAGGTTGAGACTTGGGTTAAAATAAATAATAAGTTTGGAGATACATGTTTCCAACGGATCCAATTAGGTTTCCATTCCAGTCCCCAGTGGCATACAAAGAAATCTGACAAAGATGCAAAGGAAGAAAAAAAACAACTGTTTGACATTTAGAGAAGGCCTTCTACTAAAGACAAAATGTAGTTATTTTATTTTCAGAGAATAATGAATATTTTAACCATAGATAGACCTCCTGTATTCATAGACTTAGATTTACAAGGAGCCGGTGATACACCTGTCCAAGATGGCGGTCGCATATACTTTTTAAAAGTTTAACAGCAGTTGTAAATTACAAATTCTCATAGGAACCAAATTTGCATTCCTCTGTAGACTGTAGATTCAACACTGATAACAAGATGCATTTGTTGTTATAAAGATTTTCAGAGACTTGACTAACTAATGACGACAAAATAAGTCCAGCTTTTTGTAACTGCATTACAAAAGACTTTTCATTTGAAAATGATAATTTAATCATTTTGGTTATACATCATGCTTTTGTTATCAGTCAATTGTAAAGTTAAATTTTTAAGAAGTTCCCTTTTCTTAATGTCAGAGCAAGAGGTTAATTATCAGCCAACCAAATGATGATGGACTTACCAAGTCAAAAACAGCAGGGTCCAATATGAAAACAGTTTTTTATTCACTATTTCAGTGCATTATGTCTGTGGGGAAATTCTCAAATTAAATAACACCTGTTCTTTTGAAGTTAAATATCCATAATAACAGCAATGACACATTTACACTCAATTATTACCTCTCATTAAAGCCCAAAGCCACATTTCATCAGTGGATGTAATTTGCATGTTGGAGTGCGTGTGCTGCATTGACACTCGTTTTTTCGTAATAAAATACGACCCAGATAATTTTGAAACACAACACTTGGATAGAATTATTTTAGTTTTCTAATACAGTGCAGACACCAAAGGATAAAACAAATGTGGCTTTTTACTTGGAAAACACCAATTGATGGTCAAGAGATCAAGATGGTACATAAGCTCAACATAAAATGAAACAGAACAAAATACCATCACTTACTCTTTTCAAAAAGCATCATTTATAACTTTTCTTTAACACACTGCTTCTCTTTTTTTCTTTTACCACAGGGCTACCAGTTCCTCCATTGAGTCGGAGACCTGAACCAGAAGACATGCTACAAAGCTCTGCGAATCAGGTGATTAATTGAAATTGAACATCAATATTCCACAGTGCCTCTCCTGTATGTGTCACAATTATACATATCAATCAACCCCCTCATTTTCTTCCTGTTTTGTCTACAGAATTTGCCTCTTGAATTACGAAGAAGGAATCCCTTTATTGGACAAAAAGCTGCTTGTGAAATCTGAGCTGGACTGTAGGTATTGTGGAATAAAAAATAAAGATAGCTGGAATGTGAAATAATGAAAAAGGAGTCAGTTAGAGAATGGAAAAGCTTTTGAAGCCAGAAAGGCTGATGGAAAGGAGAAAAAAATACAATTCTAAAAATCTGTATCAGTCGATGATTAATTAATTTTGTTGAATGATCTGCTCCAGCCTTGTGAGATATCTGTTTCCATTTCTTTTGCACTTTTATGGAAGATCTCAAGAGACTGCCGGTTCAAAAAGACGGTTCAATTTAGAGTTCCGATGGGAAATGGTTTTAGAAAGTCTGTTCCTTACGTTTGGCTTTGATGTGTTTAAACTGTCGTAATCTTACTGTTCGGAGATGGGGAAAATAAATTCTGTTAATTTTTCAATTGTAAGTGCTCTTTTTTTTCCTTGGCTTCACATTACGTCTGAGATACTCCACACGAAAAAAACAGATTATCAGAGAAATATATAAATGAATAAAACGTAGACTTGTTAATCATGTTAGCACCACTGATATAATTATAAATGAAAATCAAAGTACAAGGACCGGTTTCCTTTTTAAATAAATACAGTATATATTGATTATAAATCTATCAATTGAAATAAAATTAGAATTCTATGGATCCTCTTTGACTTTCATCTCATAATTCAGTGCAATAAAAATGACCTTTTCCTAATAGATAAAGATTGAGATTGAATTACAGATGTTATTAAGTCTATTGAACTTGACCCTCGACATGTTGGAAGGTGACTTGCTGTCAAAGAGGCAAAGAATCTGCTATGGACCCAGAAAGGTCATTTATCAATGAGAGAAAAGATTGATTTCCTGTCATATGCATTTTTTCAACATTAAAAAAACAGTTATCTTTTTTGGCGTTATGAACACACCGCTTCACAGAGCAACATTTAGATATATGCATTTGCGGGGTAGATATGTGATAGGTGTTTATTGAAAAGCAACCCAAAGTTGAAAAGAGGATATAACCTCGACTCAGAACTCTTCAGGGGTGGACTAAGATTGAAATTGGTCTGACTCTCCCTCTCTCTCTTGAATTGAGGGTCCATTGTAGTACGTCAAACAAAAGGTTTTTTATCAGAGGCTCTTAATGTAACCCCCTCCCCTCACTCTCACGGCCACCAACTCGTTCTTCTCTTCCACCCTTTTCACATTCATTTATTCCACTGTGTGTGGAAATAGGCTGGGCAACAATTAATTTCAGAGTGAATTCAGCCAGGATCTATTACCCCTCTCTGCCTCTATTGCTCTAATGGAAATCTATTTCACTTCTCTTTTGTGTCCAATATAATTTAATGCCCATTTTATTAATGGCCTGAAATAATTATGGAAGGCTTTTGTGATTCTTGAGTATGTTTCATTTAATTGTGTAATAAATGTCTAATCAGGGCTCCCATCTGAAGCCATTATGGCATTAAAATTAACAATTACGCCACAAATGTCTTGGTGAATGCGTTGGGGTCTATAGAAATCGTTGCTGATAACAAGACACATATAAATCATTCATGAGAATTTTTTCAGAGAAAAGCGGAGTGAGAGATAGGAGGATGGGAGGGAGAAAAAAGAAGTGGGGGAAGAAAAGAGGAGAAGAAAGAGGCTGAGTTTTCTTTATTCCATTGAAAAACCGGGGATGGCCAAAAGATAGGCCATTTTAAAACTGTGTCACCCTCTCCAGTCCCTTTCTTCCCCTGTCTCTCTCTATCTCCCTTTAATTTGCCTTCCTCTTTATTTTTGAAGTGACAGATTTCACTTTGGGAATTCATTAACCGTTAACTTGGGCGATAAAATATCTATCAGGCCCTATGCCCGGTTCCTTTGCTAAGCTGCGTGGCGCTCCGGTTCAACGTTGTGGGTGACCGAAGGCAATTAAAGAGGCTTCACACTCTCTCACTCCCACAGTGTCGCTTTCTCAGTGAAAACAGGAAGGCTGCTCAACATACCAGCAAGAATTGTTTTCTTACTAGCCAAGTATACAAATTTCATGGTATGGGGAAACTCCATCTGCCACTAAAAAACCCTCGTCAGTTCCTCTGTGTCATTTCAAAGCTAATATACTACAATTGGTTTTGGTGAATCTATCCTAATAGCATAAGGTTTTGGCCTTCTTTGTTCTCTATTACCATGATGCACAAAGGGCCTCCCCGGGCAAAGGATTGCACACTGGTCCTAACCAGACCCTTTCAAGTGACAGAGTCAAGGCAGTGACTTTGATGTGTCGTGTGTTAATCAGAGGGTTGATATTATTCACAGCCCATTTGGAGATCAAGCAATCTTGGATAAGTTGGTTGATATCATCCATCTCTGACTGCCTCATCTGAACAGGCAGGACTGCAGCTGCTGGAGTCAACAATTCACTAACAAGTTTGTCATAAATACAAGCGATAGTCCAGAATTTAAAAAATGAATGAATGATTTTGGGAGAAAAGATTTGCTTCAGTAGCTGTGTTTAGACCAAAAGCAAATCATGGCATTGCATCACTTGAACAACTTTGACCACTGGATCATTCATGTCGTATCTAAGTGGTTGTATGGGCATACATGGATTCTAGTGAAGTGGGCCCCAACTGTGCACAGTCTAGGAGTAGGAAACTGAGCTGGTGTTGTTGTTGCCCACATGGGCATGTCCACAACCAATAAATCGGCTAACAGTTAAAACAGATATACTGGCTGCAGTATAGGTCATAGTACCTGGTAAGATCACCATCAAAATGGAAAATTGTGTTTCAGGTAGGGGTAGGGGCAGGCGGCAAATACCAAGGCTCCAAAAGGCCATCTTTACTTAGCAGAGCCTGTCTCGAAATGATGATACCAGCCCAAGATGTTGGCAATATCCTGGCTTTAAGTTCGTAGAAAGAGCAGAGGTAAAGACACATTTTCCATATTTATTAACAGTCAATGATTTGGTTACATATCACCCAGAGGCATAAATAGGTTGGTGTTGTGGCGGACAATACACAAGAAATGGAGAGTATGTTTTGGGCACCAAAAACTGGTAACAGCTGGGTCCCAATTCAATTGAGTTCCACCCTTAGGGTGCCGCTCAAGGGCCCTTCATCAACCTATATGAGCTGACCAATAAGTGGTGAAATGATACCAACTGGTTTAGGCCTCAGGTTGATATCCCATTTGGGCTTCTCATCGGTGTACTGGCTACATAGCTCACTTTATTATGCCTCCTACTTTAAAAACAGTTTTTGGATTGCTTTACCTGTTGATTTCAGCGACTTTAGGTAGCTATGAAATGGCTTGACTTGGGTTCAGGATTTCAAGAATGAATACCAACTTCTGTCGTTCCATTTCAACTCAGCACCACATGTTCATCTGTCACTGGTGTGTAGAAGTTTCATAGACATCTACAAAGCCACATGTCAGTGGAAATCTAGCTTACTATTCCAAAAGTACAAACCAAAAGAAAAATATTTTACTGTGATTTAATTGCATTAAAGTGTTTAGTAGGATACTGAATCAACACTTCTTAGGTTTTTAAGTTAAGTTAACATCAACCATTTCAGATGAAATCTCAGGTAAGGATAATCTTCACCGGGTTGTCTCCCTCAACTTTGATTCCTCACTTTTCTCACACAAGATGTCTACTCACAAAATACCAATAAAGGCACATTTTTAAACCAACCCTGTTCGATTGTTGCTCTGTCACTGTTAAATAACTTATGTCCAGCATAAGCCCTTTAAATTGAAAAGTAGATATTCATACAAACTCCTTTTCAAAAACTTGGATTCCGTTAGAAGTTTCTATCAGGCACATGTGCAACCTTATCTGCCTTTGTATAGTCTCACGTCTTTGGTGAGCACATTTACTTAATACACGTTAAGAGCCCGTTAACTACTTTGATGTTTGAAAAGTTCAGAAAACTCGTTGCATTGTCATGTCCATAATCTTTTATGACCAGTCTTTGTTCAACTGCTCTTCTTCTCTTCTTAAATTAGATAAAATCCTTGATCAATAACAATGATCCTTCAGCAACCTAAAGAGATCAATAACCCCACCTTATGAATTTGATTCAACCTTTGAAAAACTCTTCAGAACTTTTTTCTATGTAACAAAGCATGGCTGAAAAGCTTGAAATGAAGCAGGACACATAAGCAGGTAAGAGGTATTACACACCTAATGTATCATACACTTAAGAGGTTGACCTGCGTCTTTGTCACGACTGTAGTATGAAGCTCGAACAATCACTGCTAAAGGCACAGCCATTATGGTGTCATTTTACAAAGGGATGCCACATATTTAAAAGGATGAATACTTTTTTCTTTCTTTTTCAAAACTATCAAGTTACCTTGGCAAAAACAAAAGTTCTGCTATTCACTGTTACTGATCAAATATTTCAACCAAGTCTGAATTCACTGAATCGTTTATCCACTATTCATTTAGCAAAAAAAAGTGCTATACGGACAATTCACAAGGTCGTACATCATGATCCTAACAATTAACTTTTTCAAAATTACAAAAAATTAAAAGATCTTGTTGAGTTTCAACTGCACTAATAATGTTTGAAGCAAGAGATCATCTACTGCATTGAAACATCCAAAAATGGTCCAGGGATCGGGAAGGAAACTTTCATTTAAGGGAATTATTTCATCTTGAAGATCTAAGTGTACCAACGACTAAGATCTAAGAGGTAAAACTGGGAAACTATTTTTATTTATAATTATATTGTAAAAAGAAAGCAACTGTAGCTGAAGAGATGGTTAAGCATGAATGGAGAGGGGGCGGGATATAATAAGTATTTCCTTCTTCCCACTCCTTTTCCGACATGTCAATTAAATAGTTTAGTATCTGACAAGTCTTCTTCATTACACTTTCCACTGTTTGTAATGATTATTTTCCGTCTTTATTCTTTCTTCACCTTTGTCTTCTGTTACATGTTCAGAATAAATATTTAAATCAATATAAAAATAAAATCAAAGTCAAGGAGTGAAACCTGTGAGTGCCTCTGAGGTGTGAAAAGAACTCAACACTCAAACTTTAGTGTGAGATCCATCCTAAAGAAAACATCAATTCTAGTAGAGGAAATAACAACAGGATGATTGATATTATAGAAAGATAGATAGACAGTTTGAGAACCATAGTTCTCGTAGTCGTGGTCGTTTTGAAGATGGAGGATCCAAGTTCAAAGTTCATTTTCTGAAATAAAATTGATTATTGTGTCACATGCGGAGGTTGTTAAAAGTTGTTGTCATTGAAGTTAGAATCCTTCAGATGTAGATATAGCCTTTAAGATAAGATTGTTCCAAATTGGGAATGTATGCAACGTTGAGGTCAAAATAAATATTTACATCTCTACATTTCTCATGAATACAGCCCTCCATGCATGTTCTACCAATCCCACATGAGGCATAGCCGAGTACACTGACAGGCTCTGAGAGAGAAATGTCAAACTGAACACAAATCACTTCAACCATCTCAGCTATTTACTACATTTCTCCTTATTAGGGTCCCCTTTGTTCAAACTGATCTTCTACGAGCTTTTTCAATTATGCATTTAACTGATGTGCAAATTAACCTTGGCATTTTCACAAAGACACTTCTGTCTTTGTGATCACACATCGCACCTTTCCCCCCATCCCCCGCCCCCTGCTTCTTCCAACCAATTTAATTCAATGCTCCAGATTTCATGGTCAATTTTATCACGCTCACTCTCAAAGGGTCCATCATCAATTCTTCACAACTTTTCATATTCCCTTTCTCTGCAGATCCACTGCGAAATTGCCCATTCAGGTTCTTAAATAACTGTGACTGGTATAAATTTACAGCAACACCCTGTGTTTTGAATATGCATTCTGAAAGCTGACCTCCAGCAGCAATTAGTCGTACTCTTTGTTTATCCTTTACAAAATGAATCACACAGCTCTTTTGATAGTTTCTTTCAGCTAATTTTGGGACTGAAGCAGCGCTCACCTGCTTACATCTCTCCTCGCTCTATGGAAACTCAGCCTCTTCATTTAATCTGTGTTCTAATGGAGTATGTAGTGTAATAAAGAAATTAACTGTTATTAGACATTTTCATCAATCATGGCTTTGGGGATAAAAGTGTGAGACATTTTGTCAGAGGAGCATATTTTCAGAAATCACTCTCATTCTCTCATCCGTTTTTGGATATCTGGATTCAAGCACAAAAAGTACATTTGTGTCGAACAAAGAACTTTTGCCAAAATAAAAAGGAAAGAGGTGAAAGAGGCAAAAAAAAGTCTTCAAACATACTTCATACAGTTTGAAAGTGTATCCAAAGTCTCAGCACCTGTCACTTTCAAACTTCATTGTATATTATATTGTTCTATTTAACTGAATTTTCTTATAAATATTTGTAAATCTGTATATAGGTAAGGGTTAGTATTTGTATATTTGGGTATTTGTATATATTTACTGATGTTAGGCATCTACAGGCATACTCCAGCAGTATTTTGTTGTACTTGTACAGTGACAATAAAGATATCTGATCTCATCTTATCTCTCATATACCTAACTTAACAGACGATGGACATCTTTAGATGCACAAACAGGGAGCACACACAAATGTGCACACAAAGTTTCCAGGAGGATGCTTGGTCATGTTTTTTTTTTTTTTTTTTAAGTTATTTTCCGGCCTTTTCGCCTTTATCAGATAGGACAGCTGAAGATCGACAGGAAACTTTTGGAGGGACATCATGCAGCAAAGGGCCGAGGTCGGAGTCAAACCCACAGCTGCTGCAACCAGGACTAAAGCATCCATACATGAGCAAGCAACATAACCGCTAGGACACAGGATGCCCCACTTGGCCATGTTTTAGTTTAGTCATTATGACACTAAAGTTAAAACCTTTATACATTCACAATCGTACACAGGAAACTCATCCATAACAAGGTTTGACTTAAGGAGCGACTTACACCCAGCGCCTAACAACTGGTCGAATCAAAGTACACATTTAGTTCACACAAGATAAATGACCTTAATGATAAATAACAATTAAGACTGTGAGGTTTGGCACCAAGTTCTACTTCTTATTAGGCTTAATAAAAGCTTCACAACAGAGTAGAGCTGCATTATTGCTTCTTTGTTTTTCTCTGTTTTTATGGAATAAGCAAAATTTTTCTATTGTCTAGTCTGTCACTGCGGCTCCATAGTGCTCTATACTGGAAGAAGTAATAAAGATAAAAGCCATATCTTTATGACACTTAGTCACACAGTCTGAGTCCCCTCTTTGTCTTCAATGAGACCATGGGCTATAATTGGAGACCAGTGCTCATCGTCTCTCGGCTGAGAGGGTAAATGAGGGATCCCTAGACTCCAGGATTACCCGTTTATTGAGAAGACGTTTCACTAAGCCTCCAACCACTGACACATATTCCTGTTCTATGGCCTATTCACTTTAAAATATGTCTTGTCAGGGAGGCTTACAGAAATCTACATAATCCTTTTTCATCACAATTAAAGATACCACTGAACAATAAAATTGCTTGCTCTCTGGTTTGTTTCATGTTGCTTGGGAGAAAAAAGGGGGTGAGGGAAGTGCGGCTAAGCGTTGCTGAAGGTTGCAAAAGGCTGAAATGAATTTTGGATTGAGTCTGAGGGGAGAGAAAGGACTTGATAACATCCTTTAACCTTTACAAGTGTACAGCAGCCCTTTGAAAGACCAGAGCAAATGTTATACTGGGTGATCTGTCTAGATTTTGGGATTTATTAAGAAGTCATGATAATGAAAACAATCTTTTAGACCAAAGTCTAAGAGAGTCTTTTTATGAGGAAGGAAATAATACCCATCACCAAAATCAGCCATTATCCCCCTTTTCTTTTCTTTTGTTTTTAACATGTCTGAACATAACATGTCAAATGAAGAGGTCGTTCAGGCTACCTCTCCTCAACCAGGCCATGGCTGGGTAAAGTATTTCAAGAGCCACATGAACTCCTGCTTAGTTTGTTTGTTGTAAATTACTGTAATTAACATAATGTTTCGTAAACGCAGCCAATTCAACAAGTTCTGTGAAAAATGTCTCGTCATGTACCTGAGATATAACACAACTTTCTCATTTCAGTGATACTCTAAAGTTAGTCTATTTTGGAAAAGTCGGGAAATAATGTGTGATGATTAATCAGTCTTCATAGTGATCACAGCAAGTTTAGTTACAGGTTTTAGTTTGCACGTTAAGTACACACAAGAGTTTACTACGGAGCCCCAAAAGTCCCAAAAAGTAAAAAATAAAAATAAATCTTGTGGGAACAATATAATTATCTTGTGCAAAAAAGACAATTATGCTACGCACACAAGATATTATCTTGAGCGCACAAGTAAATATCTTGTTCGCAAAAGTTAAATAGTTATACGGTTTCCACAAGATATTGGGTTTTGCACTCAAGGTAATATCTTGTGCTCACAATATAATTATCCTGTGCGCATATATTATTTTTCACTTTTTGGGACTTCAGGGGTGCCGTAGTATACGCCCACGGTTAATGCTAAATATTGAGTAACACAGAAGAAAGAGAAAGTCTTCTTAAAGGAGATAAAAGAAGAGTGGAAACAGAAAGTGACGACTGAGCTAATGGCACAGAAACTTTGAAGAAACTGAACTCCTGTGACCATCTTAAAATGAAGAGACTGTTTTTCATAAAACAATGACATTAAGTAACTTGAAACCATAAAGTAGCGGCCATTTTCACGACCATTTTTGGCTTGTGACCTCACTTTTACTTCACAAAACTCTGGCCACCACATACCTACATTCGAAACACATCAAGATTTTTGGTCAAACTAATTTGTATTCAATCATTTTTCCACTGTGTTGGAAGTTAACATTCATTTTCGATTGGGGCGCCGTAGTGGTTATTGGTTATGATGTGCACCCCATGTACAGATTAAATAGTCCTCGTCGCAGTGCCCGTGGGTTCTAATCTGTCGTCGGCCCTTTGCTGCATGTCATCCCCCAATCTCTAATCCCAACGTTTGCTGTCTATCTTCAGGTGTCCTAGCCGATAAAGGCAAAAAGGGCCCAAAAATATAACTTGTATAATTGTGGACAGAGGAAGAAAGGCTGGGATGATATTTCTGCACAATGGATGACAGACAGAGACTGAACGTTTCTTGTTTTGGTATTGGTTATGGCCCACAGTCGTCTGTGTTAAATATATTTTAATATACATTAAATTTTTTACTGATCAATAAATACAAATTTCAGGCGACCCCATTTGAATTCCTTTCAACACCTGGGGTCAGAACCCCAAGGTTGGGAAAGCCTGCCATAAAAGGTTTTGTCAACACATGAAAGTGAAAAGAGATCACAGCTGGGTTACAGGTTTATAGTTCCTGAAGGGGCATTTTGTGAGCAGAAAATTAATTGCTGTTAAATTACTTGACATAGTTTTAAAAAATCAATCAAACCCAACAGATCTTTGAGCAGAAATTAATTTGTGAATTGTCCCCATAACTCATGTGTTTACAGCGGGGGCTGTGACTGTGATCACAGTCCTGTGCTCCCTCACCTGTCATTACCTTGTTATGTCTGAGCCCTCAGCCTGAATGGCCTGTTTCACTTAGTGATTTCCTATGTTTCACATTATGACTATCGACAACAGAAAAACATCTCAGTGTGTGAATGAATGAGAGCATGGGGACAAATAAACAGGGGGAACATATCACTGGAGGTATACATTGGACATGGTGAGATTTTCCACATGCACAATGATTCTTTTTTTTTCGTTACCTGAACAATTGGAGAATTCAATCTCCCCACAGACATGCAAAAACAGTGATGGCAAAGCAGTTAGGTTGCGCCCCATGTATAGTTATAGTCCTCCTAGCAGGCGACCCGGGTTCAAGTCCTTTCCTGCATGTTAATCCCCTCCTCTCTTTTCTACAATAAAAGGGTAGGAAAGACTCCAGGAAATCTACTTTGTCCACTTTCCTAGCTAAGTTAAGGCAAAAGCCCCCCAAAAAATATTTAAAAAAATTTGATTATACAATGAATGAGCTTCCTACACCTCTATTCAGACACAAATCCACAACCAGAAAGATAGTCTCCATCCACATTGCAGTTCTGTGAGGATGGACAAGGCTAGACTGTCCTTAATGCTTATTTCAGCATTCAAACATGCTTCAGATGACCAGAGAAAGAATGATCATATTGTCACAGGAGAGACGTCCTGCTCACTCACAATCACAGTAAAGTCATTTTGAGTTTGAGACAGATTGTTTGTAATTGTATGTTCCTGCAATCAACCATCACCTGAGTATGTATGTTGGCTGTGCATGGGAAGTCCTGTTCATTGGGATTGTGCTTCAAATAACACTACTAACATTCTGGAAAGTTATAATGTTTACCATGCTAACCATCTAAGTTTGACATAAACTATTTAAACAATTTGCACTCATGACAAGCTACAAGTGACAGAAATGTTCAGTATAGACGAGATCATGCTTTCCTTTCCTTCTGTGTTTGCAGTTAATCCATACTCCTGTACTCAAAACCACAGACTAAACATTCAGAGTATGCTCTAGAAATAGTCCTTAGAGATTATTCTTTGGGAACCATGTTTCTGAACAATTGCATGCAAATTGGTCTAGTGAATGTTAATCATTAACTATTAAGTTACTATATTACCTCAAAATAACAGCTTAAAAATCATATGGAAAAAACACTGAACAGTAACAGGGGAAATGGCATCTCCTTCATACTAGAACCTGCATGGTATGAGAAAAAAATGGCAATGTGCAAAACGTTGCGATAACAATGTGAAGTGTGATAAATAAATACAAATTTGTGTATATTAGCTTTAAACATAGTTATTATGTCTATCTGCTGAACTAATAAAATTAAAACAAATTAACATCAATAAATAGTTTTTTTTCCACCACCTAAATTAAAAGCATTGTGTGTTTATATGAAATATGTTATTCATATTTATTGGGTTGAATTCAGACTTTTGCAATGTGTTTGTTGGGGATTATTTTATATAATTGCAATGAAATTGTGCAGCCCTCCTCTATACCCACTCTGGAACATGTCCTTCCCATGTAACCTGGGTAGAAGAATTAGGATGTCTTTACAGCTCTGCATAGCAGTATGATACTTCTTTCTAGTGGAAAAGCCCTGAAGGCAAACTTTTTTCTTTACCAGCCTTAGCGCAGTATTCACAGAATGGTCATCAGGACGGAGGTGAAAGGACTGTTAAGGATGTTGATGGATAAAGATGTAAAGAAAAAGAGAGATTGGGACCTAGCAAGAGGTCGAAGAAGAATATGTCTTGCAATAGCGATGCATAATGTCACTTTCTGGTATTCGAATGGATTGGTGTAACTTTGACTCACAGATGACATCCAAAAAAAATTCATCATCAAAGTCATCCACTGGGCACCAAGGATGAAATCAAATTAATAACATAGGATAATGAAAGAGTAAAATAGTTTGAATGTATTATATGTGCTGTTAAAGCATTGTATTCATGGTACTGCTCACAGGGTGAAGAAATGGTAAAGTGTCTCGTAGCTGCATTGCACTGAGGTCTATTGAGGGTACGGTGCAGGTATGTCTCCTTCCTCTACATCCGATTCCTGCAGTAAGTTGAAGAAGAAGTCCTTGTTCTTTGACTATGAGGGGCCGACACCAAAACATGACATCTCACACCGATGTTCTCCGGCTTTACTATGATCTGTAATGAAAATTTCAGTGTCAGCCAGTACATTCACAACCGAGCTGCACTATCACCTTACACAACCAGAGTTTACAACCTCTTTTTAAGAGTAGTACCAGCAAAGTTAACAAGCAGCCCACAGTCCACAGAGTGTGCAGGATTATTTGAAGTACAGTGCAGTGAGGAGGGCACAGGGAGAAGGGCAAACATAATCTTGCTCAGAATGGCCAAAAGCCTGGGTTTTACATCTGTTGCTTCTTTCATCTCTTGTATTCTCAGAGTCCTTACCCACAGTAAGAGGTCAGCTGGTGTCATGACAGAAGCACAGCGCCAAAACATCAACAGAGGATACACACCGCCTGCCCTGTAACCACTCCATCCCTGTGACAAACCTCCGTCTGCAACATGTCTCACAGATTCTGCTGCTGAAGAGCTTCATCTGATATCCTGTTGTTAGTTTTTTAACCCAGTAAACGAAGCCATATGATAAATTAACACCACCTTTTGAACATCTCATTACCTTCCAGCGCCACAGATAAATGCAAACTGCATGTAGGGGGAAAAACATTGTGAAATTGTGAGATGGTCACAGTTTGTTTAGGTTCAGACACTGAAAATGACTCAGCAAAATATTCTGCTGGGGTTAAACTAGGAGCTAACATTAATTTAAAGACTTCCGTTAAGGTATGTACATTACAAAAAACCCCAACTTGGTTATGTTTAAGCATTAAAACTGCTTGGTTTAACTTCTGCTCAGTTAAAAAGGGGCATGGTAGACAGTCGAGGATTTTTTATGGCAGACATATTCAGAAACTGTGTTGGTAGCATAACTTACTATACTGATATTAGTCCATGAGCCGGTGGTTTCACTGCTAATAATATTGCCATGCATGTCCAGACTTTTTTGACTGGGGTGGCCCAATTGAGGCACTGACTTATGCAGGGTTGGCATGAAGTTTGTTTGCAAAAACACCGGAAAGAATTTAAGATATTTACCAATAATCATATCTACTTTTCAGTTGCACAAGAGAATGGCAACATCTAGATCTTCTTTACTTACGTCTTCAGGCTCAGTTTGTAGAGTCGGTCGTCTCTCCACTGGAAGGTTGGGGTTTGATCCCCAGCTCCTGCAGCAACATGTCCGATGTGTCCTCGGGCAAGAAACTTAACCCCGAATTGCTCCAGCTGCTTCGACAGCGTATGAATGTGTATGAATGGATTAGTTAATACTGATGTTCACTTTACATAGCAGCCTCTGCCATCAGTGAGTGAATGGATGTGAACGTGTAGGTGTGACATGCGGCTTAAAAGCGCTTTGAGTAGTCCGAAGACTAGAAAAGTGATGTATATTCCATTTACCGTTTAATGCCTCAAAAAGAAGATGTTTGTCCAAAGTCACAATTTAAAGTACTTTAAAGAACCCAAATTCCAAAAATTCAATTTTTACAATGTAGAACTTGCAAAAATACATTTATCGGCAATATGACAAGTTATTTCATTGCAGGTTGTACAGTGTGCAAGAGTTTGCTAGCAAGTCCTGCCTCTGACAAGGCACACATCCAATCATAGTTTAGGATTTTGGGGTGGGACCTGGGGTAAGTAATCAGATTTCAAGGGGGGCCCATGTTACTCCTGGCCACCTCTCTGGCAGGCTTTAAGTGGTGTATTTCACCTTCAATGTGTTTACCCTTTTCTCCTTCTGAGGCATCAGGACCAGTGCATGATCTCTTGTAGTCTTAGTTGGCACCTTAACCACAGACTCAGACAGGTACAGCTAAAATCTGTTATTTTACATCAGAAAGGCTTTGTAACAAGCCCTTCAGTCTAACAATTCTTTACATGATCTCTAATGGGACAAAGTTTAACAAGTAGTATTCCTTCCCGCAATCTGCAGCCCTCAGGTCTCACAAATTGCGATACTTGTTTTGTTGTTTACAGTGTAATCCTGGAAAGTAAAGCTAATTATCTAAAGAAGCATGTCTTCCAAATACTAATTTGTAACTGTCTGTGCAGCTGGGTGGTGTCTTGAAGGGATACAGGAGATTTCAGGAGGTAATCTCCATTTACACCGCATTCTCAATGGCTGCTGGTGGCTTTGGTTCAGTGTGGATGTGAAGCTCAAAAAAACAGTATTTTATTTATCTGCCAGGCAAAGGGAGACTGTCAGAACAGGTGTCAAAGTGTCAGAGCGCCTGTCGAGCCAAAAGTGAGTCATGAGTCACAGGCGTTCAAATTCAAGTTGAGTCGAAACTCTGATTTAATATTATGCGTGGAGTAGGTCCTTTAATTTGTGACTTACAGTGCTGCACGTAGCATTTTCACGTCTCTGAATTATCACTAAGAACATAGAAGCGTTTGTAGCCTGAGTATTTTACCCAAATGCTTGAATTGTACATGAAAAATGCTACATTTGGTGCAAAGAGTAAAAGCTGTATTAAGAAACAGTTTAAGGTCTTTTATAAAGACACTGAAGAGGAGCAAGACACAATCCTTAACATCTACTTTAACATGACAGATCTGAGCTTCATTATCTGTATACTACCACTAACAGGAATATGGAATATTAATATGTATGCATTGTGAATTCATTTTCACAGCTCAAAAAAAGCAGAAGTTCATTGCATCCCCCCTCACTGACTCCTATGTTCTGTCTTAAAGGCCTCAGATGCCTTTCAAAGTAATCCAGTGGACTCCTTCTCTCAGGCAGGAGCCAAAGGAAGTACTGGAGCACACTAATAATTTAGGGCAAATCTATTTAGGTGCAAAGGACTAACGTTAACGTTTCCTCACATACATCTTCCTCAGAGTCAAACAGCTGAGGTACAGATTCAAAGAAGCTGAATACACTCCTACTCACAGCGAGACTACACTAATTGGTTAATGAAAGTGGGAGGTAAGGTGGGAGCAGGGAGCCTTAGATGCCTCTTTCATTGACTGAGCAAACTGAAACGGTGCAAAAGAAAGGGAGACTACATAAATATGCCCATTGAGATGTCATTTCATAAGGAATACATTCACATGTGTCCTATCCCTTGGTTATTTCAAACCCAAGCTTGAAGGTGATGTATATTTATTTAATGATATTGAAAGAAGAATAACACAAATACCACAACTAGGGCTGGGAAATATGTCGAGTTTTTAAAATATATCGATATCTTTTCAAATAAGATATAGGGTAAGACAATATCGTTAATATCGATATAGTTTATGTTGCATTAAAATAATGTAGTTATAACTTAGTTTTTAATTCTAGAGCTGCCAGGTCACCTTTTTCTCACCTCACTGATGATGACTGACTGTCTGTCCCTCTTAACCCTGCTCCTCCTCTCTCTCTCTTTTATTGTATTTAGGGAACATTTTTATTTTATAATATCTCTTTTTAAATTCACAAACAGCAAGTTTATTTTTCATGTGTTTTCACCTTTAATAAAAGACATATCGATATATAGTAAATCGAGTATCGCCATTCAGCTAAACAATATGGAGATATGCGTTTCGGTCCATATCGCTCAGCACTAATCACAACATAAAGTGATGAAAGTAAAGTTATTCTAGCAATGTTTATACTTAGGTTTTCAGTTGTGCTCTTTGATAGTTTAATCAGCAACATATCTATTTGTTTGTGTTGTGATGTAACTTCATTATGCAAACAACATAAATCTCCTGTGGCTGCCTGTGGATTGTCTTTACATTTAACATGGCATTTCAAATACTGTAATGTTATATATAGAGGTCCATTTAACTTTCTTTAACTCTGTAAGAAGCAGTCACAGCTGTAGATCTGTCCTACCATTACTAACAGTCTTTAATGCTTTAACTCATGTTAACAAGCCAGCACTTGTTAATATTAATAATAGTATTGTTGTATAATAGTATACTACTGTTCCAGTAATAAGAAAACATCAAAAACCAGTTACCAAGGTGTTCATCGTGCTGCCCGGCACTAATCTCACAGGTCAGAGGCCAAAACAGTCTTTTAGATCAGTAACAGGATCTGATGAATAAAGAGAACGAAAAAGATAAAGCCGGTCTCACACTAAACTGCTTTACAAATACTATATTAGCGTCTCTAAATGTTTGACTGACCATTGTTTAGGCCCTTGGTCAGGTTTTAACACATCAAATTCCTGGTAATCTTCTTGGAGAGAATCAAGTGATTAAGAATTAATAGGAAACAAATATATATTTATAAAAAGTATAATTTTGGTGTAAACACCAATAAATAAATCTAGTGCTAAACTATCACTTTCCAGACTTTTTTTTAGACAGGGCTCAGCAGGTCTAAAACAATCTTCTGAACTGATTTGACTCATCACAATAAACACAACAGAATGATACAGTTGGTCTCTACATGTATAATAATGTGCACACAACGCTTCTTAATGAACGTTTGGTAAAAATCTATCAGCCAATCAGGACAGAGATTCACATCTTTTCTAGTTTATATAAAACCAACCTGCAGTACTGAGCCGTGCTGTATCTCTGTTGTTTAACTCCATCATGATACTCTTTGTCTATTAAACACACGCAGCCTAGAGCCAATCAAAGTGAACTGATGACTTCTGACCTTGATAAAGGGACGCTGAACCCCTCCGGTCTCATAAGCTTTGTGTTGATGGGTCAGGGAGAGAGTTAGCTTAGCATATAATTAATGTTAAATAACCCCTGGTTGTTTGTCAACACTTTTCCCACTGTCTTTTTCCATGCCTTATAATCTTCAGAGTGCCTGCAGGCACAGCATTCTCTGATAGCATCTTAAGCCTCTTGTTCCAATACCCTGGCCTGGCAGTAACAACACTGGCCAGTCACTCATTTACAAGCAGAGATAAATGCACAGTCCTTAATCTGTCTCCAGTTAGGTCTCCAGCAACACAGCACAGGCCGGGCCCACGCCTTTAACTCCTCCTCAGGCTTAGCTGCTCCATCAGCTCTGCTGCTGCCATGTCTGCTGCCTCTTCCTCACCTCCATCACCTGCCACACAGGTACGCAGTGATAAGCACACACACAGCCACACAGAGGTCTAAGCGTAATTAGGATGACATTTTAAGAGCCTTTGTGCACGTCCATTATTTCACCACTGCTGAAGACACAGTCTGAGGTTATTTCTCTGTGTAGAAAAGGCCCATTTATATATTTGTTTTTCTTTTGACCACAGGCATTACCAAGAGTTGAGCATGTCGTGTGAGAATATTTGCTTCTTCTCTTTGTCTATTATTATTTATCATTTTTTACTAGGGCTGAGTATGTTTTCTTTGACTGCTGACTTCACAAAACAAACTAGCCCAAAGCTCACTGAAATAGTGAAAACATACAGGTGTCTCTCACCTGAAACAGCAGTGAACCTTGTAAAAGTTTGGATTATGTGCGTGTAAAAAGTTGTAGAATCTTTAATTGGACTTGAGTTAATGGACTTGAGCTCGTATAGCGCTTTCCTAGTCTTCTGACAACTCAAAACGCTTTTAAACCGCAGTACACACCTACCCATTCACACACAGGATGGAAGAGAACACAATATAAAGTGTCCATCAGTCTCATGCAAATTCACATGCCATCGACTAAGCAGCTGGAGCAACATGGGGTAAATTGTCTTGCCAAAGGACTTGGTTAAATACAGAGTTACATTCAGAAAAACTTCTTAACAAATAAATTACTGATATCAACAAACCTTCCAAACATTCAACCTGCCAATAAATTAAAAATGCGTAATCTTCTGTTTGTGTATTGATTTTAAAAAAGGGGATAGAAGTTGTTAAAGCTAAAATAGGCAACAAGCATTAACTTCTGGTGTTGAAAATCTCAGCCAATGCAGAGTGTAAACAAACTGCAGTTCCTCGAGTGTCCACTTGAGGCTGGCTTAAAAAGCCAAAAAAATCCACGGTCCCACATAGAAATGCCCATTTCTACAGCATAAATAAACAGGTTTAGAGCCTGGTTAAAAAAATAATTATAATTAGGTATCAATGGCTCATGTCTTTATTGGTACACACTTCTGAGGAGCTGATTTTTTTAAATTACTAATCTGTTTTGTTTAATACAGGCTAAGAGTTAGTCATATTTGCATAATAATAGGTATGTTTGATTTCACTGACAGGTGGACATGTTGTTGCTTTTTGCCAGGGGGCTTAAGGCCTGCCTCATCTCCCCCTTTTTGCTTGTTTCTAGATTGATTCAGATTGCATTTCTGTTATGGTAAACGCCATTGTTAGGCTTCAAAACACCTATGGGGGACATGGCTGAGACTACGTCCATGTTTTATACAGTCTGTGTTGTGAACTGATTAAAAGGCGATACAAGTTGTAAACACTAGGGTAGGCAATCTATTTGAGATAGACTCAATGCTTGTGACCAGACTACTAAAGCTTACGATAGCAGGTTAGCCATGCAGGAAGGGCACAATAAGGTCCCATAATGATCATGGTTTCTAATGACAACAATGTGCACTTTTTTTTCCAATACTCTACTTGGGACTTGATCTGATACAGTAATAAGGCATTGCTGTTGTTTAAGAGAAGTGGTTTTGTTTTGTTTTTTTGTTTTCTGGTTACTTTTGAAATGTAGCTCATAGTGATAGGAAATGATACAGGCTCCTTTTAGCGACATGGATCATTTGGCTAAGCTCAGTAAAAAAGAGTTGGCTCTTTACAGACTTCTTTTGGTACCACTTTGGCTTATTAATGAACCATATTTTGTCATGTTTTCATTTATGACAGATATGTGTTCATGTATTTCATTGAAATTAATCATTGTAATTATACTAAACCTTAAAATTCCCAGAACTTCACTGTTTCACTTGATTTTTTGTATAGAACATTATTGAGTACTAGGTGGGCCGAGCAGTGTAGAGAAAAGATCATCCTTTTATTCTGTTGTGCATTAAACAACAACAAAACGGTTCTGAAACGGGGGCCAGATCCCATCGTTCACATAAAAGAGCCGGCACATAGAGCCGACTCATTCGTGACTGACACACTGCTCGTAGCTCAAACCTACTGGTTTCTCTAAAGATGCCTTCCAGAGATTTCATTAGTTAGCTTTAAAGCCAGGCTAGCTCAGCCCCTGCTTGAAGACTAGATGCTAAGATGCACTAACTGCCTCATCTAAATTAGAAAAGGCAAAAGTATTTTTAAATACTTGCATATCGTAAAGAACTACAACTGAGATAGTCCAGCAGGTACATAAAGACGTGGGATGCTCAACTCAATTGACCAGATCTTGGGAAAAGACACATGGGTTTATTCACAACTCAAGCTTAAGGGGGACCCGTGGCTCAGCAATCAGTCACTGTTGTCTATTCAGTGGTTAGGACTACGGGATACACTCTGTATAAACGCGGTTCTTGGTCGAGTATTATTCAATGTGAATAAACTTTTATTTAACCCCCAAGAATAACAAAAAAATGAAAAAAGGCAAAACTATTTCTTTAACTGTTGAATCAATTACAAAAATATATTGCTGAGTTTTCTATTTGGTATTAAGATAAATATTGTATCAGAATTTCTTCTTAAATCGTTTCTGTGGTGGATTGTCAGTATTTCTTTTCTACTCCTGAGCTCAACCAATTTAAACTGTCAGGAAAGCACAACAACATCACTGTCAGTGCCATACAATTATTGAGTATTCTTAAGAAAGAAAGAAATAATTAAATGTGACTCACTTACACAAGCTCATTAAAGCTTATGCTATCCACTCTATTTTCCTTTTGGTTTGAATGAGACAAAAGGAGAACAATATCCCATTAAAGGCTGTTTCCACATTCTATTCATTTGAATTGGTGCTGAAGTGTCAGTGTTTTTCTGTGGATTAAAGTCTGATAGCACTCACAGGAAGAATGATTCCCCCGTTTGAAGACTTGTGAATACACACAAGGAAAGACAGACGGCGAATGGCTGAGGAGAACAGACAGAAAGAGAGACGGAGAGCGAGCAGATGAGTGGCAAACATAATGGAAGAATGCTTCTAATGCACTGCCTGTAGAGGGTGAATTAGGAGGCAAATAGTGTGATTATTGTTGGATGTGCTCGTGGTATAGTGGCAGTGATGGTGGGATCTTGCAGGCCCCATGATGCAGATAGAAACCACCAGGGGTACAGCAGGGGAGCAGGCAATTGTGATTTATGGGTAGCAGCGGGCTGATAAGGCGGCTCCCTTCATTTAATGCCTTATCGGCCACGTTAAAGAAAGGCCACAATTTGCAGCATTCTTAAAAGCCCCAGATGTGACTAATCTCTGCAACCTTCCCGACAATCTGTCTCAGGAAAAAAAACTATAGATCACCCACTTGTCTTACTGATCTCAGACCATTCTCTCTTCAGTGTGTAACCACAGAGGAAAACGGTGAAGGAAAGATGTGTGCTTGTGTGACTGAAAGTACGCACAAAGTGTGAAAGATGAAAATAATGCAACCCCGTAATTTACAAAGACACAACGTTAAGATGCTGGTTAATCAACTTGTTGGGGGGGGGCGGGGGGGGGGGGGGGGGCAAGCGATCAATGGTCTAGAAGTTATGTTAGTATACTACTTCACAGCTTTCCTACTTGCAATCTGGATTTGACATTTCTTTGACGATGTCAAACTATAATAGCACTAAATAGCAGGATGTCATATAAAGTCATTGTGGTCTTTTTAAAGAATACAAACAACATTCAATTTATCATACCTGCAACTGGATAGTAAATAGGATCAGCTCCTGTTTGGTTAGAAAGGAACAATGTGGTTTAACATTTCACTTATTCTTTAAAGACCATCATGCTAAGCACAGTTTATATCTCCTTCAGAATGTGTTCATCAGCATTTTGATCCAAGACCTTCAAATCTGATGTTCAGAATCAAAAGCAGGCTTGATGAAAGCTAAACAATAATGTCTGAATCAGAAAATGCTACACGTAAAGCTGGTTTATATTACATGGTGTCTTCTTTAATATTACCTCTGCCTGTGTTCTGTATGACATTAGTATTAGCCCTATTCAGACTGCTGTTTCAGGATGCAATATTTACGCCCCTGTGAAGTTTTCGGCTTCAATCTGAATTTTGCGCCGGAAAATTGGGGGTACGAAGAGATCCCCACTCTGTACTGTCATCTGAGGTAGAAACAGAGGCGTTACAGAGGTGAGACGGTTTCAGATGAGCCAGCGGGGGAGCTCAGCGCGGTGTGTGTGTGCGTGCATGTCTGACTGTGTGTCCATGTCGAGCTCCCGCTGTGCTGTGCTAACGCAACGTCGAAACACAATGTGAATTCAAATACTGGGACACCGATATTACGCTGTCCAGGAATCTATATGAATGTACAATAACGTGATGACGGCTGAGCTTAGTTACTGCCCTGAAAAGGACTTATTGTTTCACACTTTGTTACTGATTTCACATTTGCAGTACCTAGTAAATTATTCATTTATTTATTTCCTGGATTAGCTACTTATGCTTACATTTTTTTTCGATTAAATTGTGACCTAATACTTGAAGTCAAATCAAATGATGAACTTGGGACAATGGTGACCACATCTCATGTTGACAGAAAATCTTATTTTGTCGACATCTGTTTCCTTTAAATCAGATTTGATGCTGTAAAATAGTCGTACATAAATGTAACCTCAAGTAGACGGGCTGGTGTTCCAGTAAAAACTTATGAGAAAAATATGTCGAATGTAGAAGAGAAGAAATCAAACTTGGAGAAGAATTACTTGGACTAAAACACAAACAAAAAACACACATACAGAAGAACGATCATTGAACTTGAGTTGTAGACAAACGCGTGTCTCCAGCAGCTTGTCAGCTGTCTCTGCACTGTTCTACCTATGAAAATGGAAAGTTGACATCGTTGCGGTTGCTGATCAATACTAATCACAGAAATAATTACTCACTGGAGCTTAGGTATGCCATTGATTTTTAAGGCAGTTGTTTGCATTACTGTCATATCTGATCTTAATAATCTTAAAGGGTTTTTTCCCCTTGAAGTTTCAGGTCCTCAACCGTGTTGTGTAAAATGTATGAATGTCATTGCAAGGTCTAATCAATGAGTACTGATGTACTGTGCACCAGCCAAAGTCACTTTCATGTGCACGGCTGTGTTTCCATGCTTGGACTTGGGACAAAAATGATTTTAAATAAGAGAGAAGGTGAATATTGATCAGGTTTACTTATGTGTTGGATAAACAATAGTGCATTTTCTCCAGCAAACTCAAATTAACTGGACAATAGCAGCACAATAGCCAGAAAGGTTTCACAAATCAATAAACACCATTTTTTCCCACTCCACTTGTTCAAAAACAAATTGTGATCGGTATACCTAAGCAGAGTTTCTGCTTATATTTATGTGCTAATACGTTGAAGCAAGTGGAGCAGTGTTCATCTGCAGGTCAATCATCTGCAACGTGACATCGCCTGGTAATCCCTCCTGCTCCATCGTTCACCTCTGTGGTTAGCAAGAGTAGCTACAATCCTCCAAATGTATACCATATTGGACTTGAGAAGAGCTTCTCTTTCTTTAAATTAAGTGCACATATTTATTTTTCATATGCCTCACTGTGTTCTACAAGTGTAATTAGTCGGTGATACTCAGCACTTGATTTTTCACCCTTCATTCTTAAGTATTCATGAAAGCCAGTGATCTGACAAATGGAATTTTTCAGCACGGCAGCATCTTGCATCTCAGACCTTATTCCAGCAGATAATCCTGTTTAAATATCCGGCCTGCTTTACACAGCCCAGGTGGGGGAAAGATCAGCTATTGCATTTGAATGCTTATACATGCATACTTTTGCATGTGTGCATCCTAACACTCTGACATATCAACATGTTCTCAATTCCCAACTAATTAAATATGGATGCTTAGAAAGTTACCCTGGACTCTGAAATTTCAAATTTTTTGTATCCCACTAGCATGAGATGTGCACCTCCAGGGTTCTGCAGTAAAATAACCAATAATTAATATACAATGTCTGGTTAACAACATTAGTCAATACTGGCTATTTGAATTAAACTGTTGTTTCCAAATTCAAAGGCCCATGTGTTCACATATATTTTCTTTTTATGTTTATTGTGGATATTTAATGTTGTACCTGTACATATGAGAGCACAGTTCACCGAAGTTAAATTTCTTGTGTGTGTAAGCATACCTGGCCAATAAATCTGATTCTGATATATACACTACAAAACAAATGCAACTAACATAGTATTAACTGGGCATTGGGCTCACGGGGTAACCCACAATAAGATAAACAACATGTGGACGCACAATATTCATATATAACGATATAATGATTCTGTGATTATTGATTTATTGTGAGACAATCATATAAAGAAACATTTAGATATCTGATTAACTG
This sequence comes from Labrus bergylta, assembly GCF_963930695.1. NCBI lineage: Eukaryota > Metazoa > Chordata > Actinopteri > Labriformes > Labridae > Labrus > Labrus bergylta. The sequence continues at coordinate 27,397,722 of NC_089200.1, forward strand.
CAGAATACAAAATGCCCATAAAAAAGAGCAGGTTCACCATACATTCATTGTTATTGTTTGTACTCTACTTGACCGCCAAACTCAGAAGATTTTAATATCTTACGCTACTTCACAAAACTTCAACATCGATTCAAACTAAAAACAGTTTTAAGTAATGATGCTGGAGGTGCAACCACTGAATCAGATTTTGTGTCATTCGGTACATTTATATGCAGTTAAGTTCAGCTACAGTTATAACTTCATTCGGCCTTTAAGCTGGACTACTCTCATTGCCACACTGACAATATTTCACATACCAAACAGTTGAAAATCAATCAACTCCTTCAGCTGACTCAATGTACGTCTGTCCAACAATGTATGATTCTCACTCTTGTTGTCTCCACGTTGATACCCTCGTCTTGTTTTTTTTTTCGACTAATTTATTCAGTTCAACCTCTTGGTCAAGGCCTGGTACGTAAGCTGTGGAGCATGCGCAGAACGTCTCGGCTGGTTCTGGGCTGTCTGAGGTGTAAATTGGTCCTAAATGGCATCATTGAGGTGTGTAAGTGCGACTTCAAGAAATTCAACTTCGTACAATTTCAGTTTTACTATCATGTTTACATGTATTTTAAAAGTCCAGTTTAAGTCGCACTAACGTGTCATGTGCGCGTTCGGACTGATCAGGATCGCTGTATGTGACATGTTAAGAAGGCAAACAGACTGCACACATCTGTACAAAGTAAAGCAAAACATCCCATAATAGATTTTGTGGCCCAGTTTCTTTATAGGGTAACAAACAGATGATTGTTGCTGTATTTGCTGTGGCGTTCAGGGCTCAATGCTTTACCTGACCTCTCTGCGTCTGTAATATAAAATGTCCTCCACACTAACGGTATCTGCCTCTGGGCTGCTGCAGCCTTGACTTTGCTGTGCTCGTCTATTCTCAGTTCACCCGGCTAATTCATCATGAGTGCTCCTCTAACACCAAGGTCGGCTACATAATGAGGGGGGTCAGCGTGATAAAAGGCAAAGCCCTGATTGGATCGCGGCAAAGGTCCAGAGATGACCACCTTACAGTCCAACATTAACCCTCGAACCCCTGCGACTTGACTGAACATGACCCACAGTCCCTCCACTGTTGATGTTATGTTCCCAACATTCATTGCAACACCCACCGCAGCGTCGGCAGCTTGTGTATTGTTTACACTGCTCTCTTTGTTGTCATGGTCCCCTGGGGAACATCCTACAAGTGAACTGGCATTTGACAGCGTTTGTATGATGTGGGAGGAAGGGGGTGTTGCTGTGTGTCAGGAGTCACCTATTTCCTCAGGAGGCCAGGCCTTTTGGTCTGTTGGTCCATGCTGCGTCCCCACCCCCCCTCGCCTCCATCCACTCAGCCTCCTGCCCCCCCCTCCTCCGTCTCTGTCTCCCTGTGTTTCCCCACTGCTCCAGCCCGCCTGCACGCCTGACAGACAGACAGATGCTATCTCTGCGAGCATCTCCAGCTCTGGGCCTCTATCACTCTCCACAAACAGCCCATTGCTTGCACACAGGCTGCAAATTTCGCCTGCCTCTCTCGCTTTAGATAAGGGCCAATATCAGTGACAGAACATATTTTATGTATGAAATGTAGCTCACAACAAGCAGTCAAGCATTAGGTTTGTTTAAATAGATGATCCTTATCACTATTCTTTCAACACAGTTTTGACATTGTTCTCTGTTTATTTTTCTTTGCACACAATTCTTTTTTTAAATGCTATCTAGCCCCACTATTGGCTTTTAGAGAGGCTCCTGTCCAGGGGTTGAATTCATTGCTATTTTAATTATATCTGCTCAGTACAGCAGGACAGACTGTGTGTGTGAGAGAGAGAAATATTTCAGTTGTACTTCTTCTTTCCCTCCTAAACCCATCCAGTCAACATTCCAGCAGCGGATTATTTACCAGGGATTTCTCTTGTCAAAGAAGCGACACTATTCCCCCTACTGTTGGCTGTTGTTAGCATCAGATATTGGATGATTTCCATTTAGTGCTCAGGTTATGCTTGTCAGTTTGTGCCCAGCATTTTTGTAATGATGGAAATAAGATCTTACATATGCCACGAGTCTGGCTGACATAATAGTTTGGTTTGTGTCTGTGTGAGGGAGAGATGGAGGAAGTATACGCAGCAACAGAAACACATTAGGAGACGTCTTAATATTTATGTAACAACATTCTTATTTTTACTTTTTAAATTCTTATTTAAAGGCAGACAAAAGCTGTATTTGTACAAGTTACATATTAATTCTGATATTTGTCTTTAAGCGTGCACAAACAGGTAGGGGTATGGACCTAAAAGTATATCTTTATTTATGTCAATGTGTATAAAACAGTGTAAAGCATTTAAAAATGTTAACATATCATAGCTTACTTACTGGTATTGTTGCATGTCACATCTTGTAAACAGATGTTGGTCACAAATGGTCATCCCTGTTGAAATAAAGGATAAATAAAATCACATCAGAACCTCAGAAGAAAATACATAAAAAGCTGCATTAATAAAATAACAGTTAACTTTTTAGATAATTAGATTAATCATGTCAATGGTTTTTTAAAGTCAGTTAAACTATCATCATCATCATCTTTATTTACAGACACAGGAGTCCATTAGAAAAAAAGATGTTCTGCTTTTAGTTATTTGAAACTATTTTGACATTTTTAAACTAAGATTTTTCCGTTTACCCTGAAAATAATCTGCAGACTAGATCTTGATGAAAATAATCATGAGTTGTTGTAGCCTTTTTATAATTCACCGTATATGTGCAATAATTGGATGTTTATTTTGGTATGTACAAATCAAGCGTTGCTTTGTCATGAAAAGCTTCTTTTTATGTCCCCCCCCCCTCCTCCTCCGTAAAAAAAACCCCTAAAAGCAAAGCCTCACCCCCACCACACACACACACATGCAAACACACACACACACACACACACTGAATTGGGGAGTGGGGGGCATTCAGGTCATTACCATAACAAGCTGGCGTGTTTCTGAAGATACACTTGTTCAGAATAGACAGGGGGGTAAGAGGGGGGGGTAGGCCGGGGTGGCAGCACAGGCCCAGTTTATTTCAATAACAACAGCCAGACACAAGGCCTATCTAGTCAGACTCTGAATGAAACACTTGGGCTCTGATGGAGCGATAAGACACAGATGCTAAAAAGGAGGACGGGCGAAAACGGCCGCTTGACCCTTGATTTTCTTTGGAGAAACATAGCAAACAAAGTAAATAGTCTCGAGAACCGGGTTAAACTTGACTTAAAGCATTTTTTCATCATATATGGTTATGTTTATAGGAATTTAGTATTTTAATCAGGGTATAAAAAAGGACTGCACCCTCTCTACCACTTCACCCCTGTGTAAACCTAAAATGTTAATTACAGGGTGATAATTTTCACATGAATGCCTCTGTGTTTACTGTGGGGACAAATGATCTATCCCCAGGGAGGGCTATGTCAAGTGCTTTACACATAAACAGATCCTTTCTCCTAACCCAGGTAATCCTTGAGGGTTAAATCTGTGCTAAACTCACCAGTGAAAAAGACCCTGCGCCTTCTTATTTGTACAGATACAGAGCACACACTTAGATTCAGGGGGAGATGTCCTAAATCTCAGCTTGATTTCCTATGTTAACCGTGGCTTAGCTTTTGGCTGGGGCTGGATGCAGGAGAGCCTGTTGAGAGTTAGTGGAGTAGTTGTAAATATGTGGTAACACTTTCACTGGTAATCCTCCTGCACAAAGAATTGCTAGAGATTATGGACCGGTTGTCTGACAGAGAGAATCCTCCGGCACAATCAAATTCCTATGGCTGCTGAGATTTGTACAGGGCACAATGCTGTACTGCTCGGCTCGCCAGTAATGTGAGGGCGAGCTGTTCCCTCGATGGAGAGCTGAGACGCAAATATAGCATGAACTGCATGTAAAGTAAACACATGGTGGATAAAAATATAGAATGTTGTTTTTTTTTATTGAAAGGAAGATGGCAGCTGCTGTCCACTGGAGTGCACTTCACCAAGACAGTTTGACCTGCACCCGTCCTCTCCTGTTGATCCCCACCGACCCTCCGCGCTGACCTGAGCCGCAAAGACGTGAGAACCGCAGCCTCAACCTCCTCCTCGGAGCGCTACACAATCGCCCTAGCTGACACATTTTGAGTGGGGTTTAAGGAAGTGAAGTGAAGAGAGAGTGTGAGGGAGCGAGAAACCCCGCCGCAGCCCCGCAGCCCCGAGGATGAATAGAAGATAGAAGCCGTTTCATTTCAAAAAATCGGCCTCTGCACTTGGCTGAACCTACAATAAAAGTTGATAATTGAGAAGTGAAAGAGTGGGATCAATATGACTGTGAAAAAATGGAGGCTTGGGCTTATGTTTAATGCAGTTTAACTGATATTTAATATTTTCTGCTTTCTCTCTCTTCTTCTCCTTTTGTCCACATTAAAATACTTCAAAAAGAATTCTAATAAAGTGGAAATTAAAAGGAGCGTAGATTGGGGTTGGAAAGAGAGGCCTCTAATCCCGCTATCTCTTAATAATTCAAAGTCTCTTTTATTTTCTGAATAAAAAGCGGAATTAATCTGGCACTGTGAAGCTGTCCTCTCTTCTCTCTGTTTAAATAAATCCCCGTTCGTACATTAGACGCGAGGAGGCCGGCTCTGGCTCCTCGCCAAGCTCTGTGTCAATTCCCTCCTGCCTCCTTCCCTTTCTCTCCCAGCCCCTCTTTATTCCCTTTCTTTTGCTTTCTGCCAGGGAGGGACCTATGAGAGAAGCCATGCCACCAGAGAGCTGCTATCTCCAGAACCTGCTCAGCACACAGGCCTATCACAGGCAGCTAAGACCACTTAGCTCAGGCCGCCAAAAGGCACCCTTATGAAACTTTACCCAGATATTAGGGCACTGTGAAGCCAAATGATATATTACAAAGGCATTGTGTAAAGGGGGTGACCATTTATAGTATTTATATAAGGCGGCCCAGCTGTCAGGAGAGTTACTATTTTAGCCTTTAACAGAAATAGAAAGGTGGGAATTTGATTTGTTTGCCAAGTAACCGACTTCTTACTGTGCTGATATAAAACATGGAAGCACAGTATCTTCTGAAAATGAATTATATCAGAAAGAGTTTTGTTTCATTTCAGATTAAGCCAGTGTTTCTGTACAAGAGACAATTCCACTCCACAAATGGACGGCTAAGTCGTACGGCTTTTCACAAGACAAAAGACGAGCCTTTGAAAAGTGACACCATGAAATAAAAGGAGCTTAGGCTCCGGGAGTAAAACTGAGTAGACAGAGCAGACATATAGTAGCAGGCCTGAGCTGGAGCACTGCAGGCCTGCAGGCTTCTTGATTAGCTCTGCCCTCTCTATCTGTGCTCAGACTGCCCGTCTTCAGAAAGCTCTCAGCAGCAGGTCTCCCCCTCCGTGTCCGTGGACTCCGTCTCCCCTGGTGGTGCTTTGGGGCAGGAAGCAGCTACAGCCGACACGCTGTTGCCCTCCGCATCCCAAAGATGCATCTGCAGAGATGAACGCGGAGGCTGTCCTTGCTCTGATAGACGCCTTTTGTAGCAATCTAAGATCCTCAGCTCGATCCTGGATCAGCCTTCCCCGCTCTCTCCTCTGTGGTCGGAGATTTATGGCATCGTTTTCGCCTTTCTTCTGCATACGCTGCGGCTCAAACTGCCCACACTTTGCAATTGTGACGATACTTTCCCCCCCGAGATTCACACTGAAAGACAAACAATAGCTTCTTCGTATTTTCTTCTCCAACCATTCATTTAGCGTGCTGCAGAGTTTGAAAAGCACACCAGTGTCATTGGATTGGCTGGTTTAACAATATGCTGGAAAATATCAGTATCTTCTCCTCAAGGTGAAGCCTTGGACTTGTGCTCCCTATAACCAACACACACATCTCGTTTTATGTGCTGAAAACACCTTGATTTTGTGAGGCTGTTTGAAATGAGATTGACATGCCCGGTCGAGGGCCATGTCTTTCTAAAACCCAGAATGATTCTTTTTTTCCCCCACTGCTATATTGCTCCTCACAGAAATCTCTACTTTATACGTTATCAAATGATACAAAAAAAAGAGAAGTAGGAAATAGAGGAGGCCCGGAGGAGAAGTGTAAAGGTGTGTCTTAAGTTCCCTGAAGGCAACAAAAAGTCATTTTCTCTGAGGTGTGCGCTATTTTTATTTATATACCACCTCGCTCTGTTTCTTCATACATACTGTTTGTGGGGCTATCATTATACCAGACAGAAAGGTGGGGGGGGGAAACCATTTGCATTAGCATCACTGTCTGACTCCAGGCACTAAGCAATGATACTTTATTCCATACCATTCAGAGGGCCATTATCACTCTCCCCCCTCTGTCCCCTCTTCCAGCAGGGAGCTCACACACACACACATGCACACGCAATTACACGTCGCGCCGCACACACTATTCCCATCCAGCGCTATCGTGGATAGCATCTCGTGCAACACTGGCACAGAGGTACAGGACGGGTGAGGGAAGTGGAGGGGAGGGACATTTCCGGAGGGGGGTCCTGGCATGTAATTGTCCTGGTGAGCACTCAATAGCACCTTAAACCAAGCAGGCAATCTACAAAGCTGTGCAGTGAAGGAGGGAAAGGCCCCGTGGCTATGGGGACCCTAATAGGAACTTCTTTCTCACAGAGATAAATGGAGAAAGTTCCTTTTATTTATCGGTAGCTGCTGTTTGGGACTGGGGCTATCAAAGCGCAGCAGTGCTATTTATCCCTCCAAAAAGGATTCGTCCGACACAGGGCTGAGGGCGAAAGAGGGAAAGAGAAGGCTAAGGAGGGGGGCGACCACTGGAAATTGGCAGAAACAGAAGGTCAAACTGTTTATCTTTTTATTCCCATGTCTCTCCCTCTCCTTCATTCTTCCGCAACTGTCCTCTCACTCAGTTTACCTGTTGTGGAGAGATACACAGCTGCAGTGCTAAAACGCTTTTGGTTGCTGTTACTGAAGGGGAAGCTGGTGGATATATGTGCACAGATATTCAGTGGAAGATCAAACCAGCAGGTTGTAACCAATACAATACAGTTAAGGATAGTGAATAATTAGTTTCTTTAGATATTCAAATTCATTAGTTGGTTAAAGGTATTCTTAATTAACACACATTTTAAATTCTCCCTTCCACGTCAGGCTTTGCTCTGACAGCGAGTTTAACATGCTAACATATACATTAGCTTATCAAACAAAGACACCAAGGAGAGGAACAGGCTGTCAACGTCTCTCCCCCCCTCATTCATTAAAACAACAGTGAGTGAAATGTCACATACACAAGTGTTTGCCCTCCTCTGTGTCCTGAGCATCACACGGAGAACAGCTCCTCTGAGATAAAGCTTTCATTTTGTCGTGGATGACTGAGCATTGTTTAACAAGCAGCTCTCTGTCTACATGTCAGCAGTCATGACCCTGCATACAAACTCTGCAGGGGGCGGAAGACACAAGACATTTGAAGAGGCAAAGGTGTGGATTTAAGTTATTTTTCCAGGTTTCTTCAAATCATTTATGATTTAAGTTTTCCCTGTCCGACCGCTTGGAGGACTATAGACTCTGTACATGGAGTGCACGCACTAACCACTAAGCCACCGGCACCCCGTTCTGTGCTGTATTTGCATACAGAGCACCAAAGAGCAGACAGTTAGCAAATAACAGACATTTTTCTCTGGGATTCATGGGCTCAATACTTATCTATCACTCAATCAATCAATCAATCAATCAATTTTTATTTGTATAGTGTCAACTCATAACAAGTGTTATCACCTTACTCTTTGTCTTTTAACATTACAAAAGAGCGAGTAGTAATATTTTCTGTGTCTACTGAAACTACACAGGTTTCTTTTTGAGAACGCCTTCACCATATTTAAACTAAGGCTATAATAATGTAACATATTTTTAACAATGTAATGCTTCCTCAAAGGGAAATAAACATCCAATAAAAGCTGCTTTAAGTTTCAGTGATTAAGACGTATCTATTAGTGACAGTTCCTATCAATATTTCTGAACATGAACCTTGGGGTACCTTACCTATACCTTTATAAAATAGAGATACTTCAGCATGTCCTATACCTGAATTTAAACTTATCATGATTAAACAAATGTATGCAAAAATGTGTTAACATTCAGAAACGTGCAGCTCTCACTAAATGTTTCCATTGCAGCTTGAACATAACTGATAGCAGTTTATTACAGACCTGGAATCAGTCTGTTTGTCTGATGGAAGTCAATACTAACTTGATTCTTGACTGTAGAGTGATATCTACTTAATTCATTGCACTTATTGTAAGCTGCTTTGGATGAAAGCGTTAGCTAAAATGTGATGTCATCACTATGGCCAGCCCATCTTGTCGTTTTCATAGCTGTAAGTCTCCTGAAACTTAACCTGCAACTATTCAGGTTTAGAGAACATGAATAACTGTATCTGAACCTGCACCAACGCAGGAAATGGTGTGCCGTTTTATGTAACTACATGTGTTTTATTATTTTGTGAGCATTAGCGCTTAATAACCAATGTCAATGTGATATGAAGTGAATTATCTGTAAGCGAGCCTGAAACTTAGTTTCACTTTCGCTAAATTTGCCTGCAAATACAAGTACATTTCCTTATTTAATATATAATCATGACAAAGTTTATAATATAAAATTATAAGTATTCAACATCATGATACGTATGTCAAACCTAAAAATCGCACTTTTCAGTAAGGAATATCAGCCACGTGCCCCGTTTCTGCCTACAACCCGTGGAAGTGACCTTATGACCATGATAGATCATTTAACCAATCATGAATTAATACAATCCCTCCCTGGCTCGCTGACATCAGTCTCAGCTACAGGAGGTGTCCTGGCAGAAGCTGCTCAGTGGACAGTGTCTTTGAAGCAGAGCGCGGTTTAGGGGGTGAAGGAGGACTGGGCAAACGGCACATTGGTGATGAATGACTTCACTGATCCATTACTGTCTATTTTAGTCCTGTAATCCAAGTGGGAATGCCCACATCAAAGGCTGGCTCCTTCCTAAGAGGAATTCCCCTCATACTTGGACATGCAAATGAGCAGGGCCTCCTCCAGGCCCCCACACCTGATTGAGGCGTGCAACGCCATTGCCAACGCTGTGCCATGGGAATTACATACCAAGGGATGGCATCCAATTGGACCAAACTCTCCCTAAGCAATTTGCTTTGGCTTTATTCACTGGCATAGTCAGGCATGGCAGCACTTCCTTTATTTCACGGCCATGCGGCAAGATTTCTGGCTGGACCTCGCTTGGAAGCCATATTATGGCTGAGAAAGGAGGAAAGGAGGGATTTGGTTTTTACAAAAGAATAGAGCAGGGATCTGTGTCAGAGTCTCTGCTCATTCAGGTCTTGGGGATGTTTTCACTTGTTGCCTGAGCTTATGATGAGATGTTCATGATTCTCTTCCTCTTCCTGATCCTATTTAAACAAAAACGATTGTCGCTGCTCCGAGTTAGCGCTGCCAAACAAGTTTCCACTTCCAGGAACAAAAGGGAACATGCATGTTACAATCTAAAGCTACTACAACAATGCTCATTCGACACTTTGACTATTGAGGGTACAGAACAAGTGTGCCATTGATCTCCAACATTTTAATTGACCCTACACTAAACCCCTCCTCCAGCAGCGTTTGTCCAAACCCAGCATCAACAGGAGTAACTTTGAACAGATTAACCCTATCATTTTCAACATGGTGCTGTAGTGTGCTTATTGGGTTCAAAGTATCCTGTACAAGAAGGTCCTTGACACTTTTTACCTTAGCTTCATAAACAAACAAACAAAAAAAAGAAAATATAAAAAGTGTAAGGAATTCAAACATTGTGATTATTTTGATACAAGCCTTGTTTTCAAATCACACATTCGGATGTTATGTGTATTTTTTGTATATTGTCATGTTGACGACAGGAAGAATAACTGCTGCTATGCAAAAGCTAATGGGTGATCTAAATACAAATTCATTCATTTTGTCAGTATTTTTCCACTGGTTCATTTTCTTTTGAGTCATCTGCATTGATCATTAACTGGTGACTACGATTGTTTTCAGTCACTTCACTTCACTTAGCTTTAGCCTCAGTCTTTGTGTACATTGATATAATGCACGTCTTCATGAAGGAAGTCAAAGAAAAGTTGACAACAGTCATTTCTGCTTAAAAAAATGATATTTGATGGTAAGAAATGAGAAGTCTGCTCGAGAACCACTGTGTGATATCATTGATTTATTCTTTATAGAAGGAAAACCTGTCGAGTTATTTTTAAAAACTGTAAATTAGCATGCAAGAATGATTAGCTTTACATACAGACAAACTGTAAGCACTAACGTGTCGGGTTTATTGAAACCAATATCCAATAAATCCGCTACATGTCAGACAGTATTAAAAATATCTATATTTAAATATGTAAAAACATTTATGATAGCTTCTCTAACTTTAAGCAAGTTTCCCTGTCCCAAAAAGAGAAGGTGTCTGTATAATATTTCTGCTACACTCCAGACAAGACTTAGTCAAAGAAGGTCACCCCGCTCCCCGGACACCTCAGCCAGAGAAATGTCGAGGGGACCAGAAAAGAATAAAAGATATTTCAGTGAGCAGGAGAACGGAATTTATGTACATGTAGATGAGAAAGAAGAAAACGGGTCAGTGACTGCGATGGACCATCTTTTTTGGAGCAGAAGCCAGGCTGAGGGAGCGGGAGCACACGGTTCATTTCTTCTCAGCCGCGCTCTCAGCGGGCAGAACACACGGCTGCTCTCACTGTGACTACACTTAAAGACCCACGATCTTTCTTCACATCAGGGTCAGGAAGAGGGGTTTTCTCTTCTTGTAGATAATGAAATAGAAAATGAGCAAATGCCACAACCCCCTTTTCCTTGAAGAGCTCTGATATATGTGGCTCTAACACCTCTGTGGGTTCACATGTTAGCTGGGCTCTGCCTGCACGCCCCCGCCATAATTAATTTGTCTTAATTGCCCTGCTGCTCTGGTCGCTGTCCCAACATTCTTTCTCCTCTCTCTGCAGATTTAACGTTTCAAAAAATGTCTACGATAAGTCGGCAGGGGGACGGGAAGAACAGCGAGCCTTTTGTGTCCTAAACAAAGTCGACAAAACAACCACAACATGGCCTATTGTGTAGTGATCACAGGAATAATGTTTATGACTCTAAGACGAGAAAAGTCTAATTTATACTAGAGTATTATAATGTTTAATGTGTGGAAAAACAGTCCTCTTTCTAATAATAACAGTAATCTTTGTTTGCAATGTTTTTTTTATTTTATTGAGATGGTTTGTAATTTCGTATCGTAAAAAAATATTTTACTTTGTATAAAAAGCTGCGGCTGAATAATAATGATACTAATATGTACCAATTCTCTATTACAACGAAGTCCTACATTCAGAATATAGTACATGTGTAATATAAGAGCATTGTCTTTGTCCTATAAAACATCACAAACATGTTGGAAATGTGCACACTTCATGAGTTCAGGAACTGTCTGACGAGAAACTCTACAGATAATTCAGAGATTTTCATATTTAGTTAAAGAGAGAGAACAAGTGAGTTTACCAAACATTCAATAAGCAAAATCGGAGGCCTTTATTATTCACAAACATTATGGGATTACAGTAATTAATGTGCTATTTGTAATCAGGATCTGAATGTTTCAGGTTTAAATGTTGGAAGCTTATTCTTACTGTGCACATATTACAGTTTGTATTATCTGTTACGTAAAAGATCAATAAATTAAGCTGCCTTCGTATGAGAAAACATCTCTATTAGTGGAATAGAAGTATAAATTAATAAGCTAAAAAAAACCTTACCCTAACCCAAGTAACATTAAGTAAATATTTTAAATCTTATTGATCAACACAGCAGCAGAAAACTTTAAAAGCAAACTCAAAATCTGTGGATGATCTACCAAATGCTGCCGGACGTGACGAAGAAGTTAGATATAGATTTGATCACTGAATTAAAGTTTTCCTGTTTTCCTGTTTGCATTTAGTTTTCTATTATTACTTTTAAATCTTGACATTGCTGGATGTATTAAATGTTTCATAGTGTTAGGTCTACAATACAGGGACAGAAATCACTAAAATACTTTTATATAAGCGAAATCTCTGATGTGATTATTCTCCGGCAAGTTTTGGAGTTTGAAGAAACCTTTTATTTCATGTATTTTCTTTCACTTCTTTGTAGCAGTGCAAATAAAAATAAAAACTTTGTGCTGAGGATGTCAAAATGCCACTGGAGCTGAGGGGGAAATTATGATGCAAATTGAAAATAAGATTTAATTTTTTCATTATGATCCAACCTCCACACCTTGTTCTTTGGCAAAATGCCCTTCTTTTCCCTCCTCTACCAGAACTCCCCACCCAAAAAGCTCTGTCTGGCAGATTTGTGCTTTTCTTGTGCTCCTTTCTTCGAGCAGAGAATGTGTCTGAAAGGCAGGGCAGGCTTCCTCGCTGCCCCGGGACCAGTCCAAATTGTAATCCTATTCCTCTGTTTATCAAAAAGAGGGAGAGAGCAGAGAGAGGGAGGCATTGAGCTGACAGCTTGATTGTGATGCTCCTGTCTGATAACTCAGCTAACCTTATCCATCTATTTCACCTCAACCTTGCAGCCATGTCCCCAACCCCCTTCCACCTGCTTCATCCTCTGCCCTGTGAGAGCCCCCAACACACACACGCACGCACACACACACGCACACACGCGCGCACACACGCACGCACACACACAGGCTTACCTTAAACACACAATCGCTCTCTCTCACTCTGTCTCTCTGTGGTCCCGTAATACACACACACAAATAATCACTGCACACCTCTGACCCCTTTATCGAGTGTCGGTGTTAATCCTCATCTCTCTGCTCAATGCAGAGCACAATCACAGAGACCCACAGGACCTGCAGTTAGCGCTGTGGTTAAGTAGCCCACGGTAAAGAAGTGTGTGATAAAGGTGGCACAAAGGGTCAGTAGCTGCTAGGAGCAGAGGCCTGAGCCGGTGACTGGCCATGGCCTTGAGACGGGACAAAAAGGTGGGGTGCAGGGGACATGCAGGGTGATAGAGGGATTGAAGAGGAAGTGATGGACAAAGAGAAGATGTGCACAGCAAAGGTTAGGCTAATAATAGACTGAGATACAAATGTAGCATGTATGTTCACAAAATGTTATCTTGAGTATTCCATGTTTTTAATAAAACTGAATGCATGAAAGCAAAGACTTTCAAAGTCAAACACTTCCTGTTTCCACATGGAATGTTTCCTTCCATTCAGACACATTTAATACCATGTTTTCTGCATCACTGTTAGTTACCATTAAAATATGCAGCATCAACTATCAGCAGTTCATGTTTGCAATACAACAAAGAGTCCCTCAATGTCTGTACATAAAGCTTCTGTGAGTTGTTTTTACCTGGTTATGAAGCAGATTGAATATAAACAGATACTTCTTCATGAGCTACAAAAGTAAACCAAACCATCAGTGAGAAGACAGATTATTTCAATGTAGTTAGTCTAAGTTCTTGTCACCCCGTAGCGGGGTAGGTGTCAAGAGAATTTGACTTTGTGAAATATTTTCATGCCCAATAGTCATTGCTGGTTGCATGCTAAATAGAAACAGTACTGAGACATGTACAGGGGCAACAGAGAGATAAACTGCTTTGTCCACAGTGGTTACCAAAACAGACACACCCTCAAAGATCCTAAAAGGAGCCTGAAACTACTCTGAGACACATTTTAGGACTCAAGCCTCAGAGAAGGAGAGAAAGCTTTTACACCATCTATGGCATCGGCAAATTGGCTAGTAGCAGTTCCTGTTTGCAATGTCTCAATGGACGTACACACATCGCTTAATAACTTTTTTTTTTTGGGTGGTCTGTTGTCATAAGGTGCATCTTTTTAGTGTGATTTCTGAGCAAATTCATAAACGTTTATTTACAATGGAAGACAGTGATGGTAGATGACGCTCCTACTAAAGTAGTTGGTGCTTCTATAGTACTGTAAGATGCATGATGTTTCCTCAGCAGATATGACAATTATTTGTAATGGAAATCAGTGATAATAATGTGAGATTTAAAATTTCTGAGAAATAATGTACACGTGAGTTTTCACTTCGTAGGACACTTTTCGGTTTCAATGTTAAGTTTTTCAAACTGCAAGTTTGAGAGGGAAGTTTGTCTTTTGTAATGAAGCCTGTAGTTATACCTAGTGGAGAAAAATAAATATCTCTTTAGCCAAATTCAGAAGCCTCACTAAAAGTCTCACTAAAATTTGGACCTCAGGGAGGAAAACTTTTAACACCCATTACAAGATTTTAGAATCAGCTATACACAGTCGTTTACAATGTACCAATCGTGCTTAAGCACTGAACGGGACAACTTTTCTAGTGCGAGTGCGCCCTTAGGGTAAGTATACCATGTCAGTGTTTTCAGATCTGGCTGAGTGTTGACTCCCAGAAGAAGTGCAATTCTAAATAGAAATTTCTGAATTTGGCTAAATAGATATTTATTTTTCTTCACTAGCTGTAACTACAGGCTTCATTACAAAAAACAAACTTCCCTTCCAAACTTGCAGTTTGAAAAACTCCACATTAAAAGGGAAAAGTGTCCTACATTGTGAAAACTCACGTGTACATTATTCAATCTGGCAGCCGCCACATGTCAGCTAAAATAACGGATGTTTTGTAATTAATATCGTCTAATTACTGTATAATGAAAAATGACACTCTTCCCTTGAAATGAAAGCTTCTAGAGGATTTTTACTTTGATGGACTGTGGAGTGTTGATAAGTAACATATTTAAATTGAAACCATTTGCAGGTTTTATGTTAACATCCAGCGACTGTGATTCAGCAAATCAATCAAGTGCGGCGCAGGTAGATTTAATGATACTCTCCTGTGTTCACAAAACATTCATCTTCCCTGTTCATTCCTCTGAAGCCCGCTCAGACGATCGTCCTTGGGACAACCATATGACACACGGGCGACATGCAGCCAGAGACAAGGGCGGACCCACATATACAAAAAACACACGCAGACAGACAGACTCACACACACTAGACAGCGTCACTGTCAGAGATAAATGATGCCTGACACCGTGGCCTGGAGAAATGGGCTGACGGAGCAGCGGTGAGATGAAGATACTTCTCACAAAGGTTCCCTGAACCAAACAAGTAGAGTCCCTGGGAAACCTGGACGCTGACTCCTGTAGCTCGAGGGCCGGTTGTCACTCAAAACATCCTCCAAACAACCACTTTGAAAGCTGACGAACTTTATCAGCCAGACACAAACTTGTAGATTGACAACTTAATGGCAGGAAGTGTTCAGTCTGTATCAGGAGTTCTAATGGAGATGTGAAAACACAGCCACCTTCATTCACAAACAAATCAGAAATTGTGCATTTATTCCACACCAATGGACTAATTACCACATGTCTGATATTCATGAATATAGATTTTTTTAATTTAATTATCAGAGCCAATGCTTGCCTTTGATTCTTCAGTCGACAAAGACTGATGCGAGTTCAACGCGATACAGAGGACTTTTAATGTGGAGTCTGTCTTTTGTGCGGAGAAACAAAAGCAGCTGTAGCTCAGGGGCTTCTCCCTGTTTCAGGAGCATCGATACACAGACGGGAAGAGAAGACTATACAGAGACCTATCCCCTTTAGGAGGATCGGATCAGTCAGTCAGAGGGCCCCTCAGAGGGTCCCTGGGTCAAGGGCCACGCCAGTCAAAGAAGACACAACAGAGGGCCCTGTCTCTACGTGCAAGGGATTGTGTAAAAATGCATGCAGAAGAACGGTTAAAAGCTGCCTTGTTTGAGCTTTATCACACATTGAAACTAGGCACAATGACAAGAAGAAAGAAATAAAAGAAAAGAATAAAATCTCTATAAAACCGCTCCAAGTGCTTCCGTCTAAAAATATCTGCAGAGGGAGGATAGAAAAAAGAGAAAGTGTGAAAGGGAGAAAAAGGAAACAGGCCTTTTACAACTTTAAAGAGAAAGAGGCTGTGGAGTGAACGGGAGAAAATATTTACTCAGGGAATTAGTTCAGGATCATTGTGTGCGTGCAGGGCTTTAGTTCCCTGGCTCCATTTCAAGGCCCAAGTGGCTCAACTGGAGCTCCCTCCAGGGCAGGCCTAATTATCACAGGGCTAGGGCCATTAAAATGCTTAACTAACCTCGTTTCTCCAAAACGCACAGATTAACGCCAGCCTCCAGCAAAGTGTCGGGAATAACCCTGCTGCCTAATACCCTCTTTGATTTTTTTTTTTCTCTAGTGTGGAGAGGCGAGGCAGAGGACTGGTGTGGTAATAGTTATGGATGGATAAGAATGCTGAAAGTTACGGTCACATCAACCCATCCTTTCAATGTAAATGCTGCAAAGTTGCAGGAGGCATATGAGGAAGGACAGGTAGTGCTGAGAAGTAGACTGTGAATATGTGGGAATTTTATCCAAAATGCTGTAAAATGCACCACAATTCATGCTTTTAAATTATTCAAGGACAGTGTGTCTGGCTGCTCAATATCAAGGAATAAAAAAAGAAGAAAATACGATGTGAAAAAAACATGTTGGCTACTGTAACAGAATCCTGATGGCATCCTTTTCAGCCGTTTGAACTGTTTTATTGTCCTGTTGTCTTAACAGAGTTTAATTAAAGGTTGTATGAAAACATTCACACAATTAGTTTTAAAAACAGCTCATAGAATCAAACCTGCAAAGCCAGAAGATCAACTCTAACACCTTCACCTGTCACAGCAGGTAAACCACAGGTGTAATTAATCATCTTAATGAAGGCGCCAATCGGTTAAAGTGCAGCATAAGCACAGCCCAGTGAGTCAACATGGACAAAGGGAGGGACACATCACAGAGTGGAAAGTAATGATGTAACATAATAAGGGTACAAGTAATTTACCTGAGTAGTGCATGAATCAACGCATAACTCATGATCATTTAATGAATGAATTAACGCTCACAAATGATCCAGTGACTATGAGTTAATGTGATTCGTCAAAGTTAATCAGCATCAGTTAAAGAAAGTAAAGTGACAGTTACCTCCTTCGTTAAATAACGTGTTCAAATCAGCTGGACTCCAGTAACATAATACAATGTACTTTAATTCAGATAACATCTACTGTGCAAATATGAGGTTTTGTTTAATTCAAACTGGTTGTCAGATAATATTTGTATTACACTGATTTATCTTCATAATTATACTCATATGTGGCAGAGATCCAGCTCATATCATGGAAAACAAAGTAGGGGGTAACTGTCAATTAATACTCCTCAAATATTGATCTGTATACTGTGATCTAACAAAATAAAAGTCTAGTGTTCCCAAACAGTGAGCTTAAGGTTTCCATGATCCCTCCTTTAATACACACTGTAGTACAATATCATAGATAGCAGTAGCCAAGTATATTTCGGCCTATGTTTGTGTAGCATGTCCATTTAACAGAGTGTAAAAAACTGAATTTCCCCTCGCGGGATTAATAAAGTATAAATTATTATTATTAAGTGTGTGTTATTATGCACATAGAAATGTTCACAGTTCACTTTTAAGTGAGAACAGGATACATATCTAATAAAGATACTATTAACGGCCAGCAAAAAAGCAGTCACACAAAAATGGTTACAGTCCAAACCTCCAACAAAGACTGACTAGATAAATATTGTGACTGTAAGAGAAAGCATGGAGAGAAGGACTTTCTCACAGAATCTGAAGACTGGGAAATTCTTGCAGCATTGGGATAAATGGATTGTGTTTCTCACATCTAACGATGTGATAAGCCACTATCGTATGAATTGACGTATTTCCATCAGTATAGATATCTAGGATGTGAAGGTGACCAACTGTTTGTTATATCTGTGTGTTGTTGTTTATATGTTTGTGCACAAAATAAGGTATTAAAAAAAATTGAAATGTTTCCAGTTAAAAGGAAATTATTTTATCCATGTTGATGAAATTGGGGAAGAGACACTCAGCTCTTTAATACAAGTAAACATAGAAATAGCACTTACATTTTTAAGTATTCCTTTGTGTGTCAAAGATTCAGCAAAGATTTATATCTTCAGGTAAAGAAACCATGAAATAAAATCCACATCTAAAGAAAGAAACATTTCTACATTCACATGAAGAAAAATGTTCCAAAACAAATCTGTTAATACCACTTTTAAAAAACAGGATATTGTTATTTTCTGTAAAACTGCAACTTTATTCACATCCAAATACACGTAAAGCAACAAAAGTAAAAGTTCTCATCGTGCAGAGTGGACAATTTCAGGATATCAGGTTTTCAGACGCTGGACGTTATTATCGTTTTAAAGAGACGTTTCAACATCATGTTGCCAAATTCAATTTTATACAGTCGGCTCGAGCAGTTGAGATGCTGTTGGTTTTATTTATAAAGCAGCATTTAGCTGCACATCACAATTCTTAAATCCATATTTTATTTTGTATTAATAATCTCAATCTACAAAGAAGCTCATTACTCATTCATAACAGAATGTGTTTTCGATTTGGGGCGAGACCAGTAGGCTGATCTGTGTCCATCGGGAAGTCGGACTCTGTAGTCAGGCGCACAGAGGAGATACCCAGTTTAAAGATATTTTTATATATTTAGCAGTATATGAAAAGTTCTTATCTCTGCCTTATGTCACTTTTCTGTTTCTTTTTATCTTGTATTGTAATATATTAAATATGCTCATTGTGATGTCTTTCAAAGCTCTTAATGTTATAAATGTTCAGTTTCTAACTCTGTAAATCACTCTGAAACCAGACCATTAATAAACTTACCTTGTCTGAAGTGATCCAATCTATTTAACAGAATTAAAAGTAATTGGCTATAAAATTCAGTTGGTTATAAGAATAAATTAGGATCAAATAAAATACTTAAAAGGAAGAATGTGCGACTTTTTGATCCAGTAGCTGTCGCCCTTGAGCACCAGCATGAAATAAAAACAAACTGCTGTTTGGATACACCTCCGTTATTCTGAAGCCTCCGCTCTCCTCCAGCGACACACCTCCAACCCCCCTCCACGTGTGTTCGCACAAAGGAGTTATCAAATGGAATGCACCATAATTAAGCATCATTAAGCGCAAGGGGTGGCCAAAATTGTCCTTGGCGCGAGCTGCTATCACCTGTGATTGCTGTGTAAGCAGGGTAATGTTATCACACTTTAATTAGCTTGTAGCTTCACGTTGCATGTACAGTTACATGGAATGACCGTGATCTAAAACGCTTACATGACATCCGAATAAGCAGTGAGTATGTTATTCTTCTTTTCTCTAGTCCTTGACTAAAAAAAGCTTCTATAGTCAAGGGGAGGAGTCGGCTGTCCCTCCCGTGTAAACACGGTGTAAACACTGCCCCAACAACAACACAGCCAGCAGGACTCGCGCTTCTCACTCATTGTAGACAGTCATGACTCAGAGAGACATTTACAGAGAATATTTGAGTTCTGATATATGTATGTGTAAAATGCTGCACATTCTTCCTTCAAAGCTGCTGTGAGGAACTTTTTTTCCTGGGAGGTAGAGATGTCACTTTAGTGCCACCTGTGGACAAATCTGGTATCTATTGGCTAATCAGTTGTGTACATGAGTACAAGTTACACACAGTACAAGTTATTTTTTTAACTGAAAAACCTTGTCTGGCTTTCTTTTAAAAATCAGATCTATCACTCATTGTAAATATCTGCTTTGAAAAAAGGCTATGCTTTCAGCGTGCTGTAAATTACTTTGTCATCACTCAAAGTTAACGGTTACAGGCATTACAAATACCTGTTTGGAAATAAACAGTACTAAAGGTACACTCTGTTACACTCTGCCACTGCTCATTGTCTTGGATCAATGAATACACAAGGTAACCACAGGCACAGACAGAGGAGCTGCAGTAATAGGGGCCTAAGACCTTCCCAAAAACACTTATAGCAAACCAGTGATGTCATACAGTAAATGTTAGTACTCAGTATTTCTTAGCAAATTGTTATCAGCACACAATGTTTGAAATCAGCGACTGTATTGAACAGGAATCAAGGTCATTTGTATGCAGTGCGCTGTATAATGAATATAATTAATCTTGGCAATAAGACCCCACGCCTATACAGATGCCGATCATGTTTTAGAACTGCTCTAAATGAATTTGTTGTGCTACCCACTTTGTCTTTCAGGCATTGAGCGCACATGAATGAAATGTCTGATAGCAGGATCACGCTCTTTGTTCAAGATAACACGAAGATGCATTGGTTCATTGAAACAACTGTCTAAAAATCACAGCAATACAGCATGATTATTTTCAAAAAGCATTTTTAAATAAGCAGGGGTTCCTTGATCTGAAGGAAATCAAATTATAACTCAAATGTAATCTGTAAAGCTGGAACGATGTGGTTTATCCTCACATCCTGATTCAAGCACAACATGCTTGTTAAGGGTTAACCCATGGCTCTATTTTCTACCACCATATAATTTCAGCTTTGTTCTGCATGCATGTGCATATATTCCCATGTATTGCATTAATGAACATACAGTATAAACTGTATGATCAATGTGTATTCTTAATCTTTTATATGTGAACATTAATTTAGTCTCATCTTTTATACATACAGTCCTCTGAGGAGTTTATCTCAACATTTTTTTAATCTTTCATCTCTTATTATATCTCATTATTCATCATTCTATCAGAGTATTATTTGTATAAACAGTCTCTTGTATACAAAGACAGGTGGCAGCTCCCTTCAGGGACACGTCACCAACATGGCAATTGTGATGCATTGAGAAAGCAGTTTGAGAAAACATTGCTGATGTAATTGTGAAGCAGCTGCGCTAACTGGAGGAAAGTAAACTGGGATTAACTTTTGATTTTATTCGAACCAAGCACTGTGAGAAAGCCTTATGTCACTGAGATGAGTGTGAGCAGAGACATCAGAGACTTAGGCCTACATTTTTGTAAAAAAAAAAAGAAGAAAAACATAGTTGTCAATTCGGGCTGTCACGATACCAGGATTTTAATCCCAATGGCTGAAGTTAAAATCAAAGATATCAATAGCTGTTTCTAAATGAATGCAACAAAAGAAGTCCTATAGGCTCACAATATTGGGTCATTTCTTGTTTTAAATTGCAAAAAATTGCAAGAAAATCCTGAACAATGTCTTAGTGTTTACTTTTAAGTTAACACAGGACATGGGGCGCCATTAGCACGTGAGCCCCATGTACGGAGGCTATAGCTCTCCAAGTGGCCGGCCCGGGTTCGAGTCTGATCTGTGGCTCCTTTCCCGCATGTCATTCCCTACTTTCTCTCTCCCTGTTTTCTGACTCTATCCACTGTCCTATCTCTCCAATAAAGGCTCCAAAATAAATCTCAAACCCCTCTCCAGTAAAGAGACGTAAAAGTG
This sequence comes from Labrus bergylta, assembly GCF_963930695.1. Classification (NCBI taxonomy): domain Eukaryota; kingdom Metazoa; phylum Chordata; class Actinopteri; order Labriformes; family Labridae; genus Labrus; species Labrus bergylta. Next base: position 27,419,149 of record NC_089200.1, read on the forward strand.
TTGCGTTGTTTGATCAATCCATTGTTGATTGATGTACTGTAGCCTTTGTTAATGTCTTACAAACCTTTGTGCCTCAAGCCTAAATAACAGTATGCTAACACTGAGGCCTGGCTTCAAGGAAAATATGACTCAGTTTGCTTGAATTAAAGAGGCACAAGCATTGCTAATTATTGTAGTTTTTCAAAAAATAATCCTTTTAGTAATTTTTCCCTGGAAAATGGGAGAAAAATGTGCTAACAAATAAATAAAACCCCAAATAAATAGAGAGTGATTTGAATGCAGTGTCAGGGGAGATGTAGTGCAAAGGCGCGATAATAGCTAAGCTAGCTTATAACATCTTTGTTTTCACTGAGCACTGTGCAGCGGTCTCAGGGGCCACAAGAGGATTTTTGGCAAAGCTGTTCTTCTCAAGGTCCACACTTTGCAAACACTCAAGGAGGCTTCTGTGTGTGCTATCAGTGAATCAGGATCCACTTACACTCTCACAGTAAACGAGGTGGAGAAGGCTACTCACATTCAATGACTTTCCCCATGGACACATGCTAACACTTGGGGAAGGGCTGTATGAAATACAATGAAGCCAAATAGTAGTCTTTTTAGGCAGATTAGTTCCACATTTTAGGCTGTTGAATGGAGTGCTGCATCCTGGATATTATTCTGCTCCACAAGCAAACAGCACTCCCCGCTAAGACACTGAGAATTTATTGTGATTTCTTACATCCACAGTGAATTTATTGTTGTCTCTTTCTGCCTCTGTTTTGACACATATAAATGACTTTGGGACCTTGAAGGTTTAATTTGAAATAGCACATGTCTTGCAGTCGAGACGGCGGAGTGAAACAATCGCTTTTCAGCCCGGTAAGCAGACATGGTGGAGGAGAAGTCAGGACTAATATTTATCTACCCGCCCCTGGAGATGTGCGACGCTCATCCAATTCATCCACGTCTCCATCAGAGAGGAATGAAAGCTTGGCCACAAAAAACAGTTTCATTACAGCAACATGGATCATTCATCTTGTTGAGTTTGCTCGATCGCATGTCATCGATTACAAGAGTTTCCTGAAACAGAGGAACAGCAGGGTTCAGGTCTCATGTAGGAAGGTCCAACACAACAACTCGTCATTCAAACTGTGGAGAGGACAGATGAGACGCTTTGCCATGTTCACATCAGGGCTGTGAGAAGATATCGATTCCCTTGACTTTCAGGATATGACAATGCAGTGATGCAGTATTGCATTAAAAAACTTTAAGAAAGATGTCAAAAGAAGGATTTCAAGACAACACCTAAATGTAGAGTGTCATCTGTGGGCACACATTTGCACTTCAGTATACACTGGGGAGTTTTGGTCAGCAACACAGGTAGCAGTTATGAGTTAACTGTTTTCCCTCCATCAAACAGCAAATACAAAGAAACTAGCTTAAGTAACACGTTTTTATCCCAGGTGACCAAATACTGAAGTTTTTTCATGGCCTCTACTTAGCCTCTCATACAGACAGACAAGGCAGCATCTTTGTTTACTGTCTGTTTCAATCTACAGCTGTGTTTAAATGTCTGTTTTCTTCCTTTACTCCAGGTTGAAACAAAACAGTCAATTTGGTTAGGCTTAGACTAAAAGACTTAACTTCATGACCAAGAAACAATGGTTAAGTTTGTTTAACAAATCATGGTGGAGATTAGACAAATAACTCAACATTGATTTTGGTTTCAACACAGAACTTAAACTAGGGATGTTCGCAGCCAACGAATTTCCTAGTTGTTTAAACAGAAATTGCAATTCTATTTAACCAACTCGTCTTAAGTTAATAAAAGAGTCAAAATTGAGCACAATTTATGCAGTATTCTCAGCTCGTAAACAGTGTAATTTGGTTTGCTGAGTGTGGCTAATGTTAGCAGCCCTTGGTCCTCCCTGCAGCTAAACACATGCCAATGCTAAATGTGATTACGCATTGCCGGTTGCTATGCCAGTTTAACCTAACACAGCCTACATTTAACTGTTTCTACAAGTACTGCCAAATGGTGCTGCTCTTAGGAGATGATATTCCTTGACTGTGCTTGTTTACATCCGGGTTGTAGAGCGAGGAGAGCAGGCTCATTAACCGGAGCACCAGCCAGTCTATGCATATAGCACCGTCTAGTTGTGGTCGGCTGTGCTGCACCTTCATCACAGGCCAAAATATTAATTTCATCAAGCCCACTAGTAATCCTTGTGCCTACCAACGAGGGTGATGATATGTACGCCGTTTAGTCGACTACCTTGATCTCCTGTATTAGAGTCCTGCATTGTTTTAACAAATTCACTCACCCTCAAACCCAACATAAACAGATTTGATCAGTTATCGAACATCATCACTAACAGCAGGGGTTCTGAGCTTCATATTAGAAATGTTCCTCAAACAATGATGTTAGAATGTGTCAGGTAACTTTGATAATTGATTTATCCATTTTTTTTCTGGATTCCTGACTATTGAATGAGACTATACAATTAAAATTCTCATTACAATTTTCCAGAACCAAAAAGAATGGTAAGGGTATTAAAAATATATTTAAATACATTTCTGGGGCACCAGAGAGTCTAGCAGTTATGTTGCGTGCCCCATGTACAGACGCTATAGTCCTTATCGCACCAATCGAGGGTTAGAATCCTACCTTGGCCCTGTTCTGCATGTCATGCCCTACTCTCTCCTTACAAAATGTCTCTCTTTAGCATACATGCTATATTACCTATAGTTAAAGTACTTTATTTTATTCACTTATACACTGTATCTTATGACTGCAACTGTCTTTGGGTCATTTATTTAATTATTTATGTGTTTGTTCATTTTTAAAGGGACAGTGTTACAGCCACTTAGCTGTACCTGAGTTAGCTATAAGCTAATGTATATCTGCAGTACCTGTAGGACAGGAGATTGAGCCGTCTCTGTTAAGGCCATCACAATATGATTCAGCTTAATAACATGGCCCTTGATGGTCGCTTCAGCATGGTGGGAAAATATCTGTGAACATACAGGGAATAGCATCAGTATTTGACTAAATGAGGTGGACAGTATTGGCATATATAAGCAGATATAGTGTTGTGCATTCCTACTGTGAGTGGCAGAATATGAATGGCAGATTTTTTTTTTGTTTTCCTTTGTAAAAAAATCTTCATAATCAACATTCAAATACTGGTATGACATTTGTTTTGGTTGAATACTAACAAGCTGAACCTCTATTTTGAGAAGGCCTTGCTTCTTGTTGCAAACTTTCCCATCAGAGAGCTATGTGAGAGTGAAAAGCTCAGCTGTCCATCTCAGTCTGATTAGTATTCTGCCCATGAAACGGTTTAAACCTCATCCCCCATCCATCTATCTAGCAAAAGATATGAGATAACTTTTTTTTCTTCTCAACAGATGATATTAAGTGCCTCCTATTATCTCAGAAGGTCTGTATCATATTAGAATCTGCAATCTCAGGTCAGAAAGTATACGCCGCTCTTGTCTCGGCCGGTGCGGCTGAATTACTTTCCTGCACACAATGGCTGAAAGGGTTGAGGCTTTGTCATTTAAACTGCATAAAGAGGCAAGAAATTGATTTTTATTGTAGATCTTCATATCTAATAAAGCTCTGAGGATCTCCTTTCTTCATTGTCTGAATGGCCACTGAATGCTTTCAATCTTTTTCTCTGTTTCATGCATAAAAGTGGAAGCTGCAATGATAGGAGAAGAATGAGAGGGAGGGGTGCTGCCATGCAAGAGAAAAGCGTCCCTTCTCTTTCTCCGTTCTCCTTGGAAACTAGACGCGGGGAGGACGGCCGAGGTGAAGGAGCTGGGGGTAATTGAAAAGTGAAATGTGTTTTTCCTTCCCGTTTTAGAAAGAATGTGTCTTTGACAAAGAGAAAACAAAACTGAGACTCACTTCTACAAGAGAAATACCGTTCAGGAGTATCCACAGCACTGAAACGCAACACATATAGCAATCCTTGTTATGAAACATGTTATGATATTTTACTGCTGGTTATATGTAAAATAAATCTGATAGTTACATGAAGAATATGGTTGATTATGACAAATAAAAGCTTCATCTAATGTTTAAAAGGGAACAAAACAGTCATTGGGCCATGTTCTTGTTCTTTAACCTTCAATAATGTATGAATTAGAGGTATTTAAGTGTTCATGTTGTAGTTGTTCAAGGCCACCAGGGCTAAACATTAGCATGTTTGCCTGACATAACCAGAATAAATTGGTGAAACTAATATAAGCCAACTGTACTGATGATCCGTGGGTGTACTATATTGAAGCCTTTGGGAATCCAACAGAAGTATATTTGACCACTTTCCTGCAGGACTGGACTAAACCATGTTCACCTTTACATGGGATGGAAATACAGGCTTGATTGGTAAAATGCTAATAGAGTTAGCTCATCTTCACGACCGGTTCCCTCTGTAGATTACTCTAATAACAAGCTATTTTGTAGTTTAGCTGTTCATTATTAAGTAAGTCCATGAATACATGACTGTAAAATCTGGACATTTTTTTGTCTCTCAGATAAAGTGGTTGCTGTAACTCCAGATGTTGTCCGTCTGGGACTTTATAATCTTGCCAGTCATGATGCAGAAGTTGAAGTCATCAGCCAAGCATTAGCTTTTTAAATTCAGATCCATTTAACTTCCAAAAACCGTCCAGTTGGCTTTTTGTCAAGACGACTAATGCAATGCTAGCTTCTGGGTTGGTGAACTAATAAACACATTCATACACAGACTAAGTGAGAGCCAGGTCAGTTTCTTGTGATTTCATGCTTCATGTAAATTGTGAGGACGCAGCACCAGACTCAATTGTGCTCAAAACATATAATTAAGAGATTAAAGGTGCACTATGTAGTTTTGGTAGAGAAATATGATAGTTGGAGAAGTGTACAGATCATGTGGTATTTGTTCATAACTCTATATTCCCAACATTCCTCAGAACGGAAAATTTGGTCCCTGGAACTGTTTGAAGAGAAAATGCTACGCAAGAAGTTATATTGGGGGGCCCGCAACAGTGAAACCGTAACTCTGCTGGTAGCTTTTTGATTGCAATGTTTGGAGAAGACAGCTGTATAAATAAATTGTGTTTACAAAGAAAAAAACATGTTGTAGAAGAGAAATACATGAAACTTGTGCATGACTAAAACTGCATCAGGTGGATGAAAAAAAAACATTAAAGAAACAAGAGCCATTGATCTGTTTTTGTTGCAAGTATTCAATGAATCACAAACCGTTCTGATGTTGACTCATCAATGTAGTAATTTAAGAATAAAAAGGCCAATTTCTTTGATTCCAGCTTTTTTATGTGACTATTATTTGTTTTATTCACTTCCTAAAACTCTTAGTCTTATGAAAACATAAACACAATTATAAGTATTTCATCCTGGCTTTTGGAAACAACATCCAAATTTAACTGGTATTTACTGTTTTTTATAGACCAAACATTAAATAAATTAATGAAAAATAATAATTAACAAATTGAGCCGCAATCAAGAAATGAACTGATTGCATCCCTTTTGGTAAATGTATCATCAGAACTGACTGATACTATTTCAGCTTCAGGGAAACGGATTGTAAAGAAAGGGTTAATGAAAACATCTGTACAGACAGACTGGAAACAAATGAGACATGTTTTATAAAAGCTTCATGGTCAGTGCAAAGACGCAGCTCCAGACCCAAAGTAGACCCTGCACATCGTGTTTATGTACAATATAAGTTCACACATAAGATTGTGAGTGTGCAGCCGTTCAGTACATGCCTTTGTTTTCATAAAATGAATTGCATGAAATCAAGGCAGAGGAGTAATTACTCCTCCAGCACACAAGGATTAGTATAACAGCACAAAAAAAGTATTTTCATGTCTGACTTGACTCAACAAATCTGAAAGTTAGGAAACAAAAAACTTCCCCCTGTTGCTGGAGTGATAAAGCAGATTAACTGTGCCTGCCTTTGGTGTAACATTGCAGAGTGTCATTTGCATTGAGTCAAAAAAATACGGCAAAGAAAATCACTGCTGGGGTTTGTTGACGCGAGTTTCTATCTTACATGACCTGTCAAATTAATGACTCTGCCTGTACGAGATATAAAAGGTAAAATGCTCTGATCTGAATGTGATTTGAATGAAAAATGAAAGCAGCACATGCCCCCCGTTTATTTCAGTGAATAAATCATCCCCTGCTCGCTTGTTTAAACTAAATGTGATGCTAATACACACCTCACCTTCCTCACAGCGCTGCACACTCCTCCCTCATTTTTCTCATTTTAGGTGATCACAAATATGTAAACAAAATTTGTTTTCATGCATTTGAATATGTTTAATTATCTCACAGTAATCCAGCCGCACTTGTAAAGACTTTTCAGACAAGATTAGGAATTTCAAAGTGACAACCATGATAGATGGGAGCATTCTGTAAGTCGCAGATTAAAGGTCACAGCGACGAACTGAAGAACTCACAAGGCATCGTTTAAGTTTAAGGCAGATGCAATCAAAGCGGCGCGGCAAATAGACAAACGCCTCAAACAGGCAGAATGATTATGGAAATCTCCACGCAACCAAACATATGGCAGCGCCTAATGCCATATAACACTAGGGGCTGGGTTTAATCTAACTTCACCAATTAAAAACACAAATGATATGCAAACATCTGAAAGTCTGAAGAGAAAATGAGAAGGATTGTTATTAATGATAGGGAATGAATCTATCTGCACTAATTCTCTGAATGTTTCCTCCACTGCTCTCCTTTCTGCAGATAACACTGATCAGCACCACTGAAGAGTTTTAACAAGAGACGCTGGAATAAACACCCTGAGTGGAAAAATGGCACCATGTCAAGAATCAATACAGATTAGACAGGGAATTTACAACACCATACATTTCTGTTGCAGACAGTGATAAAAGATAAATCATTCATGAAGATTTGATGGAAAGTTGGATCACCAACCGATGTATGTCCAGGAGTCAGTCAAAATAAAGGGTCACATGTTATTTGAGTAAGTGCATGTTTCAACATTTGTACCACCAGAGAACAATATCCAGATGGGTCCTTCTAATCTTGTACTCCAAAGAACAAATATTAAGATGAGTTCAAGTACCCTTCAACAACCCCTGCTTTTATCAACACCTGCAGTCATGCTCCACAGGGTTTACATCAACTATGGCCCAACGGCACATGGTTACAAAAAGTTGCACCGGGTCACTAAATATAAAATGTAGGTGGGCCCAATAAAGCGACCTACATAAAGCCAGCCTTCGCATATCAAATGTTTCAGTTCCACAAATATCCTGATTCTAATGCTGTCATAAGACTTTTTCAGAAGTTCTGTAGGATGAATCGAACACTTACTTTACTGCTTTACAATAATACTCCAGATTATCTGCAGTATTAGTATTAAAAGTCAAAAAGAGTCAAAATATCTGTTCATATGAAGCATGATAAGCTGAGGGTTATTAAATGAGGTTTATAAATGATGATAAAATGTACAGAAAAAGAAAGATTGTCATTACACCAAAGTTAGATTAAACATACTATATACTGCATATTGGCTGTTTCATTAGATCAACAGGCAGAAGTCCTCAGAGATGAAGATAATAAAAAAGTGACTTTTTTAAATTGAAAAGACGCTTTATCAACCCATGACTTTTTATTGCAGATTTTTGTACCAAAGTATTGATAGTGACTGAAAATGAGGGGAAAAAAATCTAGCTATGATGTACACTGGGGGCCAAAAGGAGCCCGACATCAAATACTCGCCCCATGAAAAGTTTACTACGGTCTTTTTAAAATGCTTCAAAATGTTGATTCCGTTCTGTGTTTTATCCGTAGTGTTACACTCATGAATCATGTGTATCTGGTACCATATCGACAATTTGTTGTTAGTGTATTACTATCCCTGAACATATGTAAAAAGCAATCATGATCTTAGAGTGGGAATATACTCTGTGTTATGACCTTGAGGGCAGCAATTCTGATTCAAATATTCATACACTGATTTGCATATCAGGCCTCCGAGGGGGCTGCTTCAAAACATAGCACCACGGTGTGGTTGGAGGAGGTGCTGTCACAGAGGAGGAGGTGTTCTTTTTTCCATCAGCAGCTCGGAGGCGAGGGAAACCCTAAAGTTAATGACATCAAATGACACAAAATCAACCTTGAATAAAAACTTAAACACAAAATGCTTTGTTGGAATTTAACAAATTGTGATGAGAACGTGAACATTTTGCCAGAAAATATTCTGAAGCCCACATGATGAAATGTTGTGTAAGTTTTAGAGTTTGAATGGGAAAGAAAACTTGCTAAGTGAGGTTTGAATGGCACTTTTTGTGTGCAGGAATCTTCCTGTTTATACACTATACCTTATTTCTCTGCCTCCATAAATGTGCAATATTCCAATAAACATTTAAACAGGAGTCGATATTGCTACTTTTAAAGGTAAACTGTTGCCCGGGTCAGAGAGTGTCAGCACCAAGTCATGGCTGTTTGTGAAGAATTTGGCTGCCATAATGACATGCGACTTGATTCAGGTGTCTGCCTCCATATCTGCACTGATGTCAGTATTACTCCAGCAGCAGCAGCATACACACACACACACACACACACACACACACACACACACACACACACACACACACACACACACACACACACACACACACACACACACACACACACACACACACACACACACACACACACACACACACACACACACACACACACACACACACACACACACACACACACACACACACACACACACACACACACAGCGTTGCTATTCCATCAGCTGGTACAGTGTGTTCACAACCAAATCCATTTAAAATTCCTGCAATACTATAACAGTATATAGATGTACAGTATATAGCATTGCATTTACTTTATGGTCACACGGGTTAAGTGAATGTAGGAATATTTCGCTGGAAAAATGCATTACCTCTTGATCAAATCTCAGACCATATTTTTGCAGCTTTTTCGGCACATTTATGAAGCAAACATTAGAATCCAGCTATATAAGAATCTAAATCAAATAATTCATGAGAAATCAGTGCTTAAACATGTACTTGTGTTCATCAAAATTAAGAAAAGATGCTTTTATGCTTTGTACGAATTGTGTTTCTTGATATTTTTAAAACCATGAATGCATTTTTTTCTATCATGTCAGCATTACACATTGCTTTACAGATCCTCAGCGACTTACTGTAAGCTTTAATGTATGTGAACATCACCAAGTAAATCATAATATTTTCACTCTAAGCTCCCCATCCCAGGCAAAGGTGAACCTGCCACTTGTCTATTATAGACATGACACGGGTATCCCCCCACCTCGCTCCCTCAGGAGAAGGTAGGGATGTAGGGTGTGGAGGAGAGGAGGGGTTTGGGGGGGGGTTGAGAGGATTCTTTATGCAGCTCTGTGTATTGCTTTCATGTTGTCCAGCCGGTAACTAAGTTGGGTTGCCGGGGGCAGTGGCTAATTCACACCCTCAGATCACGAGCATGAAATGAGAGAGCAGGGAGCGCTAAAGCCCTGAGGTTAATGATAGCTGCCTGGCACCATGCACCCAACACCCCTCCATAAAAATCTGGTCAAATGGTTTCATTTTTAGATGATCCCCAGAATCTCCCTGCACATGCTTAAGAGAGGGGAGGAAGTTAACCGGGACTCACCTGAGATAGCCGTTGTGATTTTACTGATGTTAGAGAAATAAAAAAATAAATAACACGAGGACTTTTTTTTTTAGGCACCCTTCTTACACACTCTTATTGCTGTAAGCGAAGCATGCATGGTATTATTTGTATTATCCTAATGCAAGCTGCATGAATGGACACAGCAGGCGGCCCACACACAAGCCATTTAGTCATGATGGAAGCCTTTTTTTCTATGGAGATCAGCAAAATAAAGAAATAAATATTTAAAAGGAAGAATACAACTGTGAAGGACTTTAAAAATCTTTTACTCCTCAGTCGAACATGCTTGTGGATAAAGACCCCCCTCTCCCTTCTCTTCCTCCCCCTACTCTTTCCACCAACACCACCCTTTTTCCCCCAAACCCCTCTTTAAAGTTATTTCAAATTTCCCAGCAAGGCTTTAAGAAATCTGTTTGTTTGAGGGCAGCATTAGATGTGACCAGCGTTTTATTGTGACATAAAACCGCATTTCTTCCTTGGCAGATTAAAAATAAAATCGGTTAATAAGAAAAGCTGTCAGCAGCAGAAAATGGCTGACATAATCCGTTTATCCTCCAAGCAATAAAGATATTGGTCCTTGGGAGTCTATCTTTCCTCTTATGTTATTTCGCCCAAAACATTATCTTCTATGCATTCAGATGGATTAAGAAGTCATATGGGAGATAGAAAGAAAATGACAGATAGAAAAAAAAAAGAAAAAACATATAATATCCTTTTCATTCCCACATCACACACATTCACAGGAGTGAACATATATGATCCTGCGTTAAGTTAATGAATAAATAAGAAAACAGAAGAAGAAGAAAAGGAAACGGGTCATGAGCAGATGTCGTGGAGTGTGATGGGGGGAGATTAAGAGGGAAGTCGAGGGGTCAGCAGAGCAGAGGAGCCGAAAATTAGGCTAAGAAGGGAGCATCTTTTCTCCCTTTTCCACTCTGCAGATATAGTCAAACAGAAATTAATTGTAACACTGTATTCAAGCATGAGTGGACGAAAGAAATCCAGGAAGGAGAGGAAGCTCTAACGCAGGGAGTTTGGCATCAGAAATTTACTGTAGGGCTTTGATCAAGAGTCTCACATCTCACCTAATGCTACATGGCATGCTCTTACAGAAGACATCCCAAAAATAAATCACTCTTTTAATATTTAATTTTACCCCTTTATACTGTGCTCCGTTACATATTTATATTCAAAGTACCATGTGAGGTTTTATCAACATGTAAGACATGATCCAAGGCAGGTATTCACTGTTGTGTCTTTAAACAGACAGGTGGTGTTACCCCGCCCAGAGAAACCTGCACATCCACTGAGGTTTTCACATGAGGCCGTCGGTGCGCCATCTCCAGACAAACGGCTCCTCGGGGACTCACATGACTGACAGATAAAGGCACGAGCGCAGCAAACGTGTGGTCAAAGATGTGAGGCCGGTCATGAGATGCTGATTTGGATCTGTGGGAGCCATTTGGGGCCAGGCTGGGGCAATGGGAGAGGGAGGGTGGGGCGGGGGAAGGGGAGTTTGTGAATGATGAAGGGGGTGGAGGCGTGTGTGAGTGGCAGCCAACGTGCGCCGCAGCGTGAGGCTCTGAACTCAGACTCTGTTCTGTTTAATCATGTCGGTTTGGCTGGTAATGAAATTTGATTATGCCTCTAAAGGCAGCAACGTTTAGCAGGAGAGGAGGTGGGGTGAAATATTAATATCTTCAGAGATTATGCATGAAACCCTGGTGTGTAATTTTCCCTCTCTCCTTGTCCACCACCAAATTGTTAGTAGTTCATCATTAGCAGGGAACTTTTGCATTTCCATTTGTCTCTCTGCACGCGCAGCGCTGTGATTAACGCGAGCCTTGATTCATTAGTTTATCATCAATGTGGCTTTAACTGATCACTGCAGATCCATCATGCACTCCACAGGGCCCTGCAGAGGAGATAAACACTGAGCACGCTCAGAAAGGCTATCAGCAGATCTGTTCTGGAAGGCTCTTATGGGGGGCGGGGGGCAAATAACTCACAATGCCACAGGCACCGGCCCACCACTCTCAATGAGCAGCCATTGTACGTCTTAGCCTGAGAACACCCAGCTATTAAAGTGTCATCATATTCATTTGTTAAAAAAAGAACTAGCTCCACACCCGCACTCAATCGCCCCCAAAAAATATGTGGAGAAAAGAAGGCAAATAATTAAGTACTCATGATCCGCTGTGAAAACTCCACTGCAGGGCTTCATAACAATTATTGTCACAGAGTAAGAAAGTAAAAGAATGGGCAAAAACTGGCTTTAAAAGTCTTGAGATATTTGCTGAGGCTACTGCTCATGTCTCTGTTCTTCTTCCAATGAATAACTACTTCTACTCAATGAAAAATCCTGAACCAAAACAAACTTTGCTGAAGAACTTTTTAAATTATACAGCAGCCAAACGATCCTAAGCTGTACCATAATTAGTTTTTTTATGCTGACAACATCCTAAGATACACTTACTGCATACGTAAACTCACACAAGCTACAACAATGACCAACGACTGCATATAGAAGGTGGGAATAAGCACTGTGACATTACCCACTTTGAAGACTTGAAGCATGAAGTGATCATATTTGGATGAGATCATAGCTATGTATGAATTATAACAGCTCCTCCTTATACTGATTGACAGGTTGCCATGGTAGCTTCAATCACAGGTAGCCACATCCTTAAGCAAACTCTGTTTAAAGCTCCTGTAGCTTTTATCTGTGCCATATGGAATATAGAGATGAGGTTTAAGGACCCTCCCATACCACCTGGTCAGCAGCAGACTACACTTTCATCTTTTATAAGGGTTGGATGACCTTTCTCCAGTCTTTTTTTTTGTTGTTGATTTTTTTGGGGGTTCAACTTTTACCTTTATTGGATAGGACAGCTGAAGAGAGACGGGAAATGTTGGGATGAGAGAGTGGGGGTTGACATGCAGCAAAGTTTACCCACGGCCGCTGCGAAGAGGATTAAAGCCTCCACACAAAACCATCAGGCTATCCTGCGCCCTGCCATAGTCTTTTTTTACAGGAGGAAATCAGAGGACAAAGTACATATAGTGAGAAAGTGGGTGGGTGAGCCATCTTATGGTCTAACACCCAGGAGGAATTAATTTAACTAATAACCGCCATTGAACAAGTCTTGTCATTTTAACGGGTTACTTTATGTACGTATTGTGACTTTACCTTCATCTCATTAAGTTTCTTTACTCTACCTCTTTCTTGTTTTTCTTAAAACAACACAGTTAACAGCAATCACTTCACAATGTAACCCACATATCCGTCACCACAAAAAGATTGAATATTTTATTTTTAAAGCCAACTTTAATGACACAACCTTAATAAAACAGACTCTTGTGCCCTTCTAGTAAAGAGATATTTTCTGTAGAACTGTTTCTCTTTAGCTCTTTAAATGTGTACAACCCTTTGAGATTGTCAATGCAAGATGAACAGCACAGACAATAAATTAATGTATTTATATTCTGCTATTCTATTCAACTCCTGCTCTGAATAGTGCTGAACTATGACCTAGTCCAATGACGCATGTGTAGCATAATAATAATGTGTAAAGTAGGTTGTAAGAGAACTACATCTTAATAATGCAAATCTGTGAGTTTCAATTGTTCCCGTCATAGCACAAACTATCAGACTTGAACTCTGAAAACTAACAGCAGTGTGTCATTTATACAAGGCACAGGCACATTCAATGAAGTGAGAGTCTGCCGTTTACCGTCAGAACATCCGTTACATTGAGCTTGCACAACAGATGAAGCTAGCAGTCACTCTGAAGGAGAAAAGATGAACCTTCAAAACACAATAATTGAGCTGAAAAGAAATTCTTATTGAATGGAATTTACGAATTGCGCAAAATAAAATAAAAAAACGGCCTATGATCTTGTCCTTCATAAGGGAGAATCATGCAGTGTCCTGAAACTTTACCTGAAAGTCAAGATAAATGTTGCAAAATGAGGTAGATCTAATATAATTTGTCACAACAGAGGGACCTTGGGTATTTTGTCTCGAAAAGCCGACCAGATGAATGTGCAGCTTTGAATTATAGGAGTTCATCTGCTATCTGCTTTCACTGGCCTATCTTTTATCTCAACCTTGTGAGAAAAGGATTTAATTGATTTTTAGAAGCCAAAGTTCCTGATGAATGTCTGTGCAGAATACACACAGAATGCTGTGTCCTCACCTTATTTAGAGTTGCCCCTTGAAAGGCTGCAGCCTCAGAGGAGAGCATGTTGACAAGTTCATGGAGTAAACATTACAGAGGTTACATGCTGATGTGAAGGTGAACAACAGGAGATATTTAATGCGCCTACAATAGCCTTCTCTTTTTACTAATGAAACACCCAAGGGAGAATATAGCTGTGTCTCTGCGGAGGGAAAGTGGCCAGTCAGGTGAGAAAGTTCCGCATGAAAACACAAGCAGCAGGGAGAGCTTAATGGGAAATTCAAATATTGCCAATCATTGCACAAGTCATGACAATGTCACTGAGGCGGCGTATTAACTGAGAACCACTGATAACCAGGTCTAAGTCCAGCGCAAATCCACCCGCGTTCATTTACCGTGGCCTGTAGTCCGTATCAGCCCGGGCCGGAGCAGACACAGACTTACAGCATCAGAAACTTAATAAGTACTTGGTCCCACTTAACACTAAGTGCTACCAGATATGCGTTTAATATCTGCTAGTCCAGGTAGTCGGGAGTTTAAGCTATAAAAATGTCATTTGACGTCTGTAATCCTGTCTATTAGTGAGGTTTTAGAGGTCTAAATATTGGGTGCATACTGTCAGGGAAAGCGAGCAGTCTAGTACCTTACAGTACAGTGGAGGAATATTACTGCTTCATCTTGCAATTGAAATCTATTTTAGTAACTGGTGGTAACTGCAAGTAAGTAAGCAGGTTAGTATTGTACTGTATGATACATTTATTATATTTGAGGGAAATATAAGAAGTGAAACTAACAACTCAAACTCAAGGGACAGTATAAAAATTATTAGCAACAAAGAGAGGGTCAGAAAAGTAGGATTGTTGTACAGCATATATTTTGATTTTGTTAAAAAGAAAGATAGGCTGAATGATTGGTCATATTTTAAACTGCACATTCCATATTTTTCCGAGTGCAATATCCTGGAAAAAAGGGGTAAAGAAACAAAAATAAACAAGAAACCTTTGAGGTTATGTTCAAGCAGAGAATCACTCCCATGATTCCCTGCCAGCCTCCACATCATCTTTTGTTATTGTTTTGATTGGTGGTTGAATTTACATGTTGTGCGTTTAACTCTTCGGCTGTGTCTGAAACTGCATACTTTCATGCTGTACATGCTAATATGACGTCAAATTGACTATGTTGCATGCGATCCAAATTCATACCACACTATTTTGTGTATGCAAGAAAGCTGCATACTAGATTAATCAAACTTTTTAAGTATGATACTGGAGCACAGTGGTCACACTTAACTGCCCCAAAATGCATTGCAACTTTCAGACAGTCCAATAGCGAAGCTCATTGGCCAGCAGAATAGCGGCATAGAAAAGTCACCATATACGTTCAAATGTTATTTAAATTACTTCATAGATGTATTGACAGTGAATGAATATATATTGTTGGTGAATTCTATTTATGGACCACGATTGCGCTAGCTTGAATCTAGCTTATCCGATGTAGCTCTGACCAAACATACGTCATGTGACCCGTATATTAGTATGATGCTAACAGCATACTAACAGTCAGGTTTGTAGGCAGAATGCAGTATACTGTTTGAGTGATAGGCAGTATTTAGTATGTGATTTTAAACACAGCCTTTATCAATTCTTATTTATAGTTTGTGTTAAAATTGTTCCTTTTTAGTTGATAAATCAAAATCCTGTGTCAAAATATCACAATACATTTCAGTGAAACCACTCTATAGCAATACCAATCATCTCAACAATTATTTCCAATACACAGCTAACACTGTGATATTATTTGAGTTGAATCTTTGTTGTTATTTGTTTAGCATTTTTTCTGAATTTACTGGAGGATTCAAAGAAAGATCAATAGTGCAGAGCTTTAAAAAAAGAAAAAACTCAATCTAAAGGTTCAGCCCACTCCCCCATCCAAATAATTTCCATACAGTACCATAGTTTATTATGCATTTGATCCAAAGCCTTTATATATGGGGTTTAAATTTACTATTGGAATATAAAAATCTTTCCATCGACTGCATGACTTAAAAGCTGAGGCTTGTATTGTTACAAACAAAGCGTCTGTTTCTCTTTAGTTTAAAGGGGATAAAGGGTTGAAATTCCCTTTCTTTCAGCTTAGACATCAACAAACAGGGACGCTCCCTTGCTGCCTCTCTCCTCTTCTCCAGCACGCCTCTAATGCGTCCTAATCCTGGCTGAAGACAGACGCCGGTTGTGTGTGTAAGAAATATCTCTTTGCTTTTTCTGCCTCAGTTCATTATTTTTCTTTCTTGTCACTTAGTGTGATAGGTTGGACAGAGGCGCACAGATGAGCACTGAAGACACAGTCACAAGGCCTTAATCTAGTCTTTAATGCGTGACTTCAGAGATGTCATTTATCTTGTGACTGCAGCAGGCGTCCACAAAACTTTATCTCTAATAATATATT